>NC_081841.1:17883104-18196300 GCF_963259705.1 Myotis daubentonii
CACTGTGTCTTAGTATCAATGCCTGGTCACCAGAATGCTCCTCAACAACTTAATCCAGGAGGCCAGATGGATTTTCAATGGGTAAATCTACTCTGAGGATCACACCAGAGGCACAAAGAGATGCAATGTAAGTGGAGGAACTCTCGAGCCCAGTGACTGGTTCCAGTCTCAAAAATTATAACCCTTTCTGTGTGAGAAGCTCTGTATGATGGGCAAAGTTATTCCTTAGCTATTATATCATTTTACAGCCCCCTGCCTCCAGTACCATAATTCTTGGCCAATAATCCCTTGAGGTAGAGAGAGAGGACCAGGGCAGAGCTAATTTCATCATTCTGCAACCAGGGAAACAAACTGAGAGAGGTTGAACCATGTGTCCAGGTTCCATAGGCAGTAAGTGGCAGAGCAGAGGTTAGAACCCTGGTCTGTCCGAGTCTGAAGCGCATGCGTGCCTCTGTATTGCCGGGCACATCTGTTCAAGTCTCTCGATTCAAGACTCCAGGTCATGTTCTGCTCTGGAGAACAACATAACTTGAAATTGATCATTCTTGTTTGTATTAGCACCAAAGGCAGCCTTAAAAACCATTTGATATATAGTCATTTCAGTGCATAGTCTGAAATTAAAAGTGTAAAGCAATTTCCTCTCCTGGTTCTAGGGGCAGCTTCTTGCTGTGACTAATATTAGTGGGCTTTCAACATTATCACTGAAGTAGGGAACCTTGCAAATCAAACAGTGAGTCACTGGAAATGAGCAAGAGACTAAATAATGCCGAAATGTGTCATAGTTGTCAGGGGGCTCAGGAAGTCTAGACTCCCCAAATGGGTTGTTTTTTCCCATAGACTGAACTCATCGTCCCCAAGTGGCACAGCTTATGTCTGGAACTAGGAAGTATCTACCCTGGGGAGAGGAAGCAATGGGCTCTCTCTGTGTCATCGCTTCTTATCTTGTCCTCAAGAGCAGGGATCAGGAAACTATCACTCTCATGCTAAATATGGCCCACCCTGTTTTTATTATTTTTATTTTTTATTTATCTTTATTGTTGAAAGTATTACATATAACCCCTTTTGGCAAACCCCCCATTTAAAAAATATGTTTTTTTTTAATTGATTTCAGAGAAAGGAAAGGAGGGGCAGAGAGAGATAGAAACATCAATGATGAGAATCACTGATTGGCTGCCTCCTGCACAACCCCTCCTGGGATCAAGCCCACACCCAGGCATGTGCCCTGACTAGGAATCAAACCGTGACCTCCTGGTTTATGGGTCTATGCTCAAACACTGAGCAACACCAGCCGGGGTGGCCCACCTCATTTTGATAAGTTTTACTGAAACACATCATTTCACAGCCCTCTGCCTCCAGTACCGTAATTCTGTTGCCTATGGCTGCTTTCTTGCTACAATGGCAGAATTCTGGTTGCCAACTTGGCTGGCAAAGCTGAAAATATCGGTGATCTGGCCCTTGACAGCGTGAGTTTGCCAACCACTGCTCAAGACTCTGGTGAATGCAGTCATTAAAACGCCCGCTTTGAAGAAGGATTGGTCAAATGTGTAGCAACTTGGAGAGGAATGGGAACACAAACAAATGATCATAAAAGGGTTGCAGCACAGAACACACCAGGCAGATTAAAATCTTGGTACAGACTTGGGTTTTGACTTCTCCAGGTTTATTTCTTTCCTTGTGGGCAATTTGTGTTGCTGTTGTTGTTCTTGGCAGGGCTCTCTCTAAGGATCTGTCTGGGCGGCAAGCTGCTCAATGTGATTCCTCTCAGTATGTTTGGGAACAATCTATTCTGCACTCTGAAAAGGGTTATTAGTAGTTTACCTTAATTACCAGAGTCATCTGCCAAAAAAGAAAATGAATATTTGCTGGTTTCAGCGGTTGCACATATGGAAGTTTCCGGAGTCATTAAAACACCCCCCCCCCTTTCTTTTCTTACACAGCTGAAGTGAGTGACAGAATGAGATGGGGTTTTGTAATTGATTTACAAAGCTGGTCTTAGAAGGGGCTTGCAAATGGGAAGCTGGCCCCCAGAGGTGGACAGCCTCGGCTATAAGCGGCCATATGGGGTTCTTGAAATAGGCGGCAACCATAGCATGCTTATTTTTTCTGCTTTGTAGAAATGTGCTCATCATCCAAAAAGCCTCTGGCTGAATGTAGCCACACGTTTATTGCATACAGAGAGAACTGATAGCTAAATGCAGGAAAGAGAATAATGGTCTAAAGGCCCATACAGGGCGGTCAGAATTTAAATTCGCGCTCTGGCATGAATGCGCCCCCTCGTCTAGACCCTGGCAGAAGGATTAGCTCTCTTTACTTGAAGGGTAATTTAGCTGTCAGCGTTTCCCTCTCACACTTCACCGTTCCTTTTCTATTCAACTTTTTACTTTCTTGCTCTGAGTAAATCATCTGATTTTTTTTTTTAAAACACAATTCATCTTTGTAGGGCTTAACTGTTTTGCTTTGTTTATTTCTCATGGATACTTAGTTGCTTCGATTTCTGTTTTTTCCCCAAGCTCAATGAACCCATTTAAGACAAATGTGGAAACTCTAATGAGAAATCAGAACCAAAGGCAAGGTATCTCCCGCCCCACGAATCTTGTATTGCCCATTACAGAACACTTCACAAATCTGAGGAGATGGAGTAGAAAAAGCATAGAGTCTATGAGACACATTCGGATGCAAGGGCCAAATGACCAGAACACAGCGGGAGAAGCCCAGAACCCTGTCTTCAACAGCTTTGTTGAAGGAAGAAAGTGAAAAAAGAAAAAGGCAAACCTCAAACCTATGGCTGAGCGGTGCTGCTAAATGAGCTGACAGCAGAAGCCATTTAAGACGGCAGAACTGGAGCCAGCGCTCGAACACGATGGGGAGAACAACCTGCGTTTTCTGCAGTCGGGGAACGAGGAAGGAGATGGAGAGGCAGCCAAAGGACCGAATTCTGCGAACACTAGCGATTTATAAAATACCCACAGTGCATAACAAATACAAACAGACAGAGGAGTGAACTGCTGAACATCCTGCCGGGGGAAAACCCGTGCAGACCCAGGCCATGAGAGCCTGCAAGTTCTGCAAATCAACGTGTTGCAGGGGAATAGCAATGAGGGCTGGGAGGACATTCAGAAAGAAACACGGGGAATTTGTAGGGCCTCCTGAGTATATGGAGGCTTAGAAGAATGCTCTCTTCAGACCAGGTCTAATTTATTATTGCCGGAAACAGTCCCGGATCTGCCCCTTTGTAAACCTCTTTGTATGGCTGGGCTCAGGCACTGTGTCACTACTCTGGGGAACGATAGTTGAGGATGTCAAGTGTTACCACTGCTCCCAATGCTCCAAGGTGTTTCTTCATCTCTGCATTCCCTGTTCTTCCAGCGCCGTGCCCAGCATATAGTTCAAGTTTGAAAAATCTGTGTTGAACGAACAACCAAATGCTTTAGGAGGAAGCGACAGTCAGTAAGCACAGTGGTTAAGAGCACCAGACAGGGGTGGGTACCAAGTTCTGGTTATATCAGTTACTGGCTGTGTGACCTTAAACATGTTAATTAGGTTCCCCGACCTTTGGTTTTCCTATCAATGTAATGATGCCAATCTCATCATGTTGGGAAGATTAAATGTGAGAGTGTTTATAGCATGCTTGATACAGTGTCTGGGGCATAACAAGCATCAATAAATGATAGACATTGTTAGATAATAAGGCACTGCACCTCCCAGGGCATTTGCAATTTGACACAGTAACTTAAAGGGAACTAGTTCTGCTGTTAGAGATGAAGAAAATGTGATAATAGGAAATGGTGATGTGTTTGAAAGAGAGTTGGGTATGGAGCTCCAGTTGGGTCAGGGAAGGTAGTTTGGGACCAAGGTAGTAGCTCTTAAATTGAATTCGGGGACCCACTGTGTAGCATTGGGATGAGTCTGAGATTAAACAAGTCATACAGAATCCAGGAGCATGGCTCTGTGCTAGTCCCTAAGCCAGTGATGGCGAACCTATGAACTCATTTTTTTGGTTGATTTTTCTTTGTTAAATGGCATTTAAATATATAAAATAAATATCAAAAATATAAGTCTTTGTTTTACTATGGTTGCAAAGATCAAAAAATTTCTATATGTGACACGGCACCAGAGTTAAGTTAGGGTTTTTCAAAATGCTGACACGCCGAGCTCAAAAGGTTCGCCATCACTGCCCTAAGCTAACTGAGCCTTAGTTTCTTCACTTAACAATGAGGGAGTTAGAGCCCTGGCCAGGTAGCTCAGTTAGTTTGAGTGTTGTCCCGATATGCCAAGGTTGTGGATTTGATCCCCCGTCAGGGTGCATAAAGAATCAAGCAATGAATGCATAAAAAAGTGGATCAACAAATAGATGTTTTTCTCTCTCCCTTCCTCTCTCTCTAAAATCAATTTAAAAATGAGAAATTAATAGGTTGTATCTAATACTCCATGGCTCCAGGATAACCTTAAAATGAGACAGCTTTTAAAGGGTATGCTAATAAGTCCACAGATCAATGATAGGACTAGAATTGGAATTCTGTCCTCACCCTGAACTAGCACTGGAGGCAAAGGGCCTTTCATCCCTCATGCATCCTTCATGTAATTAGCTTTAAAGTATTTGAGGGGCGATGAGGAATAAGCCAGGAATCGTTTTCTTGCACCCAACTTGCTATCTCCAAGACATGCATTACTATTAGATTGATGGGAAAATGATTGCTTCTGTCTCATGGTTCTCAGGCCCAGACAGTCCCTAGAATTCAATCTTGAGAAAGACAGTGCCCCACACTTTGCATGCTATCACACACAGGAAGTAGTATAATCATTAAAAAATAATCATCTTGAATTTTTGATGGTGCTCTGCTTGTTTGCAATTTTATTATTCATAGATGTTAACTTTGCAATTACAAAACATGGTTGTTGGTATTTGGGAGTGGATTCTGACATCAGATTTGGTTTGCCAATAAGAAGGGATGAGCATGTCAAGGAAAATAAAGGACAATGACAACGGCTAAAATCCCATTTGGTTTTATAGCTAATAATCTTGTTCAGAGCACACGATATTTGAACACCATGATACGACTTTTACATTACAAGCACATTCCAGTCAATTCAAAAATTAAGTAAATAGAGCAGAGGCATGCAGTTCTACTAATCCACCAATGTCATACATGTAATGATTTTAGCAGCTCAAGGAGAACAGGTATTGTTGTAAAACTTCACATCCGAATGTGTTATTGCCTCTAACCACGATTATTTGTCATTTATCTGACACCAGAAGTGTGAGCTATACATTACAGGAGTCAAAGGTTTTGCATAAAACAAAACAAAGCCTCTCCATTCCAGACTCACACTTGGGAAACATGCAAGTGACTCATGAGGATGTGTCACAAAACCAATGAGCAGCATGGGGCTCATATCCCTGGAGCTGGCCTTGGCAGGGATACATTTTTTAAAAAAATTTTATTGATTTTTTACAGAGAGGAAGGGAGAGAGATAGAGAGTTAGAAACATTGATGAGGGAGAAACATCGATCAGCTGCCTCCTGCACATCTCCCACTGGGGATATGCCCGCAACCCAGGTACATGCCCTTGACCGGAATCGAACCTGGGACCTTTCAGTCCGCAGGCCGACGCTCTATCCACTGAGCCAAACCGGTTTCGGCAACAGGGATACATTTTTCATAAAGGGAAACCAGGAATGTAATATGTACACACTATTAAATTTTCCTAAGATGAAGTAAGTTTTAGAAAAATCTGGAATCTTCTCTGGCCACCAATCATTCATGGTACAAAATGGTCGCTGACTTATACATTCCTGTACCGTTTCTTCCAGTATCCAATAAAGCTTTGGAAGAATAATACAGCGGCGCACATTTTAATCGGATTTATCTGTAGCAGAATTAGGCTTTTAAGCATATTTCCTCGTAAGTGAGGGAAGGCTTTGAGATAAATCTTACATTCAGTACTGTAGGTTTAAAAAATATTACTTATTTAATATGTAATGAAACTGGCTCCGGGAGTCAAACAGAAATGAGACTTGTTCAGGAAAAGTTCATGCTGCTCACATTCTCTCTCCTCTGGAGACCAGAATCTTCAGAGCAATTGTCAATTGGGTCTGATCACTATTAGTGACAGCAGTAGAAACAGTATCCCCAATTTCTGGTACTCTGTTATTTGGAGTGGTTCTTTTAATATGGAACTCTCAACAATCACTAATGATTATTTGAGAATGGCTGAATCTGCACTAAGGAAAAAATGATATAGTCTACATAACAGTACAATTACACTGATAAACATAGCACCATAGTAGAGCTATGGTATTTCCTAGCAATCCTTCTATACTAACAAATTAATACAATGCCTGAGGGCAACATCCTGGTTCTGTTGGGATCCTTTTCTTCTGTTGGCACCTTGGCGCCCCATTGGGGTGGTGTTGCGCGCGTCCAATGGGTCTATGAAGCAGACTTATCAGTCTTTCAGTCTGTAAATTTTTTTCAGGTTTTTTTTATTGTGGTAAAATGTACATAATATGATTACCTGTTTTAAGTGTTACAGTTCAGTGGCATTAAGCACATTCACATTGTTGTGCAACCATCACCACCATCCATCTCCAGAAATTGTTCATCTTCACAAATTAAAACTCTGTATCCACTAAACAATAACCCCACTGTTCTATTTAATTTGGACCAGTCCACATACCTCATATAAGTGAAATGATATAGTATTTTGTCCCTTTCTATCTAGATTATTTCACTTGATATAATGTCCTCAAGGTTCATCCATGTTGTAGCCAAGTAATGCTCCATTGTAAGTACATAGCATGTTTTATTTATCCATTCATCCACTTGGACATTTGATTTGTTTCTGTTTTTGTTGTTGTTGTTGTTGTTGCTGAGTGTTTGTTTTAAATAGACTAAGTTTTTATTTATTTTATTTTTAAATCTTTATTGTTCAAAGTATTACACATGTCCTCATTTTACCCCCATTGATGTCTTCCTGTAAATTTTTGATAATTAGATTTAAAGCATGGGGTTTTCATCAACTGCTTTCTAGAACACTAGTTATATTCCTGTTCCTATTAGTTACTGCATTAGTATATGTAATACTGGAACTTTAGTAAATTCCCATTTTGCAATTAAGCCTGCCTTTTGTGGCTGTCTGAGGCTAGGAGAGAACAGCTTCTCCTGGCTCGTCCATTGTGCTGAAGTCTTTGGCCCTGTGTGTGTGTGTGTGTGTGTGTGTGTGTGTGTGTGTGTGTATGTGTTTAAATAGTTCCAGAAAAGCAGCCTGGTAGCAGAAAGTACACCAATCAGAAAGGTTATTGAGCCTACAGCTGTTATTGCGGTAAAGCTCAAGTTTCTTTAGTTTCCTCCTCTTTAAAGTGGGATGACTAATATTTCATCAGCTTTAATATGTTTAAATGAGATAATGAGTATTAGGGTATCCTGTATAGAACTAAGTATTTAGCAGACATTCAATAATTGGTCTCACTTTTTGTCCTTTTATATTTGGCCTGCATATAGACACTGAAAAGGAAAGGAAGGTTCTCCTCCCCTCCACCCCCCTGCTATGGTGCAGAAAAAAAATCTATATTTACCAGGTAGATTCCAGCTTCACTTAGAATAAAGGCATATAGGGAGAAAGCTTGTGATAAAATGATAAATAAAGAATAATTATGCTATATGTCAATTATATCTGAACAGAACTATGGAAAAAGGAAATAATTATGTGTGAAAAATGGAGGTGTATGCTCCTAAACAAAAACGGAGGGTTGCAATATGTACTTGTGCAAAATATACTAAATTGTATATTTTTCCAGTGGTCTGATTACTTGCTCAGACCACTCTGAGAATCACTTGCAAAGGGCAGTGATATGAGAAACCTCATTTCCCCTGGCTCCCAGGGAGAGGTCTGGCTCATTTTCAAATGTACATATTCCAACATGTGAGCTCCAAATTTTAGCTGTTGTGAACTGATTTCCCAGAATCTGGTCTTTGAACTCAGGAGCATTGCCCACATTTTCTTCTTCTTTTTTTTTCCTTCCTTTTAATTGCTTCTTGAGTCCTTTTCATGGTTGAATTAATAAACAGAAAAAAAAACCCCTAGCCAAAGAGAGAGACAGATAAAGTAATAAAGAAAATAGTGGCCCTAGCTGGTTTGGCTCAGGTGGATAGAGTGTCAGACTGTGGACTGAAAGGTCCTGGGTTCTATTTTGGTCAAGGGCACGTGTTGGGGGGGGTAAGGGGGGGGTTGTGGGCCCAATCCCCAGTAGGGGGCATGTAGGAGGCAACTGGTCAATGATTCTCTCTCATCATTGATGTTTCTATTTCTCTCCCTCTCCCTTCCTCTCTGAAATCAATAAAATATATTTAAAAAAGAGAAAATAGTGCCCATTCAGTTACATAAAAGATTATCTTAAGCTCCAGATGGCCAGGAGAATTTTTGCTGCCCTCTGGTTTTTCTTTTTCTTCTTAAATGAAAAATGTAAGAGTATTTGGCATGGGGATAAAGGCAGAGTTTGAAACCCGTGTCATTGGTTGAAGCTTCCACAGCCACCTCAGCAGAATGCAAGTGACACATGGGTTGCTCTCTTCCAAACAGCACAATAGTCAAGAATATTTCCAAGTTGGTGTGAATAAATTCTACATACATTTGTACCTCTTGAATTCTACACACATGATACTTAGGAGATAGACTGTAGACTTTGTGTCTAAAATCCAAGCAGCTGCTAGAACACGATAACGCCTCCCCCCCCTCCACCCACCCATGCCAAACCCTGGCATTTATTTCTCAGTGATCTTGACACACAGGACTATGAGTGACATGAAAATATTGACCCAGCTGTGGACAACCACTGTCAGCAGCTGAGAAATACCTGGTAGAAGATGTTTCATTAGAAATTAGGGAGAGTGACAGAGTTGAATTCTCAATTGCATTTTGGATAATGAAATCTGACACACGTACCTTCAGGTTCCTCCCCACCCCCAATGTAGAAATAAACATCTGTATAGCCCCCACTTGCATCCCACTCCCAACTTCCCCAGTCTGAGATGATGCTGGGTGAGCTGCTGGTAGCCTGGGTAGGACCAGAAATTCCAGAGTCAAAGAGTCTAACTGGGTCTGATCTTGGTCCTGTCACCTACTAGCTTTGGCAAAGTTATTTTACCTGTTTTAGTGCCCCAGTTTTTTCATTTCTAAAATGAGTTAAAAAAAGCAAACACCCACCAACTAGCTCATGGTGTGTGTTTTTTAAAAAAAAAATATTTTTGATTTTAGAGAGGAAGGGAGAGGGAAAGAGAGACAGAAACATCAGTGATGAGAAAGAGTCATTGATTGGCTGCCTCCTGCACATCCCCCAATGGGGATCAAGCCTGAAACCTGTGCATGTACCCTGACCAGGAATCAAACCATGACCCTCCTGGTTCATTGAAGAAGCTCAACCACTGAGCCACACCAGCCAGGCTAACTCATGGTGGTGTTGTGAGGGTTAAATAAATTCAATGCATAAAGTGCTATGTAAGTGTTAGCTTTGCTATAATTGGGAAAGTGAGATCCAAGTGTTATGCTCAAAACTCCAGACAGTAGAGGAACCAGTCAGAACACTATCGGTTGTGATGAACAAAAACTTTAACCCAAATTGGCTGAAACATTAAAAGGAATTTATTATCTCATGTATTTGGAAAGTTGAGAGGGAGAGCAGGTTTGGGGTAAGACTTGACCCAGTATATCAGTGATGTCCTTGAGGAATCAGACTCCCCCCACCCCACCCCATTCCTATGTCTTTGTTCTGTCTTCCATCCATGGTGATGTCAGCTTCATTCCAAGACTGGGTTGCCTCCAGATCCCAAGGAGGCTTTTAGCGGTCAGCATGACCTTATGCTTTCTCGTTCACATCTAGTGGGAGATTGTCTTCATCTTAGAACCTGCAATAGGAGAGATTGAATTCAATTCTGCTGAAACAAAAGATGGGAGAATATTTCAGTGCTGGGCTGAGCTGGTGTAAAAGTGCTGCTGGACATTAGTAGGGAGGCTGGTCAATGTGACTAGGGCCGCCATATGTGCCTGCTGATTGACCCTTCTCAGAGTTAGACTTCTACCTTCCCACAGAGACTGGAGACAGGAACTCTGTCTTTCTTGATGATTGCATTTTACAGAGATGGCTCCCAGGTCCATCAGAAAGACATTTCTGGATTGTGGAAGATTTACAAAGGACAGAGAAAGAATTTACAATTGCAAGTCTTTTAAAGTAATGAAAAGGGAGGAAAAAGAAAAGAAGGCTTTCTAAGAAAAGGAGGTCATGGGCCTAGACTCGCAGGGGTGGGCAAACTTTTTGACTCGAGGGCCACAATGGGTTCTTAAACTGGACCGGAGGGCTGGAACAAAAGCATGGATGGTGTGTTTGTGTGAACTAATATAAATTCAAAGTAAACATCATTACATATTTCAATAGTTTTTTTCATTTTAAACAGGCCGGATCTGGGCGTAGTTCGCCCACGGCTGGCCTAGAGTCATAAAGCCTGTCTAAAGGTTAGTGAAGCTGAGGGGAATCCTAAGGCTGTTTTTGGTCAAGAGCCATTCTAATTGGACAACCTGTGAATCACTCTCATCCTGTAGGGCTTACCCTAAGCCTCACGCCATACTTCTCAAGCTGGCAGTGAAACCACATCCCCGCACTCCATGGTTTTCTGGGGGAAATGAGGAGTTGTGGGGAAGCAGGAGAAAGGATTGGATGCTGGGGAAGCAATAACAGTGTCTGGAACACAGGATCTTTATCTTTATGCATGGCCTTTGGTAGCACTTGCTGAGGGTTTTGACTTAGTTCTGAAAGAGAAGGAAGGACCATGAGGCCAATGACAGGAATGTCACTGAGAAACATTTTCTGTTGCTCATCTCCACCAAGAGCAAGGCATCCCTCAAGGTAAGCCCCACCTCAGAGATAACTGAGGGAGGAGGTTAGGCTTCTGGAAGCACTCCTGCTTACTTGCCTTTTGCCAACATTGGCACTTATTCGTTTAGATTCATTTAATATTTATTCTTTTAATGTTAGCTAAAAGAACACATGGCAAAGCCAGGAAACTGGATGGAAAGATGTGGAAATAGAGAAGAAAGGACTCTAAGAGAGGTCAGGGAAGCAGGCTGGAATCCCAGCTCCTTCCTGCAGCAGCGAGATCTCGGACAAGTTGCTATCTCCTTAAGCCTCATCCCCTTATCTATACTAATAAAAGCCTATGCGGCTCTTGTGCCCTCAACGATGCCCTCATGTCACCACAAGATGGCCACCATAAGATGGCCGCCCCCACGTAGTTACAAGATGGCTGGCGGGGAGGGCAGTTGGGGATGACCAGGCCGGCAGGGGAGGGCAGTTGGGGATGACCAGGCCGGCAGGGGAGTGGTTAGGGGGCGATCAGGCTGGCAGGCAGAAGCAGTTAGGGGCAATCAGGCAGGTGAGTGGTTAGGAACCAGCAGTCCTGGATTGTGAGAGGGATGTGGAATCGGGCCTAAACTGGCAGTTGGACATCCCCTGAGGGGTCCCAGATTGGAGAGAGTACACGCTGGACTGAGGGACACCCCTCTTTGCATGAATTTCATGCACTGGGCCTCTAGTTTAGAAAATAAGAATAATAATGGGATCTTCTTAACAAGATTGTTATGAAGATGAAATGAGATTACATATGAATACCTTGCTGTTCAGAATAAATGCTTAATAAATATTAACTGTGATCATTATTACTGTTGCTATTCTACTGGTAGGAAATACAGTAGAGGCTTTGGGGTCCTAATGGGAAGATGTCCTAATGCTTTTAAAATGATAAGTGAAACAGGAGACATTAGGTACAGGGTTAGAACTCAGATATTATTTTAGTTTTCATTTTTATCTATTGATTTAGAATTTTGTTACATTGTTTTCTATCAAGCAAACCTATTCTTTCCATATTCTGGGTTAAGTAATTCCACTTGAGAAGGAATTATTTAGGAGTATATCATAAAATAATCATAGAGGAACTTACATAGAGATTTAGCAACAAGGATATTCCTGGCAGTATTTTGTTGGGGCTGGGGGTTGCAAAAAATGTAAAATCACTAAAAAATGCAATAGTCCAGGATTAATTAAATCAGTCATTGTAAGACATTGTATCAGTCAGTATGCTTTTTGGCTACAAATAGGACAATTCCACCTCCCACCCCCCAATTCCTTTAACATAGGGTATGCAACTGAGGATACCTGTTCTCTAAATAGCCACAAGGGCTGAGGTAGGACTGGCTCTAGCTATGGTATTTCAGGGTCCAGCTCAGTTTCTCTTGATTCTTCTTGTTTGGCTCTTGCTGTATTGGCTTCATTCAGAGGTGCCTGGGTGCTCCTTCCTCTCCCAGCATAATATACTGAGTGAAAAAAAAAAGCAGATTATAAAACTAAAGGCAACGATCCCTGCCTTTTATCAAGAAATATTTTCCAGTTCTTGTTTGTTTTCTCTTCCAGATGGACTTTACAATTAGCTTATCAATTTTCATACAATATCCTATTAGATGTTGGCTCCATTATTTTGAATTTATAGATTCATTGAGGGAGAAATGGCCCTAAACACTATTTTAATTTAGACACCAAAGTGGTAGCATTGTTTGTATTATTGAAAAATAGGAAAGAATTTTCTATCTTTCCATAGGAAAACAGATGAATAAAGTACAGTATAGTCACACACTAGGATATCAGATAGTGGTTAAAAGGACTAAACTAGCAGAATAGCACAGTGCTTAAAGGTATGACACTATTGATGTGAATTACAAAAAGCACACAGTACAAAACTCTCTGGGGTCCACAAATACATGCATATGTATGTAAAACGCATAAAAAGGCATTGAAAGGTGCATCAAATTCAGATAATGGTTGTCTCTAGGAGGCATTGAATGGAAAAAAGGAGACTTCAACTATATCTATAATGTTTTATTTCTTATTTAAAAACGATTTAAAACATGGTGGCCTCTGGGGCAACAGTGGATGGGGGGAGGTTTTCATCATATATCCTTTCTTACCTTTTATATTTTGAACAATATGACTGTCTTACCAACTCAACATAAATAAAATCATAAAACAGACTCTAAAGCACACAATAATATGTTAATTATGATATATTTTCACTGGGACTTTTATTCTCTTTTAAAAAGAGAAAAAAATAGGAACTTGTGACTAGGTGGCGATACAGATGGTGGAGGTAGAGGTGTGGAGGGTTGGTGGAGCTGTTAGTGCTACGTCTCTGTTGTGATATATGTTCTTACAAGCCCTCTGTGTGAACTTTGCACATGAAATGAGCTTGTTCCCCAATGTCCCTCAATCCAGACTCTTGTGCAATAGTTTTGTAACACGAGAAGGATGGACATGTCTTAGAAGAGTGCTTTGCATTCTGTGTCCCTGGAGTGGTGATGCTTTGAGCTCAGTCTCATTGGTTTCTTCTCCATATACCACCAACATCTCATTCCTCCTAAATCACTCAATCCTGGACCATAATATAGGACATGATGTAAACCACAGCATTCATCCACCTACTCATTGCTCTCTGAACTCTCCTCCCCACCTCCTTCCAAAAGAAGAACAGAAATTCAAGGTGAGAATAACCGCCAGAATGACCGGAGTCTAGTGGGAGACAAGAGTGCCAACAGCTTTCTCCTTGAGGCATAGGAGGAGAGAGGCCACTGAGGCACCAGGCTGGTAGGGATGGATGGTATAGAGGAGAGAGGCAGATCTTTTGGAGAAGTGGAGAGCGGTATTCTTGGGAGTTTTAATGGTTCTTGTGGATACTTAATATTTAAGAAGATAAGAATGAAGATGAGAAACTCCTGGGCTTTGCTTCTTTTTCTTTAAAAAAAAAGTATTTTTGCCGAAACCGGTTTGGCTCAGTGGATAGAGCGTCAGCCTGTGGACTGAAGGGTTCCAGGTTCGATTCCGGTCAGGGGCATGTACCTGGGTTGCGGGCACATCCCCAGTAGGAGATGTGCTGGAGGCAGCTGATCAATGTTTCTCTCTCATCGATGTTTCTGACTCTCTATCTCTCTCCCTTCCTCTCTGTAAAAAATCAATAAAATATATTTTAAAAAAGTATTTTTATTGATTTCAGAGAGGAAAGGAGGGGGAGAAAGAGAGATAGAAACATCAATGATGAGGGAGAATCATTGATTGGCTGCCTCCTGCATGCCCCACACTGTGGGTGGAGCCCACAACCTGGCATGTGCCCTGATTGGAAATCAAACTGTGACCTCCTGGTTCATAGGTTGATGCTCAACCACTGAGCCATACTGGCCAGGCGGGCAACACAATGCTGCTCTGAGGTTATAATGCACAGCTTTATATGCATTATGATTGTTATGTGCTGACCTACAGGACAGGTAGTGTTCATATGGCTTTTTGGGGACTCATTTTATTACAAATATAATTCCTGAGTTGTGGAACTCTGAGGGTCCTTGCGTCAGGGTTTCCCCGGCACCTCTGTATGGGTCTGCAGGGTGAGTTACTGCTTCCCCCTTCTGTCTTCATCTATTCAGAGGAGGCAGTCCCTAGAAGTTGTGGGAACAGGAAATGGGAAGAAGGAAACACAGATGTAACAAGAAGCCATGTCCTCTGTAAACAAACACAACAGATGCATTAGTGGACAGCAGGAAGAGAAAAGATGAAAAGGAAGGAAGAGAGTGTTGTAGACTGAATGTGTCCCCACCTGCCCCCCCACAACCCCCACCACAATTCATATGTTGAAACCCAATCCCCAATGTAATGGTATTGGGAGGTAGGCCTTTGGGAGGTGATTAGGTCATGCCAATGAAGTCTTCATGAATGGAATTAGCGTCCTTATAAAAATGACTCCACCAGTTTTGGCTGGATGCGGTGGGGTGGGGGAACCAAAAAGGACTCCAGAGAGATCCCCTGCTCCCTCCGCCGTGTGAGGACACAGCTGAGCCAGAAAGTGGGCTCTCACCAGGCATGAAGTCTGCCAGCACTTTGATCTTGGGCTCCCATCCTCCAGGACTGTGAGAACTAAATGTGGTTTAAGCCGCCCAGACTATGGTATTTGGTTAGAGCAGCCCAAACAAAGACAGTGGGTCTCTCAGCTCTGCATTTTTTGTTTGTGCTCTTTTTTCTGTACCAGAAAATGTGTTTTTTTTGGGCCACATTCTTCCCACCCTAATTCAGATGAATATTGTTGCCATGTTTGAAAAATACTTGAAACAATAATTGGTATTATTCTGCAAGCACTTACTAAGAATGACAAAACTATTTACATGCTGGGAATACTGTGCCAAAAAAAATTATTCAACAAATCATACTGTTTTCCTTCCATAAAATCAGAGTTGCAAAGAGCAATAAATTAGCCATTTTCTTCGGCAAAGGACATGAGTGATGATGTTCTGCTTCTTTAAGTTTCATATTAATGACCTTGGACATTGGGTTTCCAAGGGAAAGACTGTTTGCAACATCTTTTATATGGAACCTGGGGGTTTCTGTGTTGAATTTACTTAAAAATCTGGCCTCTACAGTTTTGTTTCAATCATGCAAAAATATATAGTAGGCAGGCTGCTGGGACAAACACTAAAATGTTTTTTATTTACTCTGGGCTGTGACATTCTGAGTCATTTTATTTTATCATATTTCTTTCTATACTTTTTTGAATATTTTTCAAGCTGCATTCAGAACTTGAAAAATAAAAAGTTATTTTTAACAATCACTACCCATGTAAGTTTATTATCTGCCATGTGATTGCAAGGCCTTAAAAAATTTGTGAAGCAGAGACTGCAAGTTGAAAACACAAAAATATTAACAGTGGTTCTTAGTGAGTTATAATCCTTCTTTATTTTGTAATAATTCCATAATGAACACAGCAACTATTTTCATAATAGGAAAAGCTTATTTTAAGAACAAATTTATTAGACTTCATCCAAAGAAATGTCAGAAGGGTCAGGCTATCTTAGCATTCTCTCTCCCACAGTGGCATTCTAGAATATTTTTTGAAAGGGCATGTTTTCCCCTGATATCAATCTCAGGAGGTTGAAGGACGTACCCTAACCACCTCTAACTTCATTTAATAACTGATTTGAATGTGTTATCCTCATATTTTTAGAAATTCTTCTTGCATCTCCGTGCGACCAATTTGAAGGAGAGAATGTATTTTTGCCTACCTTTAATAAAAGTCTTATGGAAGATATGGCTGAATTAATGTCTAATTTTGTGTTATGGGGTGCTCTAGCAGGGATACTGATCATATGCATTTACCCTGGGAGAGACTTAAGGAAGTTTGGGGAAATGGTCAGTTTTCTCAAGGGTCTCATGGCTAACCCCCAGGGCTGGGAAGGAAGAGTGAGAGCGCAGATGGGTAGCTGACAAGGGAGGCAAGTTCAATATTCAAAATGCAGCATTCGTGTTTGCTCCAAGGGAGGGGCAGAAATCAGGAGAGAAGGAATAAGTTAGAATATGGGGTTTAAGCCAGGTAGACCTTGGCCCAAATTTAGTCCTGCCATGTATCTAGCTTTGGGCAGGTCACTTAATCTCTTTAACCCTCTGTTCCCCCACCTTGAAAATAGTTGTAACCCACATGTCAGCTAAGTAAGATTGGCTTCTGGTTAATGTCCAATTCCCTCTCCCCTATCAGTTAGAACTAGGATTGGCTGTGATTAATAGAGACTTGATGATAAAAAGAGAGGAATTTTTTTCTTTCCCATTAAATTTACTGATGGACAGTCTAGGGCTGGCATGGTGGCCCCAACCACTAAGGATTCAGGTGGCTTCCAGCTTTTCCCCCCAACTCTATCTAGGGGTTCTCATGGTCCCAACTGAGTCCCAGATGTCACTCTAAGCTCCAAGCAGCAGGAAGGAGGAAAGAAGGAATGAGAAAAAGGGGGGAAATGTGTATATTATCTATCTTTTATGGCCATTAACCAAGGCAGTCCCCTTCATAAGAGATCTTCTAATGTTAGCTGTTGAAAATAACCTTTTATTCATTCTTCCACATTGGAATAATAACATTCACCTTGTAGTGTTATTGCAGCATATAATACAGGGACTGGCACAATAGCACTGAGCAGGTAATAAAGATTTTTAAAAATATATTTTTTATTGATTTCAGAGAGGAAAAGGGAGGGAGAGAGAGATAGAAACATCAATGATGAGAGAAAATCATCAATCAACTGCCTCCTGCATGCCCCACACTGGGGATTGAGCCCACAACCTGGGTATATGCCCTGACCAGGAATTGAACAATGACCTCCTAGTTCATAGGTCGATGCTCAACCACTGAGCCATGATGGCTGGTTGGTAATAAATATTTTTTTAGTAACTAATATTGATTACACTACTATTAAATTTATATTAATATACTAGAGGCCCGGTGCACGAATTCATGCACCAGTGGGGTCCCTCAGCCTGGCCTGTGGGATCGGGCCAAAACCAGCTCTCCAACATCCCCTGAGGGGTCCCAGATTGAGAGAGGGCACAGGCCAGGTTGAGGGACTCCACTAGTGCACAATAGGGACAGGGAGAGACGCAGGTGATTGCCAGCCAGGAAGGGAACGAGGGAGGGCTCCAGGGCATGTCTGGCCCATCTTGCTCAGTCCCGATGGGCCGGACCCCAGCAGCAAGCTAACCTACTGTTCAGAGCGTCTGTCCCCTGGTGGTGAGTGCACGTCATAGCAACTGGTCGACTGTCTTCCCCCTGGTGGTCAGTGCATGCCATAGCGAGTGGTTGAGTAGCCTTAGCATATCATTAGCATATTATGCTTTGATTGGTTGAATGGCTGACTGGACGACTGGACACTTAGCACATTAAGCTTTTATTATATAGGATTATTACTAAATTACAGCTCATTGTTGTCAAATTCAAAACAGGCTGGGAATAATCTCAAATTGCCGTGTGTGTGTTCTTATTGGGTGCTGTATAGCCTCTAAAAACAATCACATTTTTTAATAGGCTCATTTTAGGTGTGGATTTATCTAATTTTCTTTTAAAAGAGTGTTTTAGTTAACCATCATTATATCAGTGCAGCATAAAATCTCAGTAGCATACAATAGCAAGCACCTATTTAGCTCATGGATGTGTAGGTAGATGGAGGTCAACTCAGCTGGATTGGGCTCAACTGGGTGCCAGCTGTCAAGTTGCAGTCTCTGGGGTGGCTCTTCTTCTCATGGTAGGTCTAGGCTAAATCAGCTCCACATGCCTCATTCTCCCTGAAGCAGCCATCTAGCTCCGTGTATAGGGGCAAGTTCTTATGACAATAACAGAGGATCAAGATGGAAAATAGAAATATTCATGTCTAGACTTTGGGCTGTTGCTTCTTTCCTTCTGCCACCGATGAAAGCAAACCACATAGTAAAGCCCAACCTTAAGGGCAGAAATATGTATATTCTAGCCAAGGATGAAGCCATGACAGCGAGGGTGAAGAACTGGAACTCATCATTCAGTCTACCTCAATAGGGTGAAAAGATGAGATACAGTGTCATAAAGCTAGAAATGGATCCAATGGTGAATTAGGTACCCAAATTGCAGAGGCTGATAATTTTTGAGAAGATGCAGTTGTTCTTTCCTTGGGTGACTGATTGCTGTGACTCTTTCCCCACTCCTTGGTCAATTTAGGAATTTAAGGGCAAAAAATAGAGTGGATTTCTCATATGGAATCTTTCAGTCATTTGGACCAAAGCAGCAGAAACAGAAGGCTTCTGAATTCTGTCCCAAGTAAAAGTTTTATAGAAAGAAACATCGATTTCTTTTTTTTAGTTCAAAGCAAGTCCAGCCTATGCCAGGTTAAGAGTACTTATACCAACATAAGAAACACAGACAATGTCTGCTATCAGATCAATGCTGGTGAAGAGGAGTGTTTGTGCCCCATAGCAAGGGAATATGAACAAAAGCACTTCATTGGCTTTCTCCATCAGCTGATTTAACATTGATTTCCAATGTTTAAAAAGGAACCCAAAGTTAGTCCCTATGGAGTCAAATATAAAAAGGGAACAGCTGCTACCACAGCACAGATGACAGTTTTTTAGAGGGTTTATGAAGGAAAAAGAGGACCTTTCCTCTCTAAGCGAAATAGCTCATTTAGGATCTTTCTTCTTCAGCATTTTCTATTCCAGTAAAAAATCTGCTAATAGCTTAATTGTTTAAAACTCCAGATTTAGAGGGCAAAGGGGGGATAAATGGTTATGGAAGGAGACTTGACTTGGGGGTGGCGAACACACAATACAATAGATAAATGATGTATTATAGAATTGTACACTTAAAACCCATATAATTTTACTAACCAATGTCACTCCCAATAAATTCAATTAAAAACCTCCAGATTTAAAAGCAAATTAAATAAATAGAAGAAAGAAAGTAAATCTCCCATGCTAAGACAGATGTACCTTTAACAGATACCAAGAATCTTTGTATTCTAAGAGGACTGGGTTTCAAGTTCCTGTTCTGGTGCCAATGGACTCAGTGGCCACTAGAACTGAGGCCTTTTAGCCTCAGTTTCCTTATCTGTAAAGGGAGTTAGAGAGAGGCAAGTTGCAGATGTGACCTAGGCCGGCTGTCTTCCTCCATGGATGTGGAGTGAGGCCACGGTTTTACAAGTAGAGAAACTTGGAAAATGAAAACAACCTCATGTGGTAGCAGGGTTTACAAGGCAAGCTCTAGTCAGATTGCTTGCTAGGCATCTGGGCTCACTGGTTAGTTGTGTGATCTTGGGCAAGTCGCATAAATACTTCAATCTATTGCATAAATACTTGAATCTATTATGCATGTGAAAATGCCACTTGCCTTGTAGGTTGTTACATGATGCAAGCACCATGGTTAACCCAAAGCTGTTTTATAGCACCTACTCAAGGAATATTGGCGCATATTTGTACTTACCTAGCCTCCCCCCCTTTGTTTTCCTAAAAGCAGGTTAATTTCATTCAGGTATTCACTCCTCTTCCACACAACCCATGTGCTTTAAGGGAGGCTAACTGACCTCAGCTTTTGGGGAAATCGTGATTCATTGAACCCCATAGCTCTCAAATTCCTGTGTCATCAGAATGACTTGGAGGGCTTGTTAAAAAAACAGATTTATCCACCCCATCTAGGGGTTCTCATGGAACCCCTAGAGGTTCTCCACCCCTAGAGGTTCTGATTCAGTAGGCCTTGGGGGGGGCAGGTTAAGAATTTTTATTTCTAGCAAGTTCCCAGGGGATGCTGATGTTGCTCATTCAACATTTTCACATGTTGAATGTGAAATTCAACATTTCAACATGTTCATTCAACATTTACTGTATCAAAGGCAATGTGGTAACTCCTTTGCACACATCATATTACATATAATTTAGAATAACCCAACAAGGCAAGTATTCTTATTAAACCCATTTTGAAGATGAAGAAACTGAGGCTCAGTGTCAGGCAGCTATTGGTAGAACAGGAGCTGAGTTTAGGGGTTTCTGGATCCTAATTCAAAGGCAAGCCACACTTGACTTATCCTGCTCTCAATGTCAGGGATAGTCCTGTGCAGTGAATGCTGTTCAGACTACCCACAGAAGAATGTTAGGGAAGCCAGATTCATACCAGAGGTGACTGACTAAAAATGGAATTGAGAAAAGGGAGGGAAGGAATTTTGATGGAGTAGCTTTTGAGTTTGGGAGCATTCCTAAGGTAAGGGCCAATGAAATATCTTGTCCAGAAAAAGGGGTAGAGCTCTGCTTGACTTCCTTGCACAGGACAGCAGGACCCCTTCTAATCCATTCCTACTCTCTGGGCCCCCCTCTCGAAACCTTAATTTGCTCAGTTAGCCTTCCATTCTGCCTAATGTGTTCACCTCCACTTCACCTCAGCTGAATGTAGGTCTTTTGAGATCTTCTTAGCCACAGTTTTACAGATGATTCTTAACTTCTTCAGTGGTTTAGTATTATCTATTTCAAACATACAAATTAGTACAGAAAATAATTTATCAAGCACTCATGTACCATCATTCCTATTTACCAGAGGTTTCCATTTTATATTTTTATCTCAGACCACTCAAAGAATGACAGAAAAAATAACAGCCTTGAGATGAATGAGTTGTATTCCCATACTTATTTTTATTTTTTTCCACATTTACTTTAAAATTTTCACTAACATGTAGGATTGTTTTGTGTGTTTAAAAGAGTTTACATAAATGACAAACCTGTATATATTGTGCAAATCATTTGGCACTTTTCTTTTTTCCATCAACATTCTATCAACATTTAGTTTATTGTAATGGCTTAAAGTATTCTATTTTGTGACTAGACTTTACTTTATAGTCCATTCTGCTGAGTACTTTGTTATGATTGTTTCTTTCCACAAATAATATAGTGGATATTTCTTATACATCTCTCCTTGTATGCATGTGCCAAAGTTTCTCTAGGGCAGATAACCCAGGGTGGACTGCAAAATTGAAAGTGTCACTTTCAAATTTACTAAGTATTTTTGTCTTTCAATGAGGGCACTTGTGAGTTTCTACTTTCCACATACTTGCCAACAGTTTGTGTTTATTAGATTTACCACGTTAAAAGGATTTTATGCATATTGATATAAAATAGGTCATACTTTTCCCACTAATTTTTAAAGCCTCATTTGTCATATTATACTAAGTTCTAGTACATAAAACCAGGTCTGTTTCCAGGCTATCTATTCTGTCCCGGTTGTCCATTGTTTTACCTGGGCCCATGATGTGACTTAACAGTATCCCCCCGACCACCATCTGAAGTGTTGCTTTCCATGGTGCCAGTTTCCCATGGTCAACTGCAGTCCAAAACTATTAAATGTAAAATTTTCAAAAACAAATAATTTATATTTTAAATTGCACTTTGTTCTGAGTAGTGTGATGAAATCTCATGTTGTTTTACCCTGAAGGTGAATCATCCCTTTGTCTAGCATCTCCACGCTGTACACATTCCCACCTATTAGTCACTCAGTAATCATCTTGGTTCTGAGGTGGACTATAGGGGTATCACAGCACTTCTGTTCAAATGCCACCCCCCAATTTTTTTGAGGCTTTAAAGATAAATGTATTTTCTCACAATTCCAGTCAAATAAAACTATTATACTTAATAATGACCCCCAAGTGCAAGTGAAGGGAAGCTGGCAATTCGGATATGCTAAAGAAAAGTCATAAAGTGCTTCCTGAAAAGGTGAACATTCTCAACTAAATAGGGAAAGAAAAAAATCATATGCTGAGGTTGCTAAGATCTATGGTAAGAAAGGATTTTCTATCTGTGATATTGTGAAGAAGGAAAAAAAATTTGTGCTACTTTGCTGAGAGAGACCACATTCACATAACTTTATTATAGTATCTATACCTATAAAAGCCTAAGCAACTGGACCGCCAGAATGACTGGAATGATCAGTTGTTATGACACACACTGACCACCAGGGGGAAGATGCCCAGTGCAGGACCTGCCCCCGGGTGGTCAGTGCACTCCCATAGCCAATGTCCTGTGGCCAGCCAACCTCCCTGGTCCCTCCCTCACTCCGGCAGGCTCAGGCCAGCAGCCGGCAGTCACTGGAAGGCCTCAGCCAGCAGCCAGCAGCCAGCAGCCAGCAGCCAGCAGCCAGCAGCCATCAACCAGCAGCCAGCAGCCAGCAGAAAGGCCCTGGCCAGCAGCTAGAAGGCCCTGATTGGCCCTGATCGCTGGCCAGGCCTAGGGACCCTACCCATCCAAGAATTTCATACACCGGGCCTCTAGTCTATATATATATAAAAGCCTAAGTGACTGAATGACTGGTCAACTGTTTGCTATGACACGCACTGACTACAAGGGGGCAGATGCTCAATGCAGGAACTGCCCTGTGGTGGTCAGTGCACTCCCACAGCAGGAATGCCACTGAGCTGACTGACAGGGCACCAGATGCAGGGCTCATGGCTGGCGAGCGCCACTGTGGCTGCACCAGCCTCTCCCGATTGGGACTGACTGGGTGCAAGCCCGCAACAGGTGCAGCGGGGCTGGGATGAGCAGGAACGGCAGGCAGGAGCAGCAGGAGGCATTGGACTGCTGGTTTTGGCCTGATCCCCGCAGGCCACACTGAGGGACCCCACCGGTGCACGACTCCATGCACCAGGCCTCAAGTTTTGTTATAATTGTTTTATTTTATTATTAGTTATGTTGTTAGTCTCCTACTATGCGTAATTTATAAATTAAACTTTATTATAGTTATGTATGTATTGGAAAAATATAATATATTCAGAGTTTGGTACTTTTAGGCATCCACAGCATGGGGGTGCATGGATAAGGGGGGAACTACTGTATAATAAATATTAATATCTCCTAGGGTATACTTCCCTTTATTTATTTTCTTCAAAATTGCCCTGGTTCTTCTTTGCCCTTTGTGTTTCTATGGGAATTTTAGCATCAGCTTGATGAGGTCTAGGTAAAGCCTCTGGGAAGGTTTGACTGGAATGCATTGACTATAGATTAATTTGAAAAGAATAGCTATTTAAAATATTGAGTCTTTTTTACCCATAAAATGCAGCATTTTCTGCTTTTTTTTCAGTTTTAAAAAATTTATATCCTTCAATAAAATTTTATGCTGTTTCCATAATATGAATAAATATCTTTTGTTAGATATGTTCTTATGTACCTTATATTTTTGTTGCTATGGTGAATAATATGATTTTAAAATTCTATTTTATAATTGGATGCTTCTGGTGTATAAAGATATTATTGATTTTTAAAATATTATTTTGTATCCACCAAGTTCTTATTGCTTTGAATAGTTTCTTTACATAATCTCATAGATTTTCCCATGCAGACAATCATCAATCAAATCATCTGTGAATAATGACAGTTTTGATTCATCTTTCCCAACCCAACCTAGTCTTCTTGCTTTAGCTAGAACATCCAGGAAAATGCTGAATACCAACAGTGCTAAAAATGGAATGCTGTAAACATTTCCCTATTCAGCATGATATTTATTGAAAGTTTTTGGTAGATACTCTTCAGCAAGTAAAGAAAGTTCCCCCTCATTCCTGGTTGCTAAGAATTTTTACTTGAGTGGATATTGAATTTCATCTGTTCTTTTTCTGCATCTTTTGAGAGTATCACATGGGTTTTTCTCCTATAACCTATTAGGTTTATGTATTACTTTTATTGATTTTCTAATATTAAGTAATCCTTGCATTCCTAAAATAAGCCTTATTTGATCATGGGGTTCACTGCATTTGGTTGCCAATAAATTAAGACTTTTACATGTATGCTTGTGAGTGAACTTGGACTATAATTTGTTTGCACTACTCTTCTCCAGTAACTGGGCACGAAGGTTACATTAGCCTCATATAAAGAGTTGGGAAGTTTTTCCTCTCTCTACATGCTTGGTAATGTCTTCACCAGTTAGGAAACATTTGTTTCTTATAGGTTTGGCATCTACCTGAACAATAATGGTGGATCCTTTTCTTTGAGGCAGGGGAGAACATATGTTTTTAACTACTGATTCAACTTTTTAGATAATTATAAGTCTATTCAGGTTTTCTATATTTTTTTATGAGAGAATTTGGTAATTCAAGTACTATTTTAATTTTTTAAAATTATCATCATCATCATCATTATTTTTTTGTTAAACCTCACCCAAGGATATTTTTCCATTGATTTTTTAGAGAGTGGAAAGGAGGGGAAGAGACAGAGAGAGAGAAACATCAATATGAGAGAGACACATCGACTGGTTGCCTCCCACACGAGCCCTGACCAGGGCGAGAAATCGAGCCTGCAACTGAGGTATGTGCCCTTAACTGGAATCAATCCTTCAGTCCATGGGCCGGCACTCTATCCACTGAGCCAAACTGGCCAGGGCTCAAGTACTATTTTGAAAAAATGTATGAGTTTCTAGGTTTCAAATTTATTGATATCAAGTTGTTCAAGTATTCTCTTAAGTAAGATGCTTTAATTTTTTACTATATCTATAATTATATATATTTTGTTCATGTTAATATAGCTAATTTTTACATTAGTTCTTTTTCTTGTTCAGTCTTGCCAGATAATTGGCTTGTTTTTGGTCTTTGCAAAGACCTAGACTTTGATTCTGTTAACTCTCTTTATTTTGTACTTTGTTTCTATATGATGAATTTCCACCCTTATAGTTTTTATTTCCTTTCTTTTTTTCCACTCCTTCATTTGGGTCTACTGTTTTGCATTTTCTAATATTTTGGAGATATGCTGAAATCATAACATTTTGATCTTTCTTCTTATCTAATATATGCATTTAAAGCTATGATTTCCCCTAAGAACTAAGTATTGAGTTGCTTACATAAATTTTGATATTTAGTACTTTTATTGCCATTCAGATCTGAATAGTGAGAATTTCTTTTATGATTTACTTGTGGTTCTATAAATTATTTATAAGCCATTTAAAATTTTTTTGACATTCATAGTTTTGAGGTTTATTTGAAACTTTTGGTTTCTAATATAGTAGTGCTTTGGTCACAAAATTTGTCTGTGTGCTACAGAATGTTTTGATTTTATTGAATCTTGCTTTGCGGTCAAGTACCCAGTGTATTTTGGGTAAATTATTCATGTGTTCTTGAAAATAAAATGTAATCTTTAATTTTGGTGGAGGATATAAGTTGCAGTTCATTTGGTGAAGTTTATTAATTGTGCTATTTAAAATGTTTATTTCTTACTGCTTTTTATATAGCAACTAGAGGCCTGGTGCATGGATTCGTGCACTGGTGGGGTCTCTCTGCCTGGCTTGTGGGAATCGGACCGAAACCAGCAGTCCAACATCCCCCAAGGGGTCCTGGATTGCGAGAGGGTGCAAGCCAGGCCGAGGGACCCTACCGGCACACAAATCCGTGCACCTGGCCTCTACTATGCATATAAGATCTTTAGTTAATCTCTTCCTGCCCTCCCCCCCTTTCCCTCTGAGAATCATCAGTCTGTCCCATGTTTCCATGCTTGCGGTTTCTGCTCCTGCATTGAGCATCTGCCCCCTGGTGGTCAGTGTGCATCATAGCTACTGGCTGGTCAGCCAGTCATGTAGGCTTATATATATATATATATAGATTAATACAGATGTTAAAATCTCCCCCAATGATTGTGGATTTATTCATTTCTCCTTGTAAGTTTTTGATTATGCTTTATAAATTTTGAAGCTATGTTATTAAATATAAACAGGTTCAAGATTGTTATAACATTTTGAAAAATTATTTATTTTATCACTACACAGTAATACTTAAAAAATATTTTTATTGATTTTAGAGGGGAAGGGAAAGGGAGAGATAGAAACATCAATGATGAGAGAGAATCATTGATCAGCTGCCTCCTGCATGCCACCCACTGGGGATTGAGCCCGCAGTCCTGCCATATGCCTTGACTAGGAATTGAACCTTGACCTCCTGGTTCATAGGTCAGTGCTCAACCACTGAGCCATACTGGCTGGGCTGTATTTCTGTTTTATGATTCATGAGCTGCTGTCTTCTCTAGGAAGTTTGGCTCACTCTCTAGGGACAGCCTCATTATTGTGTGAGGCTCCTATGTTCAGAGATCCTTTTCCTTCCCTTTCTCCTTAGGGATAACCAGCTTTCCAGTGAACCAGAAGGAAACCAGACGAGGGAATTCGATCTCTGCCTTTAGAGGCAGGCCCAACTACTATTCTCTTGGCTTCTGAAAGACCTTTTGCTTATTTAGTGATTATTTTCACAACCCAGTTGGGCATTCAGTTAGAGTCTCTTGGATTAATTGAGCAGTGGTAATTAACTCAGTTTTGGGCCTCAGTGGAGCAGTTGTGTTGGTTATTTTCAAGTTACCACAATAATAGCTTTAAATCTCTCAGGGAATCTTAAGACAATTTCTTTCTTGTACCTTGTGGGTAGCAGAGTCGATTTCCTAGAGAATTTGGTGCCTTGTTTATGTGAATAAAGGTAATAATAAATGTACATAAGGTGGATAAACCAATTGTCTACTTATAATTCAAGCTGTCCCAGATCGTCCATGAACTCATGGTATAAGAGAAAAAACATCCAAAATATAACAAATGGAGAAGAAATATGTTATAGTTTGGTCCATAGAGCAAACATGAACTAGAAGGAAAATGCAGTTGTTGAAATAATTCAGGTCAAATCTATATTGGAGGGAGACTAAATAAAGAAAGGAAAACGACGAACAGAGAATGGGGAAAAGTTGGGAACAA
The DNA here is from genome assembly GCF_963259705.1 of Myotis daubentonii. Taxonomy (NCBI): domain Eukaryota; kingdom Metazoa; phylum Chordata; class Mammalia; order Chiroptera; family Vespertilionidae; genus Myotis; species Myotis daubentonii. The sequence continues at coordinate 17,910,203 of NC_081841.1, forward strand.
AACATCTGAAAAACTGGTTTGACTCTTAAAGAATGAAGTGATAAAACACAATAATATCACATGGACAGGGTGTGGATCAGGAAGATTCATGACTCTGAATTATCAATGAAGAATTTAGAAGATGATACCTGAGTTTAATTTATGCCTGCAGAGAACAACTTAGATTTCAGACTAAAGAGAGAAAGAGCTCCATTGGTGTGGCTCAATGGTTGAGCATCGACCTATGAACCAGGAGGTCTTGGTTTGATTCCTGGTCAGGGGATGTACCCAGGTTGTGGGCTTAATCCCCAGCATGGGATATGCAGGAGGTAGCCAATCAATGATTCTCTCTCATCATTGATGTTTCTGTCTTTCTCTCCCTTCCTCTCTGAAATCAATAAAAATATATTTAAAGAGGGAGGGAGGGAGGGAGGGAGAGAGAGAGAGAGAGAGAGAGAGAGAGAGAGAGAGAGAGAGAGAGAGAATATGAATAAAAAGCCTGAAGATAGAATTGGGGTTGTTCTCTTGTCCAAACTACTGTCCCATGGCTAGCAAAGAAATGAAATAATGCAGTTTGGTCTTATAATAACCACGGGGATTTCTTATCATTTTGTACAACCAGGGGAAACTCTGTCTGTATTGAGACTCAATCATCATGTTCAGAAGTGGCCTAATGACTGGCACTGTGGTCTGTCAATATGTTCTCACTAAACAGAAGGGGAGAGAGAGAAGAAAAGTGTGCCCTTTGGTTGTAAGAGGAGCCAAAATTCTTTGGGTTTAAGGCAGCAATGTGACAAGAAGAGAGGGTTCTCTTGCTACTGATTTCCTTTTGAGCCTTAGGGTCTGGGTCATTGTAAAAGGCTCCTGAAGTTGGTTGGAGTGAGTCACGTGATTGGGCTTCCCAACCTACACTCTGAAGTTTTGGGTCATCCTTTTGTTGAGGGGATTAGGATCCTGAGTGAACAAGTCCTTTTTTTTTTTTTTTAGGCCCAATATACTGTCCCATGAAGAGGGGAAAACTGCTGGGGAAATGTATTAGTTAGGTAGCTTAAGAGAAGCAGAACCAACAGAAATAGATCCTATATCTACCTCTATCTCTATCTCTATCTCTATCTCTATCTCTATCTCTATCTCTATCTCTATCTCTATCTCTATCATCTCTATCTCTATCTCTATCTCTAATCTCTATATCGATATCTGTGTTTTAAAGAATTGGCTCGCAGAATTGTGGGAGCTGGAAAATTTAAAATTTGCAGGGCAGGCCATCTCCAGCAGGAGTTGATTTATAATCTTTTTTAAAAAAATTGTAATAAGTCTTTATTGTTCAGATTATTACAGTTGTTCCTCTTTTTCCCCGCCCATAGCTCTGCTCCACCCGGTTCCCACCCCACCCCATGCTCTTACTCCCCCGCACTGTCCTCATCCATAGGTGTAAGATTTTTGTCCAATCTCTTCCCATACCTCCCACACCCCTACCCCCCCAAAAAGTGTCAGTCCACTCCCTTTTTATGCTCCTGATTCTATTCTATTCACCAGTTTATTCTGTTCATCAGATTTTTTATTCACTTGATTTTTAGATTCACTTGTTGATAGATATGTATTTGTTGTCACTTTGTTCTTCACAATTTTTATCTTTACCTTTTTCTTCTTCCTCTTCTTAAAGAATATCCTTCAGTATTTCATATTCAGGTTTCATGGCGATGAACTCCTTTAACTTTTTCTTATTTGTGAAACTCTTTATCTGACCTTCAATTCTAAAAGATAGCTTTGCTGGGTAGAGTAATCGTGGTTGTAGGTTCTTGCTATTCATCACTTTGAATATTTCTTTTTTTTAAATCTTTATTGTTCAGATGATTACAGTTGTTCCTCTTTTTTCCCTCCATAGCTCCCCTCTACCCAGTTCCCACCCCACCCTCTGCCCTTACTCCCCCCACTGTCATCATCCATAGGTGTACGATTTTTGTCCAGTCTCTTTCCGCACCCCCACACCCCTTTCCCCCTGAGAATTGTCAGTCCACTCCCTTTCTATGCCCCTGATTCTATTATATTCACCAGTTTATTCTGTTCATCAGGTTATTTATTCACTTGATTTTTAGATTCACTTGTTGATAGATATGTATATGTTGTTCATAATTTGTATCTTTACCTTTTTCTTCTTCTTCCTCTTCTTAAAGAATACCTTTCAGCATTTCATATAATACTGGTTTGGTGGTGATGAACTCCTTTAGCTTTTTCTTATCTGTGAAGCTCTTTATCTGACCTTCAATTCTGAATGATAGCTTTGCTGGGTAAAGTAATCTTGGTTGTAGGTTCCTGGTATTCACCACTTTGAATATTTCTTGCCACTCCCTTCTGGCCTGCAAAGTTTCTGTTGAGAAATCAGCTGACAGTTGTATGGGCACTCCCTTGTAGGTAACTGACTGTTTTTCTCTTGCTGCTTTTAAGATTCTCTCTTTGTCTTTTGCTCTTGGCATTTTAATTATGATGTGTCTTGGTGTGGTCCTCTTTGGATTCTTTTTGTTTGGGGTTCTCTGTGCTTCTTGGACTTGCAAGTCTATTTCTTTCACCAGGTAGGGGAAGTTTTCTGTCATTATTTCTTTAAATAGGTTTTCAATATCTTGCTCTCTCTCTTCTACTGGCACCCCCATAATTCGGATGTTGGTTCGCTTGAAGTTGTCCCAGAGGCTCCTTACACTATCTTCATATTTCTGGATTCTTTTTTCTTTTTGCTTTTCCAGTTGGGTGTTTTTTTACTTCTTCGTACTTCAAATCTTTGACTTGATTCTTGTGATCCTCTAGTCTGCTGTTGGATCTCTGTATAATATTCTTTATTTTAGTCAGTGTATGCTTAATTTCTAGTTGGTCCTTTTTCATATCCTCGAGGGTCTCACTAGACTTATTGAGGGTCTCACTAAGTTTATCGGCGGTTTCTAGAAATTTCTTGAAAACCCTTATAACCGTGGTTTTGAACTCTATATCCAGTAGTTTGCTTTCCTCCATTTCTGTCATTTGTGACCTGTTTCTATGTCTCTGCATTTCTTATGCTTCCCTATGTTGATAGAGTGGCTTTCTGTGTGAGGTGTCCTATAGGGTCCAGTGGCTTAGCCTCCCCAATCACCTGAGGTGGACACTCTTGGTGCACCCCTTTGTGGGCTTTGTGCACAGTCTTGTAGTTAAGCCTTGATTGTTGTAGTTATCACTGGGAGGAATTGACCTCCAGGCCAATTGGCTGTGAGAATCAGCTGTGTCTACAGTGGGAGAACTTCTGTGCTGGAGACACCCTTCTGGGGCAAGACTTGCTTCAGTGGGGCTTTGGTGCTCACTGAGTCTGCCCCCTGAGTGTGTCCCTTATGTATCTGAGGAGTTTTAATCTGGATGGTCCCACTCTGACCCCTGTGTACACTGGCACTTGGATCTCTAAGGAGGTGCTAATTTAGTCTCTGCCTGAGGCTACCCAGCAGGAGCTACAGAGAGATCTGCAGATTCTTCTTCTTTGTTTGGGGTTTGGAGGTGCCCAGATGAGACCCAGCTGTGAAGCAATGCAAGCTGCTGTGGGGTCTTGGGCCTTCTTTTGGATGATCTGGGTCTCTCTGACCCAGTTGCAGTTTGTTAGGTAATTTTAGATTGCAAAGGGCCAGGTCATTCATATGCAAAAGCCTCTGCACACAGCTTGGGTGGGGCGGGGTCTCAGGGAATCAACAGGGAAAAGCAAACAGCTATGGCTGATCCTCAGTCCTGCCCTAAGAGAACCTGGGTCTTAGTGTCCTGCGGTAATCACTGCAAGCACCTCTGAGAGAAAGCCACCCTTGAGTTCTGCCCACTGCCAGACAGTCCAGTTTCTCCCCGTATGAGTCTGGGTCCCTAGAGACTTGCCCAGAACTGGAGTTCAGAGCAGTTGGGAGCTTGTGACTCCCTCCCGATCGAAAAAGACAACCTCATCCTCAGTTGTCAGCCCTTTCTGCGCGCCCTCTGTACCTCTGCACTTTACTTCCACACCTCCTCTGAGTCTCAGTGTGCTTTTCTCTTTCCTTCTAGTTGTAGAATTTCCACTCAGGCAGCCTTCCTGTGGTTCTGGATGATGTCCGTTTTGTCTTTTAGTTGTATTTTTGAAGTGGTTGTATGAGGCAGCAATTTCAGGTGTTTACCAATGCTGCCATCTTGGTTTCCGCTTTGAATATTTCTTGCCACTCCCTTCTGGCCTGCATAGTTTCCATTGAGAAATCAGCTGACAGTCGTATGGGTACTCCCTTGTAGGTAACTGACTGTTTTTCTCTTGCTGCTTTTAAGATTCTCTCTTTGTCTTTTGCTCTTGGCATTTTAATTATGATGTGTCTTGGTGTGGTCCTCTTTGGTTTCCTTTTGTTTGGGGTTCTCTGTGCTTCCTGGACTTGTAAGTCTATTTCTTTCACCAAGTAGGGGAAATTTTCTGTCATTATTTCTTCAAATAGGTTTTCAATATCTTGCTCTCTCTCTTCTTCTGGCACCCCCATAATTTGGATGTTGGTACGCTTGAAGTTGTCCCAGAGGCTCCTTACACTATCTTCATATTTTTGGATTCTTTTTTCTTTTTGCTTTTCGGGTTGGGTGTTTTTTGCTTCTTCGTACTTCAAATCTTTGACTTGATTCTTGTGATCCTCTAGTCTGCTGTTGGATCTTTGTATATTCTTCTTTATTTCAGTCAGTGTATGCTTAATTTCTGCTTGGTCCTTTTTCATATCTTTGACGGTCTCACCATATTTCTCGGAGGTTTCTAGAAGATTCTTGAGTAACCTTATAATTGTGGTTTTGAACTCTATATCCAGTAGTTTGCTTTCCTCCATTTCTTTCATTTGTGACCTGTTTCTTTGTCTCCACATTTTGGCTGCTTCCCTATGTTAATAGAGTGGTTTTCTGTGCTAGGTGTCCTATAGGGCCCAGTGGCTTAACCTCCCCAATCACCTGAGGTGGACACTCTTGGTGCACCCCTTTTGGGGCTGTGTGCATAATCTTGTTGTAGTTAAGCTTTAATTGCAGTTGATATCACTGGGAGGAATTGACCTCCAGGCCAATTGGCTGTGAGGACCAGCTGTGTCTACATGGAAGAACTGCTGTGCTGGAGGCACCCTTAGTGGCAGGACTTGCTTCAGTGGGGCTTTGGTGGTCACTGAGTCTGCCCCCTGAGTGTGTCACTTATGGATGTGAAAAGTTGTAATCTGGTATGGTCTCACACTGACCACTGGGTACACTGGCTCTTGGATCTCCAAGGAGGTGCAAAGTCACCCACTGCCTGAGGCCACCCAGCAGGAGCTACAGTGAGATCTGCAGGTTCCTCCTCTTTGTTTGGGGTTTGGAAGTTCCCAGATGAGGCCCAGCTATGAACCAAGGCAGACTGCTGCTGCCAAGCCTTGGGCCTTCTTTTGAAAGCTTTGGAGCTCTCTGACCTAGCTGCAGTTTGTTAGGTTAGGCTGCGAAAGGACAGGCCATTCATATGCAAAAGCTGCTGCACACATCTTGGGTGGGGTTGTAAATTGGGTGGGGCAGGGTCTCTGGGAATCACCAGGGTGGAGCAAACAGCAATGGCTGCCAGTTAGCCCCACACCGGGAAGGTTCCTGATTCTCTGTATCTCCATGTCCCGCACCCCCATGCAGGAACAATGATTGCTGCAAGCACCTCTGAGAGTAAGCTGCCCTGGCATTCCTTTCCTGATGCTAGACAGTCAAGTTTCTCCCCATATGAATCTGGGTCCCCAGAATCTTGCCCGGAACTGGAGGTCAGAGCAATTGGAAACTCGTATCTCCCTCCCGATTGAAAAAAACAACAGCACTCCCAGTTGTGAGCCTGTTTTGCGCGCACCTCCGCACCTCCTACCAGTCTCAATGTACTTTTTTCTTTCCTTCCAGTTGCAGAACTTCCACTCAGCCAGCTCTCCCATGGTCCTGGATGATATCTGTTCTGTCTTTTAGTTGTAGTTTTGATGTGGTTGTGAGAGGCAGCAAGTACAAGTGTTCACCTATGCCGCCATCTTGGTTCTCCTTCGATGTTATAGTCTTGAGTCTTAAGACAGTGTGGAGGCAGAATTCCTTTCTCTTCCGGGGACCTCAGTCTTTTCTCAGAAGGCCTTCAACTGATTGGATGAGGACCACCCACATTATGAAGGGCAATTTGTTTTATTTACTCAAGGTCTACTGACTTAAATGTTAATCTAAATAATACCTTCATAATACCATCAAGATTGGTGTTGGAGAAAACAATTGAGCACCATAGCCTAGTCAAGTTGACCCATAAAATTAACCATCACAGGAAGAGAGGAAGGATGCTCTCTCTTACATTGCTCTTCTCCTTCCTCTCCTCACCAGCAGCGGAGCAGGATCTGAACCATCAGCACTGGTAGTGGTGGTGGGTCAGAAGTGCCCCAATGGTGTTAATGTTCATGGCTGGGCACTTGTGACTGCAGCAAAGGAGACCAGAAACAGAAACAACACAATGGGGAGCCATATGGAACCCATAATGAAGGGCAGAGGGTCTCCTACATATACTCCCACCGTAGGGTGGAGTTGAAACTAGAGCATGGGTGGGGGTTGGAAGCTGGGCAGAGTTAAGAGTTTCAGAAATAAACTTGGTGGGATCTTCTGAGATGGTGATCTGGGCTTGGATTTTCTTTATGGAGGGCCTGGCCCTGGAGCACAGGTCTTATAGCAGTCTGGAGAATTTTCATAAGGCTTCTTCAAAGGGCTGTAATGAAAAGTTTTTGGAAATATTCATGGGCAACACATTAATGCCACTCCTGCACCTTGGCTTCCTCACTCAGCTGGTATATACTGAAACAGAATTCTGAGCCTCAACAATGGGATCAACTGATTTTGCTGTTAAGTAGCATCTAAGAGCATTTTTAGGTCTCAAAAATGCCACTGAAAGCTTTTCTAATCCCCTTCTCCCCTTTCCAGCCTCCCTCTCTGTTGGCTGCAGAAATAGATTAACATTTGTTATACCTCCATTGTAAGCAGTCAAGCAAGCAGGTGACATTTTATCTTTGATATTTGATTGAAGGTAGAAGGCATTTTTCATTTATATTTTTGCCTGAAGGGAAGGGGAAAGCAGATAAAAGGAAGAAAAGGCATTGCTATGATGTAGTTCTCCTGTATATAAAAGTCGTAATCTAATGTTGTACTCTAGCTCTTTTCAATTTCATGAGTATGCCTCCATTATCTGACAAAACACTCAGTGCTCGGATATAGTTACCTGATATGTAGGGGAATATTGCAGTGGTAATAAAGTTGTGCCAAACATCTCTAAAATGTTTATAAACTTGTCCTCATGTTTTATTTTTACCTTTATTAAAATATTTGGATTTATGCATTTGCTTTTTTAGAATTCACTTTGAAAAATAACTTGGGTTGCAGGTAAACAGTTTAAGAGGGATTGAAGATAATTTATTCCAGGTTAAAAATGTAGATGCAAATCTTTATTATTCCAATACTAAAGACAATCAATAACAAATGCATTATGCTGAAGGATGATATTAAAATAAATAGAAGTTTGTGCATAAATAACAACCTCTCTCAGAAAACTCATGTATACAAAGTACAAATGAATATTAGATATACTACAATATCATAATAATACCTTCTACTTATTTAAAACTTAAATTCTATAAAAGTACACTCACCCACATTGCTCATTTAGGGTATTTTTTTTTCCAGTTGAGCAATCCTCTACACCCCTGTTTTTCATATATGGAGAAAACCTTATGTACTGTGAGGATTAAATTTCAGATTATGGAAATGAGGTGGAAAATAAAAATCAAAGAATTGACTACCAAGTTTATTTATTAAAGTATTCTTCTTCAGACAATTTAATGGAGGAAATGAGCAAAAACTATTTACCTTGAATAATTTCCAATTTTTTTGGACATTAGTGTCTTTGTGAGCAGTTGAAAGGACATTAAAGTATGCCTGACGCACAGCAATCTGGAGCAGAGTGAAACCCATAAGAACATCTAGGTTCTAAGGAATTTTGCCAGTCAAGTACAAGTAAAGTTTTCAGGGCAAAATGGAAGAGGAACCTCTAAAGATAAAGAAAGATTGCCACATGTATTGGGAGTGACCAGAAAATTGATAACCAAATGATTGTGTATTCTGTCTCCCCCATTTATCTTAGAATCAAAATAAGAATTTGCAGGAAGTATTCAAGGAAGACACACACACACACACACACACACACACAACACAAAAATACTTTTTATTGTTATAAAGCAATCTATGTTTATCATGGGAAAATGAGACAATATAAATTAATCAAAAGAAAATAAATCCATAAACACATTACTCAGAAATAATTTCATTTTTTGCATATTATATGTGCAATAAGTGAGAACAAATACTGATTTTGCAGCTAGTGCTAGAATTTCTTTTAGGAAGAGAATAATCTTTGTTTAAGAAAATTCTATGATGGATTTGCCAGGTATGAATGAGGACACCTGAGGATTGAGTTTTGTGAACATTACTGTGCTTACTGATAACTGTATCCAGTTTTCCCCGTCTGGAGCCCCTGGCAGTTAGGAAGGCACATGACTGTGACCATGTGCCTGGCCAAAGGGCTGTGTTTGTGCGATGTGTGTCATTTCAAATCAGAAAACAGGGAGCAAGATCTCTGTGTGCTTTATTTTCAGTGGTATGTTGGAGTTGATATACATTATTTCTTCCTGACAATGTTCAGTGACTTCATGTTGGTAGCTAGAAATTGGCCATCATGGGACTATTTTTGATGATGTTTAGCTACTATAATGTTTATCATGATGATTATCAAGCCAAATGATGTTAAACCAAATCTCTGTGTATATCCTTATTTATATCTTAATATTAACTTTCTAGAAGTAAAATTTATATAAAAGGGTATGAAAAATTTAAAGTTTTGGATATGTTTTGTTAAACTACTTACCAGAAAGTTAGTCATTTTATTTGTTCAACAAAAAGATCTATTGTGGATATATCCAGCTTGATAAAAAAGAAATATTGTTACTATTTATGTTTTATGATTTGGTAAAAGCTTACTGAAATTAGTTCTATGTGGATTTTCCCCCAAATTCTCTCTTTTTTTTTTTTTTTATTTCTAGTGCAGGACAGTGTCAGACACTGTTTTATTTATTTATTTATTTTTTATTTATTTTTTATTGCTTAAAGTATTACAAAGGGTATTACATATGTGTCCATTTTTTTCCCCTGCCCTAGACAGTCCCCTAGCCTCCCCTATCCCCCAGTGTCTTATGTCCATTGGTTATGCTTATATGCATGCATACAAGTCCTTTCGTTGATCTCTTACCCCCCTACCTCCTGCACCCCCACCCTCCCCGGTCTTCCCGCTGCAGTTTGACAATCTGTTTGAGGCAGCTCTGCCTCTGTATCTATTATTGTTCAAAAGTTTATAATGGTCTTTATTATCCATGAATGAGTGAGATCATGTGGTATTTTTCCTTCATTGACTGGCTTATTTCACTTAGCATAATGCTCTCCAGTTCCATCCATGACGTTGCAAATGGTAAGAGTTCCTTCCTTTTTACAGCAGCATAGTATTCCATCGTGTAGATGTACCACAGTTTTCTAATCCATCCATCTACTGATGGGCACTTAGGCTGTTTCCAGATCTTAGCTATGGTGAATTGTGCTGCTATGAACATAGGGGTGCATATATCCTTTCTGATTGGTGTTTCTGGTTTCTTGGGATATATTCCTAGAAGTGGGATCACAGGGTCAAATGGGAGTTCCATTTTCATTTTTTTGAGGAAACTCCATACTGTCTTCCATAGTGGCTGCATCAGTCTGCATTCCCACCAGCAGTGCACAAGTGTTCCTTTTTCTCCACATCCTCTCCAGCACTTGTCGTTTGTTGATTTGTTGATGATAGCCAGTCTGACAGGTGTGAGATGGTACCTCATTGTTGTTTTGATTTGCATCTCTTGGATGATTAGTGACTTTGAGCATGTTTTCATATGTCTCTTGGCTTTCTGAATGTCCTCTTTTGAAAGGTGTCTATTTAGGTCCTTTGCCCATTTTTTGATTGGATTGTTTATCTTCCTTTTGTTAAGTTGTATGAGTTCCCTATAAATTTTGGAGATTAGGCCCTTATCAGATATGTCATTGGCAAATATGTTTTCCCACACAGTGGGTTTTCTCGTTGTTTTGTTGATGGTTTCTTTTGCTGTACAGAAGCTTTTTATTTTGATGTAGTCCCATTTGTTCATTTTTCCTTTCGTTTCAAGTGGATTTTCCCCCAAATTCTTTATTGTTTAAAATATTACATATGTCTCCCTTTCCCCCCATTACCTCTCCCGGGTCATTCCCACCCCCCAGCACATGCCCTCACCCCCCTACTGTCTGTGTCCATTGGTTATGCTCATATGCATGCATATAAGTCATTTGGTAGATTTCTTATCCCTCACCACCCCCTCCTAACCCTCCCTTGCCCTCCTTCTGAGGTTGGACAGTGTGTTCGATGCTTCTATGTCTCTGGATCTATTTTTGTTCATGAGTTTATGTTGTTCATTATATTCCACAAATGAGGGAGATCATGTGATATTTATTTTTCTCTGACTGGCTTATTTCACTTAGCATAATGCTCTCCAGGTCCATTCATGCTATTGCAAATGGTAAGAGTTCTTTTTTTTTATAGCAGCATAGTATTCCATTGTGTAAATGTACCACAGTTTTTTAATCCACTCATCTGCCAATGGGCACTTAGGCTGTTTCCAAATCTTAGCTATTGTAAATTGTGCTGCTATGAACATAGGGGTGCATATGTCCTTTCTGATTTCTTAGAATATATTCCTAGAAGTGGGATTATTGGGTCAAATGGGAGTTCCATTTTTAATTGTTTGAGGAAACTCCATACTGATTTCCACCAGTATGGAGTTTGGCTGCACCAGTCTGCATTCCCACCAGCAGTGCAAGAGGGTTCCTTTTTCTCCACATCCTCGCCAGCACTTGTCATTTGTTGATTTGGTGATGACAGCCATTCTGACAGATGTGAGATGGTACCTCATTGTCGTTTTGATTTGCATTTCTCGGATGATTAGTGACTTTGAGCATGTTTTTATGTCTGTTGGCCTTCTGTATGTCCACTTTGGAAAAGTGTCTATTTAGGTCCTTTGCCCATTTTTTTTTATTGGATTGTTTATCTTCTTTTTGTTAAGATGTATGAGTTTCCTATAAAATTTGGAGATTAAATCCTTATTGGATATAATATTGGCAAATATGTTCTACCATGCAGTGGGCTTTCTGATATTTTGCTGCTTATGGATTCTTCTAAGATTTTTATTTCCATCTTACGTTTAAGCCCTTTATTCATCTGGAGTTTATTTTTGTGTTTGGTGTAAATTGGTGGCCAGTTTCATTTTTTTTGCATGTATCTGTCCAATTTTCCCAACACCATTTACTGAAGACACTGTCTTGACTCCATTGTATGCTCTTGCCTCCTTTGTAAAATATTAATTGAGCATAATGTCTTGGGTCGATTTCTGGGTTCTCTGTTCTGTTCCATTGGTCTATATGTCTGTTCTTGTGCCAGTACCAGGCAGTTTTGAGAACAGTGGCTTTGTAATATAGCTTGATATCTGGTATTGTGATCCCCTCAACTTTGTTCTTCTTTCTCAGCATTGCTGTGATTATTCAGGGTTTTTTTTCCATATGAATTTTTTTTTATTAGACATGATTTTAATACCATATCAAAACATCTTGACTAATGAAGAAAGCTTTGCCCCCAACTTCGAACATTTTTTAAAACATTTTATAAGGGTGGTTTTTTTTGGTATTTTAATATATAAATACAGAAACCTATCTTGCATGGGCTGATGCCATGTGTGAACATCAATGGCTAAAATGTTCTCAAACAGAGTGCCTGAAAACGGTAGCTGTACATGTTCCTTTAATAAGTCTTCTGTTTGTTTAAGTTTTCAGGAAAAAAAATCCACAAGGGCCTAAGAAAAATGTTCAGGCATTTTTGCAGGACACTTGTGATTGTGAAGTTCTCTGAACTGACCAGAACCAGGAGGAAAGGAGGGAGAAGAATCAGGAATGAAGGGGGAGGTCTTCCGAGGGTTGTTTTATTTGGCAATGAAGTCAAGATCTCAGGGTCCCAAGGGGAGAAAAGTGCAAAGCCAAGCCAGGAAAATGGGCAAAGAAAACCAAGGCCGGGCGGTTGTTGATGGCGAGGGCCGAACCGATGGGGCGCTGGGCCAGGAGGACCGAGCGAGCGTCTCTCGCACCATCAGCATTGAACCTGGCTCTGTCCCTTTGTCATTGGGTGGGTTCTAGCCGGGCAGCAGACAGCAATCTTTGAGAGGAGTCAGCAAGCGAGCCCAGCAGGGTCAGTCCGCAGGGTGTTCTGGACAAGATCTGTTCACTTCAAACCACGAGTCTATGCAGCTTTTGTGGTAAATGCACAGGCAGGGCAGCCTGGCTATCGTGTCTCCCTGAAGCAGCTCCTCCAGGCAGATCACACACTCGCCGGTGTCTTTAGTCAGCACGTCGTCATTGTAGGAGAGGCGAGGTTTGCTCAGACACATTATAAAGTGCATTTCCATCTCATCAGAAGCCACAGACTTGGAGCAAATGGGGCAATTGAAATCGCTGTGCGAGCTGAACCACCTGGGTGCGATGTGCAGAGGTAGAGCATCCGCCAGCGAGGCTCGGGAGCCTAGGTACAGCATCCCGTCTCTATGGTGACCACCGCAGGTCTCTTGGTAACCATTGCCTTGGGCATAGGTGGATCCGTCGGATGCGGACCCTCTGCCGCTGGGCACCCGCTCCGAGTCGCCGGTCCCACGAGAGGCGGGGGTGTAGAGGCCAAAGGGCACCCCTCCAGCCGTGCTGGGGTCCATGCCCATGCCCGCCACTGAGCTGAACGAGCGGCTGCGCAGCCCCATGGCCCCACCGCCCGCCCGGTAGTGCCCAAAGTGGGGCGCCCCTCCCGGCGGGGGCACGGCGCTGTCATCCGTGGAGACCCCCGGGAAGGGCCCCCGGGACCGGGCCGCCGTGCTCTGCTTGCCCCCCATGCTCGCCCGGGCCCCTCCATATGAATTTTTGGAGAGTTTGTTCTAGGTCTGTGAAATATGCCCTTGGTATTTTAATGGGGATTGAATTGAATCTATAGATTGCTTTGGGTAGTACGGACATTTTGATGATGTTGATCCTACCAATCCATGAACACGGTATATTTTTCCATTTGTTTATGTCTTCCTCTATCTCTTTTTTCAACATTCTGTAGTTTCTATGTGGATTTTTAAAAAAGGTTAGGGGATTTATATGGGTAGACTCCTGTGTATGCTGTACCCACAATTATCTTTACAAAATTATTCTCCTCTTATATTTATTTTATTTTCTCTTACATGCCCCCCTCCTCCCCTTCCATAGATGAACTTGTATGCTTAGGATTAAAATCTAGTAAGGATTAAGGGATGGAAGGGAAGGAGGATGGAAGTAGGAAAACTAGTATATAATGTGTTCAGATGCTAAATCATTTAGACTCGAAGAATAGCTGTTGATTTATACTACCTAATTTTAAAGGATGTTCTCTTTTGTTTCTCTTGGCCCTAATCATGGCTCCACATTGAGAGCTAGTGTAGATTTGACCTCTTTGCCAAGGCCAAGAACACAAACGCATCAACAATTTGTATTCCAAGGTTGTATGTAAAGAATGAGTTAGCCAGGTGCGCAAAGCTCTCCACTTTCCCCCTCGCTCACAGTTCCAATCTTGTCTTTGCCCCATCTACTGTACAAGCTATACTCCAGCTATCTGCAGTTCCCCAATACATGGTTTTTCTCCTAAACCTTGATCTTTGAAGTATGCTTTCCCCTCTGCCTAGAATCTCCTTCCCCTCTTTTTTTCACTGCTTGTGCTTTACAATTTCAGCTCAGACATCCCTTTCTACCAAAGCTTTGAGTCCTCCTCTGAATATGTTAAGTGCTTTTCTCATATGTTTCCAGCACGTTTGGTGTTTATCACATAGCATTATAATTTCCGGTGTCCTTATTTCTTTTCCTGGCACTAGGTTGGGAGCTGCCGCAGCTTGAAGACTGTGCTTGGTTTATCTAATCACTTAGCAGAGTGACATTTGGTGGGCTATCAGCAAATCTAAATAAAATAATAATTATTAAAAAATTTTAAAAATTTTTATTGGTTTTAAATAGGAGAGAGAGAGAGAGAGAGAGAGAGAGAGAGAGAGAGAGAGAAATTAATTTATTGTTCCACTTATTTTTGCATTCACTAGTTGATTCTTGTATGTGCCCTGACGGAGGATTGAACCCACAGCTTTGGCGTATCAGGAAGATGCTGTAACCAATTGAGCATCCTGGCCAGGGCAATACATTAACAATTAAAGAAAACAACAACAAACAAACATAAGAGTTCTTGTGAGTCTTTGAGTTTACCAGATAAAGTCAATCAATTAGAAAACATTTTCTGAGGGCTAGCTTTGTGCCTGTAACTTTACTAAGTGCCCTGGAAAATACAAAACATGAATACATTTTAGGTTTTAAGAGGTTCACCTTCTGCTGAGGTATTTACAATCAGTGATTCTGATTATAATACAGTCTCTTGAACAACTGAGCAATTGAAGGAAAGGAAACTGCAAACATTTGGAGGGTTTGTTACTTGTTTGTAGATCCAGAAGCTAAATAAAGGCACAGAAGTATCAAAAGTTTGTAATCTAAAGCTGTAGGTAAAGAAGGATCTGACCCGTTAAAGCTATAATTATATACGTCCAAGATTACTAACATATAGATAATTGTGAGGTTTGCTTCTAAATGATCCTAAAATTACAATTTAATGTTCCCCATGAAATCTGTTATCAGCTCCTATTTCATCTTAGTTTTCTGTGTGTGCAAAATCCAATAGAAGCTGTCTTAAGTGTTTTCCTCCTTATTAAACAGTTTTCTAAAATCCATAATTCATTGAGACAGTAAGTAGTTGCATCTATTTCTATACAATTCAGCTCCACAAAGCCAACTGTGAATTCAGCGGGGCATTCTTGTGCTAGCCAGCTTTTGTTATCAGCACAACATGAAAGAGGATTGTATTTCTCAGCTAATGGAAGAAACAGAAGGAGAATATACACCCCAAGTATTTTAAAACAGTGATTTGAATGGCAGCCTTGAAATCTAAAGGTAAAGAACAGTGCACGTTCTGGAATAGATACATCAATTATTTATTTGGGACAAAAGGATCTTACTTTCCTTTTGCACAAAATGAAATTACCCATTCTATTTATGTACCCAACCCAAACATTCAAGTTTTAAAGAGAGTCCTTTTCCTCACCAAACTGTATTCGTCCATCTCCTCATTGCTCAAATTTTAAGTACAATGAGGACATAAGCTTGAACTTCAATTTAAGCATTTATTTCTAAAATATGCCATTAGAAGCTCTTTAGTTTCAAGAGAGAACTTAGGATAAAAAGAGACTTTCTATTTCAGAAGGGTCTGCCAGTTGCAGTATCTTCAATATGGCTCCTCCAGAGGCATTTAGTCCAAATGTACGATTGTGGTCTGAAGCAGAAACAGAACAAATCATAAACGCAATGCTTTTATCCCGTGCTGTTTATGTTTTTCTGACATTCTTTTAATGTTAGTCTGTAAATAAACTTCGCTAACATAGGGCAATGAAAAACATCATACAGGTGATTTTATTTCAAGAATCATTTCCCCCCCGCACTCCCAAAGCCCTTTCATTTGGCAATATGTGTAGACTGTAGCAACTGGAAAAGCCCAAACAAACATAGCAAAATCTTCCCAGCAAAATCTCCTTTTTTTCCACTTTTATGCTTTGGAACATGTTGATGCAGGTCAAATTCCATTAAAGTGAACAGAGATTTGAGTTGTGATGATCAGAACAGAATTTGACACATTTCTCTACTAAGCCAATCTGGTATCAATGGAATTATTCTCTTTTGACCCAATTGATAGGAAATTAGTTCTAAATGTTTTTCAGCATATTGGGTGTTTTTCCCTGGGGCAAACTGCATTCTTCAGAAGTTTTCCTTTGCCTTCTAAAAATCTCATTTTCAAATTACATGGCAAATTCAGATATCACCTACATGAGGACCATGAGAAATAACCTCAAGAAGCAGCATCCAGTTAAGCTTGTTTTCTACATTTCTACTTGGTATTAGCTGAGAAACTGATGCTCTGGAAGAAATGACCGGACTTTTTAATGACAGCCCCAATCACTATTCACATTTACTTTAGGGGAAACTAAGGGACATAATGTTTCAGTGCTTTAAGGTCACAAATTTACTTTTTTTTTTTTTAGTTAATCCTCACCCGAGGATACCTTTTCCATTACTTTTACAGAAAAAAGTGGAAGGGAGGGAGGGAAAGAGAGAGAGAGAGAGAGAGAGAGAGAGAGAGAGAGAGAGAGAGAGAGAGAGAGAGAGAGACCTCAATGTGAGACACAGCAATTGGTTGCCTCCTGAATGCACCATGATGGGGAGCGAACCTGCAACCCAGTAGGTGTCCTTGACTTGGAATTGAACCTGTGACCCTTTGGCGTGCAGGCTGATGCTTTAATTACTGAGCAACGCCAGCCAGGGCTCAAATTTAATTTTTGAGAGGTGGTTTGATAGAGTAGAGTTAGCTAGAACTGGGTTCAAATTTCAGTCCCAACACTTGATGTGTTACCTTGGGCGAATGAAACTCTCTGAGCCTTGGTTATTTCATCAGCAGAATGGGTCTGATGACACCTACATCATGAAGTTGCCATAAGATTAATTTTAGTTACATATGACAGATACCTAATTCTGTAGCTGACACAGGGTAAGTGATCAATAAATTCTAGTACCCATCCTCTACCTCATATCTCCCTCTTCCCTTTTCTTGTCTTTCTTGGTTGGGCAGGAACCTTAGATGTTTTCCAAAGTGTAGAATGAGATGCTGAGATTTGAAGGACTGCTAAAGGCATCCCTGTACCCAATAACTGCCTGTCATAGTCTCTGAATTCCTGATTTTAGAAATTAACTTTTGAGGGGAGAGTTAAGGCCTTAGTCCTCTGCTCAGATATGCAGGGATGTTAAAATGTTAGCTGATACTCGTAAAGGGAAACAGTCACGCTATGTCCCAGATTACTCAGCACGGTTCCAGTTTCGTCCTTGTCTGATTATTAATAGCACCCATTTTCACCCTCAAAAGTGTCCTGATTTGGCTAATAAATTTTGTGATTACCCATGTTCCATGATGAGAGGTCCTTTTCTTGTTCACCGCTATATTTGCAGTGTTTAGCTTAGAGCCTGGTACATGGTTGATACTCAATATATATTTGTTGTACAAATCATAGTGTACCTGCTTTATTAATATTTAATGCAATATTTCTGATTTTAAAAGTGGGAACATTACTATGGAAAATTTGGTAGCTTCTGAAAAGAAAAAGAAGAAAATAAAAAATATTTACAACATGATTGCTAATATCACAAGGTAGCTTGCTTTATTACATAATTAATTGTTTTTTGGAAAAAGGAGGGCAGAATCTCCAGGATATTTGGGTAAGGAGGGGTTGGAGTATTAAGCATGTCCATCATAGTGTCGGCCATGCTTAGAGCCCCTTCTAAATGGGCAGGGCGAGATTGCTGTTTTGTCCTGTGGGACTCTGTCCTACTGGCTGGAGCTGGTTGTGTAAGGGGTGGGCTTTGATCCAAGAATAGGCAAACCAGACACTGACCATCCCATGGCCTGGTGCAAAAGGATGAGCAGAGCTAATCATAGCCCCTCTTTTGGAGCTGAACTGAAAAATAAAGTTAGCAATGGGATCTGAAGCAGAAGGAATCTACAAAGAGAAGGTATGAGGTAAGGTAGGGTCAGAAGGATCTTGGCAGGCTGAGGTTATGAAGAAACAAAAGCTATGAGGGAGCATGATAGGTAGAGGAAAGCTACACAGAATGGAAGGAAAGAAGAAAGCAGTTGGTTGGTATAAAGAGGAGAATTGGGCAGGGCACAGAGGACAGAGGCACCTTCAGAGAGAGACAGTGAAGGCACTGAGAGCACAAGAGACAGAGAAGCTGGTCCCTAGCCGGTCTTGGTTCTCAGAAGTTTCTCTGGTCCAGGAGCCAAGTCACAGGTATCTTTATGATAATTCACTTTATTAAGGTGGCCTGAGTGAGTCTCTGTTCTTGCCAATCCAAAGATTCTGCTTGTACCACTGGCCCACTACAACACTGCAGTGTATGCTGAATGTGTGGGGCCCATACAGAATCAGTGTTTTCAGATAGATTATAAGGACCCAGGGCATCGCAGAACCTGACTGAAGGAATAACCTCTAGATTTCTTGGGGACTGAAGCGGCCACGAAGTATCTCAACTTTGCTATTTTGCATATTTTTGTTCTTCACATCAACTTCCTTCAAAGGCTCCCCAAGACTCACTCACTCTCTCTCTCTCTCTCTCTCTCTCTCTCTCTCTCTCTCTCTCTCTCTCTTTGTGTGGCTCAGCAAGGTAAATTTATTTCTGCACAGAAGAGTGCATTTGCTGGCTGAAAATCATGGGCAAAGCACACCCAACAGGAAGTCCATTTAGGTTTTGTTCTCTGACGCGGTCTGCCCTGCCCCTCACTCTGACTCTGCCTTGATTGGTCAGAGCCCAGAGCTTGGATTCACATTATTGCACAATTGGCTAATTCAGAGGAAAGGGTGGGGTAAGGCAGAGCTCAAGATGGTGGCCCCCTGAGAGTCTGAAGGTCATATCAAAATAACAGAACCTAAAATGTCCACAAGCTCCTTTCTTTGACAGAAAAGATCGCTGGTTCACTATCACAACCCCTCCCCCCCTTTTTAATTTGACTCTTTTCTTCAAATTCAGCTAGCAGTCTTTGACTTTCATGTTAACCATTCCCCCAAGACTCTTGCTTGCGTGTGATATTATTGTGACATTGATTCTGGTCCCAATTCTCTAGGACTGTAGAGATCTAATGCCTAGTACTATATGAGTAGCTGCAATCAGTCTATCTTTTTTTTTTTATAGGAGAGAGAAGTGAGAGAGAGAGAGAGAGAGAGAGAGAGAGAGAGAGAGAGAGAGAGAGAGAGAGAGAGAAGAATATCAGATGGTTGCTGATCTTCAGATATCTGATGTTCCTCTGATCCAATGAGCTATAGCAAAGGAGTATGAAGCTACATGAGCCTGCTCCATCAGTTGGGGCTATAGGTGTTAATTTTCTGATTAAACGGAGAAGAAAAAGGGCACATTGAGCAACATACATGCTACATCATGGTTCTGCCCTGCCATTTAACCCTGACCTGTGCTCAGCAAGTTTCAGACCCTCTCTCTGTAATGACTCCCGGTTCCTAGGGAGACGTCCTCATTTCTCCCGTTGCTTTGGCACACCTCCTTCCAGGTCCTTTTCCTGACTACTTCTGGAGCTGCCCACAATCCTAGTTCTGACAGTTTGCCTTCTTCCTAGTTTTGTCTCTGGGGTCAGCCCTTGAACCCACACCTCTGGTAACCAATCTTTACCTTTTTTCAGAACCGACAGTGCTGTAAATGCCGACTCTGTAAGTGCAGAGGGAAGTACTCCACGTAGGCTGGAATAAAGAAATAGCTGAAAAAATTACACAATCTTGAATACTGACAGATTCAGCACGACTTGCCTGAGGGCGCCAATCGTGTAAATTCTTCCCGCAGCAATGTGACAATCTCTTAGCAACTCTGAGCTCCTCTGGTTTCAGTTTAACAGCAACAGGGCAGCAGACCACAGGGGAACTCATTTCATCCCACAGAGTGTGTGCAGCAGGGCCATCTCAGCTTTAGCTGTCTGTCTGAATCAGCATATCCTGATGAAGGTCGATTTGGCCTTCTTTCCAAGATGTCTTGGTGGGAGTGACAGGAGAGATGTGAGGACATGTAGCCTTTGGGAATTATCCACACGACCAGCTGAGGCTCTGGGCTACACTCTGTCCACAGAGGCCCATGTCATTTGTTGCAACTGCTCCTTCTGGGTCTAGCATCTTGTACATTCCTTCCCAGGGAGAGAAAACTTCATGTTCATCACCTCTGTGATGCCTTTGCATTTGTATTCTACACCATTTTCATCTGACACCACAGATTCTGTGGCTGTCGCCTTCTCAAGACTGTGTGTCCAGAACAGATTATATCTGACAAGTTGAAAGCTCCATGAAGCCATCTCCATGAAGGAGGAAAAAAAATCAGACCCCAAATTGAAGGTTTCTTTTTCTCTTAGTGGATGATGAAGATTCTGTTTTATTTAGAGAACAAAAGGAGAGCACTGGAGTTGGAAGAGAGGGAAAAATGTGGGTTATGTGTATGCATGTATTTTCCCCCCATGGCTCTGTCCCAAGTGGCTCCACACTTGGTCTTTAGAACAAATTGTTGACTTTCATACTTTCCCATTCCTAAAGTTGTATTAGGAGATAATTAGCAACAACAGGAATTCTATAGTTTTTTTTTTTTTTTTTTGCAGACAGATCTTCTCAGTGGATGGACCCTGCATGAGAGTAAGTCAGGCACTTTCTAAGCTATATAATTCTTTCAGGCAACTGAGGGACCATTTAGTAAATTAGTCCTTGGAATGGTACCCATAGCAGTGTGAAATATACCAAAATCGCTCCCTGGTCACCCAAAAGAGCTAATGAGTGCTTACAGGATTCTTAGAGAGTTTCCTAAGTGAAGAACAAATATGGCTCCCCAAATATCAATTCTATAGTATGTATTGTGTAGGGGTAAGAGGCAGGCAGGATTCTTGGTCATACAGAAGGGCTTCTGATCCTGGAGCATTGCAGCAGCAAGGATGATCCTGATGATGGGGCTCTGAGAAGCATAATTCTCTTACAAAGCCCAGTGAAGAATAATTAGAATCATCTTTGCAGGCAGACAAATGGAGGTCTGGTCAATAAAAGCTGACCTGGAATCTTGGGGTGAGGTAGACACTAATATAAGAATCATATTTTTTTTTTAAAAAATAAATAGTATGTTTTGATTGATCTTAGAGAGAGGAAGGAAGAGGAAGAGAGAGATAGAAACATCAATGATCAGAATCATTGCTCAGCTGCCTCCTGCACATCCCCTACTAGGAATTGAGCCCGAAACCTGGGAATGTGCACTGACCATGAATTGAACTGTGACCTCCTGGTATATGGGTCAATGCTCAATCACTGAGCCACACCAGCTGGGCTAAGAATCATCATTTTAATTTAAATTATTTATTGTTTAAAGTATTACATATGTCTCCCCCCCGCCATTGACCTCTCCCCAGCCGCTCTCACCCCCCAGCAATGCTCTCCCCATCCCATTGGTTATGCTTATATGCATGCATAAAAATCCTTTGGTTGATCTCTTACCCCCGCTCCTACCCTCTCCCGACTTTCCTCTGAGGTTTGATGGTCTGTTCCATGCTTCTATGCCTCTGGATCTATTTTTGTTCATCAGTTTATGTTGTTCATTATATTCCACATATGAGGGAGATCATATGATATTTATCTTTCTCTGACTGGCTTATTTAGCTTAGTTAGCATCATGCTCTCCAGGTCCATCCATGCTGTTGTGAATGGTAAGAGTTCTTTCTTTTTTTATAGCAGCGTAGTATTCCATTGTGTAGATGTACCATAGTTTTTTAATCCACTCATCTACCAATGGCCACTTAGGCTGTTTCCAAATCTTAGCTATTGTAAATTGTGCTGCTATGAACATAGGGGTGCATATGTCCTTTCTGATTGGTGTTTCTGATTTCTTGGGACATATTCCTAGAAGTGGAATTACTGGGTCAATAGGAGTTCCATTTTTAATTTTTTGAGGAAACTCCATACTGTTTTCCACAGTGGCTGCACCAGTCTTCATTCCCACCAGCAGTGCAAAAGGGTTCGTTCCTTTTTCTTCACATCCTCACCAGCATTTATTGTTTGTTGATGATAGCCATTTTGACAGGTGTGAAATGGTACCTCATTGTCGTTTTGATTTGCATTTCTCAGATGATTAGTGACTTTGAGCATGTTTTTATGTCTGTTGGCCTTCTGTATGTCCACTTTGGAAAAGTGTCTACTTAGGTCCTTTGCCCATTTTTTTTATTGGATTGTTTATCTTATTTTTGTTAAGATGTATGACTTCCCTATAAATTTTGGAGATTAAATCCTTATCAGGTGTAACATTGGTAAATATGTTCTTCCAGGCAGTGGGTTCTCTTGTTGTTTTGTTGAAGGTTTCTTTTGCTGTGCAGAAGCTTTTTATTTTGATGTAGTCCATTTGTTTATTTCTTCCTTAGCTTCCATTGTCCTAGGAGCTGTATTAGTAAATATATTGCTACAACATATGTCTGATATTTTGCTGCCTGTAGATAATAAGAATCATCTTTTTATAAACCACTATTTGGAGAACTCAGAGAAGGATTTGAATTTCTAGGCTTGTATAAAGATACTAGGAAGTCATTAGCAAGCTATGATAGTCATCTTTTTCATATCCTATGTTTATTGCAAAAATTAATTATCTCTCTGGACAAGAAACTGCTAGATGCCTACTCAATATCTACTATCTCTCCCCCTTTTTATATAGAACCCTGATTTTATTAAAGCAGCATCATGCTTAGCTAAAATATGCTAGATTTCCTAGCCTTCCTGGGAAGCTGGGAGGGGTATATGACTAAATTCTAGCTAGTGAGAGGTAAAGAGAAGTTATTGGATGGGTCCTCTGTTAAAGCTCTTTTAAAATGGCTTATCTGCTATGCTCCATGTCTTTTCCTTTCTTCCTCCCTGGAATGAGGAAATGCTGGCTGGAGTTCGCATAGCCACTTTGTGAATATGAGGCAGCATTGAGTAAGGAAGCCACAGTCAGAGAAGATAGAAGATAGAGAGGAGAGATAGAAGGTTTATGATTAGGTCACAGAGCCATCATATCACATCTAATTTAATTTAGCCCTGCTTTTCATGTTTCTGTTAACAGTTGAGCACATTTTCTAACTGACATGCAAGACTGGAATTCCACATCTTCTACTCTTAAATAGAAGTTATTCTGTTCACACAACAGGAACATCAATAGGGAATAAGATTCTAAAACTCAGCCAGCCCATCCATATGGATGGGCACCATATGGCCTTTCCTTGCTGCCAAGGCCAGTCGAGCTGACAGACACAGGGAAGAATGGCAAGTGCAAAGTCAATAATGACATTCTAGAATGCATGAAATGGACATAACCTGAATAACCTTGAGATCCCGTAGAGGTATCGATTCTAAACTGTTAAAATGAAAAATACTTGATAGTGCATGTCCACTACATATAACTTTTTATTTTTCAATTACTGTTGACATACAATATTATATTAGTGTCAGGTGACCAAAAATATTCTGTGAAGTCTATATAGCAAATCTCTCAACTTCAAGCCATTGGTCAGTTACCTTAATTATTATCTGCATTTTCATCAAATTCATTGTGTAGTAGATCACTGTGGTTAAATTATGTCTATTTTTATCTTTAATATATGCTGGCTTTACAGGTACATTCTCAGAGATACATGAGAGGCGAGTACGTTCTCTCTCCAGTTCCTATCTCACAACATACTACTCCTTCCCCTGTCCCAAAGTGTACGCCTTGTTTGCTTTTATTTGCTGTTTCCAGAAGCCTCCACAGTACATAGCAATGGCCTCCATTTATTGGCTACACAATAGGCACTGCACTCTTTAGTTAGTTATTGTTACCCTCACTTCACAGATGAGAAAATTGGGGCTCCGAGAACTTCAGAAAGTTACCAAAGATTATGAGGTACTGATAAACAATAGAGCTGGGATTCAAATCTAGGTCTGTGTAGTCCAGATGCATAATTTTAATGACTCTATTCATTCAATAAATATTTACACAGCACTATGTGCTGGTGTTATTTCAG
Source organism: Myotis daubentonii (assembly GCF_963259705.1). Taxonomy (NCBI): domain Eukaryota; kingdom Metazoa; phylum Chordata; class Mammalia; order Chiroptera; family Vespertilionidae; genus Myotis; species Myotis daubentonii. The sequence goes on from NC_081841.1 coordinate 17,934,012, forward strand.
GCTTTGGGGATAAAACATGTGAGGAAAATTGCAAAAATACTGTCTCGCCTGAAGATTTTTTTTTCTTTTCTTTTAAAAATTCTAGTGGAGAATTAAAACAATAAACATGATTAGTAAGTAAAACTATGCAGGTGAGTTCCATGTGATAGATAAGAAGGTGATGGAGCATGGGGGGAGCGGACACATAGTGGGATAAGTGGGAAGCAGTTGAAATATTCAGGGAAGGCCTCCCTGACAAGGTGATATTTGAACAAAAATTTGAAGGAGATAATAGTGTGAGCCATTGGGTACCCTATAGGATACCCATTCCAGGTAGAAGAAACAGCTGGTGCAAAGACCCTGGGGTGGGAACATGGTGGACATGGTTGAGAAACAATGAGAAGATTGGAGTGGAGTGAGGGGGGATAGTAATTGGAAATGAGATCTAAGAGGGAATGGAAAGCCAGATCATATAAGGTCTTATAGACCATTGTGAAGACTTTAGTTTTTCACTATGAGGCAAATAGGGGGCCATCTGAGCTGAGAAATGATGTAATCTGACATGTTTCATAGGATCATTGCAGCTGTTGTGTTGAGAATAGATAGGAGAGAGGTACAGATTCAGGGAGTCCAGTTAGGAGGTTTCTGCACTATGTTCTCCTGCGTCAGAGCTGACTAGAGAATACTGTAAGAAGAGGGACTTCTGCCCTTCTCATCTTGCTAATTCTTTTAGGTTAGAGAGTAATAAGTAACAGGAAGGTGAAGTTGGTAGCAGATAATAGCCTCATCATGGCAAGTGAGCTGCGGGTGGGAGGGACTTTCAGCTGTCTCCTCCATCCCTTTTTCCCCTCCTGGGGAATGTGCAGGCAGAGATAGACACTGTTGGAATGGACATCTTCAGAAGTCTATGGAAACTTTCCTGGTTTTCATCATTTATTTATTTCTTATTTTTCACTAAGTTAAACAAATATTTGTGCAGCCATTGTGTGGCTTAAATGAGTGGGGAAAACAGACAACAATCATTAAGCATCACAAATATGCAAATTATATAACGTGTTAGATTGTGACAAGAGTTATAGAAAAATGTAGGATAAGATGAGTGGGAGTTCCAGGGGTTGGGTAGGGGGCATGTTTTCGTTATTAGTGGGGTGGTCAGAGGGAGGTCTTATTGAGAAGGTATTTTGCCTTAGTGGCTAAAAACCTTGATAATTTCATAACCTCATTAACCAGATACATCATACTGTCACTTTTCCTTTTATACCCTACCTCCCACTGGTAAGGAAGATAAGTCAGTTGACATAATTTCCTTCTCTCCAAATGAGCTTAGAGGGCTGCTAATACTCAGCTCTTAGGTTCTTCACTATCAGCCACTCAATCCTATTGACTGACTCCTTTGACCTTTGAAGGGAAATCAAGATTGGCTCCTTCTCACAAAATGTGAGCAATCCCTGTTCCAGCCAGATTGTTCTGGGAAAACCACTGCTTCTTGTCATTTATATATATTGTTTCATTAAAGGGACTTCTGAGATTGGGTCCTCATTGGCTGGATCTCTACAATAGGATGGTAAAATATGATATGGGTAATGAAAACATTCACTGATTAATCAGTCCTCTCTGTTCATAAATTTCCCCTCTGTTTATAAATTCCTGATAATGGAGCAATTGATCACATTGTCAAACAGTTCTTTAAATTTGGTCTTAAGATGATGGAGAATAAGGAAATCTGCAATGTTATGGTTGAATCAGCTCTGTAATGGTCATTATTGTCTAATTAATCATTTTCTGTCTAAATGGAGTGATTTATTACTTTTGAACAGATGTTGTGACTAAAGCATTAACTCTAGATAATATTTACAATAATAACTTAATGCAAACATTATCTGGAAGAATCTAATTTAGAACTTTTCCAAGTATATTCCATTGAACAACAGTCCCATTTAATGTCTACAAAAAAAAAATTCACTGGTCAAGTAAGTTTGGGAAGTGCTGCCTGCTACAGTTGTCTCTTGAAGGTTCTTGACTTATATTGGTCTTTTAATAGCTTTTAGAAATTGTCACAAAATTTATTTTGTTTTGTTTAACCTAGTGTTTCTCAAACATTTAATTATAGGATCTATTTGTCACATAACCATCAATTAAATCCTACCAATTTACAAGATGTACTCTGAGAAAAGCTAATGTGGCTGATATTAAATTTCTTAGGAGAATGAACAGAATTGCTTATTAATGGGATTCAAACAATGTTTATTCAGTGAATGGCTTTAGGGTGAGCTACCCATTTGAACTCCTTTTAATTCCTGATCTTGATTGTGATTACAGTGCTAAAAGTTTCTATATAATCTCTGAGTATGAACATTGGGAAGCCTCTTGGGCTCATGTAGATTTAATTTTTGGTTTGGTGTGTAGTAATAAAATAACAGGGTCTGAGTGGTCACTAAATTTACAAAGCTACGTATGGCAAAAACATTATTGACATTTGAACAAATCAGGGAAATGGCTTCGTGGGACTTCTAATTTGTGACCTTCCTCTAATAATCATGTCAAGGAACTGCCATGATAAAATTTACGTACTCAGATAAAAACAAAAAAGATCAGTCTCAAATACTGACAACTTGTTTTAGAATTTGGGGTTTCTTAATATTGTCCACAACACAAACATTTTTTGACTTAAAATGAATACTCTTAGCTCTCTAAACCCCCTCAAGATTTCTGAAGTATAAAGGATAAGGGTGCCTGAGGTGGCAATTGATTGTGGCACTGTTAAATTGTCAAAATTAGTTAAAACTTCACATTTTTAGCTTCTGCTTCTTAAGCATATTCTCCATCCCTTATAAAAATATGAAATTGAAATGTAAGCTTCTCTTACTAAAATGCCCTTAGAAGACTTCTCTGGAAAATTTCTTTTCATAATGAGCATGTCCTTTAAAGTTCTCTGTTACCATGACATTCTATTTCCCCTCATTCCTTGTTGAATAGGAAGTCAGAGGACAGTTTAATTTTTGTAATCTTGAGACAAATTTGTTTTTCAGATGATAAGTGTAATTTATCTGAAATTTTTTTTCTTAAATGAAAGACCTTTTCTCTTTCATGAAGAAACAAGACAATGTTTGCCTTGGACACAATATATTGAAGTGATTTTCCTCTAATTTCTATGAAAAATATTGGCATGGTCATACCATAGATCTTAGTCTTACTCCTTGTGGTGTCTCATGCTGTGGGAGGATTATATGTATTCTTTACACTGAGGTCAGGCTTGGTCATGTGACTTGCTCTGGCTAATGAAATAAGAGCTGAGGTGATGTGTGGCGCTTCCAGCACCTACAGAGCCATCATGGTTTGCCTTGTCTTTTTTTCTCTCTGCTATGGGATCAGTGTTGTCTAAAATAGAGGTTGTTCTGTCATTCTAGGTCCTAGACCTAGAGAGAGTGGATGTGGAGAAGATTCATGGCCAGCCAGCAATGGATATATAGCACAAGGAAGAAATAAACCCTTGTTTTCATTAAGATTTTGGAGTTGTTACTGATCATAACCCATTATATTTTGACTAATACAAACTACTTTTTCATGAGATCCTTTTCACCTTTCTTTTTAAAATACTTGATATAAGAGCAGAGAATTCAGCCAAAGCATCATCTATCACTTAGTCAGTATTAAGCAAGTAGAAAAAAATTGTCAGTAAGTTGATACTAAGCTAAATTTCAACATCAACAATGTAGAATATTTAAGCACTGTAGTAGAGTTAATAACTGCTATTTAGTTTTAAGTAATGAAGCAAATAAAAACATAGAAGACCTCCCTGCAATGCTGCTGTTCAATGGACCAATTACAATGATTCTTAAATGCGAGCATATTTAATCTAAACATTTTCTATTCAGACCTTAATAGCTGTCTCTGGGAGTTGCAATTTAGTCTCTCAAAACATCAAATAATAAAGCAACATTAAGTTCTTAGCAACTCATGTTCAAGTAAAAATGATTCTTTGAGGCAATAGTGGTTAGTTAGTGTAGTAAATCCCCAGAATATTATTTTACAGATGCACACCTCTTCCCCCCCGCCCCACCCAACCAGGTGAGAGTAGACTCTGCAGGTGACTTTCCAAGTCAATTCCTTAACAAAAGGGCGGTGTTGCTGATCCTGATAATTATTTAACTCATGAATTATAATTCACAATAATTTTTTAAAATATTTTTCTTCCCCATGTGTGGTCAAAGGGGTACTTTAGAAAAAAAAATTAGGTGAATATAAAAATGCTCCACTTGAAGGCTTTAGGACTTCAATTCTTAGGAGAAATATATATTTTATTTTTAATTTGTAAAGTGTTTATTGTGAATTACAACACAGTTGACCTAATTACACGTGAGGTGTTAGATAGCTTAAGAGTAATGAAAATAAATTAATCAAAACTTTTAAATCTCCCAAGCTAGTTTGATATGACCCTGACCTTTAGCCTCAGATAAAATCAAGAAAAGGACATTTAAATGGAAAACTAAAGAATATTTTTATTTACTTGAACGGAAAGAGCTTTGAGTACAGTCTTTCCCTGACTAGTACCTGCAAACCTTAGGGACTCCATAGCTATAACCAATTAAGAGGAGAATGCTGCTGTTCTGGTCATAGTGACTAGAGAGTGTAAAACAATACTAGGTCCAGAAGGACTAAAAATTAGGGAGATTAAAAATAAAGACATCTGGGACCTCCATATTGATGGTTTAATAATCAGCACCAGAAGAAACCAGGTAGCCTGGCTTGAGTTTAGGAGAGAGGAGAAAAAGAATCTGGTCCTACATCTGCCTATGTTTTTGAAAATAAGGGGTTCTTCCTAAGGATGTATGAAGGGAAACCTCATTGCTAACCTGATCAAAGAGCATGGGAGGGTGACTGAGGACTAGTGATGTGTAATACTCAACCCCTTGAGGGCCAGTGTCAGGAATATGGAGATGAGAGAAAAGTTATTTATTTATTTAATTTTTATTTTTCAATGACAGTTGACAGTCAATATTATATTAGTTTCAGGGGTATAGCATAATAGTTAGACAGTCATATAACTTATGAAGTGATCTCCCTAAATATAGTATCCACCTGGCACCATATACATGGTTATTAAATTATTATTGTCTATATTTTCTATGCTGTACTTCACATTCCTGTGATTGTTTCGTAATTGTCAATTTGTACTTCTTAACCCCTTCATCTTTTAAATCCAGTCCCCTATCCCCTCTTCCATCCGGCAACCATCAATTGGTTCTCTGTATCTATGAATCTGTTTCTGTTTTGTTTGTTCATTTATTTTGTTTTTAGGATATAAAAAGGATTTATTATTAGAGCAGGGATGGGGAGTGGGGGACAGTATCTCACAGTGGTTATATGCATGTGCAAAGTCTTTAGAGGTTGCCTGCTTGGTTTCCAGGTCTGCTCTGTCTTTCCTAGAGCTGGGTGATAATGACAAGTTGCCTAATATCTCTAAGCATTATTTTCCTCATCTGTAAAATGGGGAAGTTTGAGTTGGTATAGGAAGCAGAGATCGGTGTGTTGTGTTGCCCCATAGGAGTTTATGATGTTCCTATTGAAGATTGTTGCTGAAAATTGGATTTTAAATAATAAGAGGTTCTTGGGCATGATTCCCTCATATATAATTGAAATCCTTTCTATGCTTATGTGCATTTTTCCCCGGGGGAACAGAAGCCATAGCTTCCTTTACATTTTCAAAATTATTCAAAATCCCCTAAAGGTAAATAGCTGCTACCCTAAAATTTCTGCAAGGGAATAGGGTAGTCCTGATTTGTGTGCAAAATGCAGTGGAATTGAATATGTGATTCTCATTTTAACAAGGTGTGTATTGGAGCACATTGAGACAATCGAGCAACTATCAGAAAAGGTGAGGGAAGAGGTGTGTTCCCATGGTGATCAGAGATTTCCCCAAAAGGTTCAGAAACATGCCTCCATAAGGATTTCTACTTGGTACCATATGTGCATTAACCTTTAGGAACTTCCTAATTTGATTAAAGCTGTGATCCCCCTAATGCTATGGGTATTTAGGAGCTAAATCAAATAGAGAACTATTGGCTTTTAATTTCTACTTTGATTTTGCTTGTATTACATGTCCATGGTCAAGATTTTTAATTACCTACTCCTATGTGTCCTCGATTGGAGCATCTGATTCTCAATGACCTCGTAGCTTTATTGTATCACAAAACTTTGTGGTTTAATTCACAAGTGAGATGGTTATTTAGGTTAATCATGGTCTTTTAGAATTTGCTATTTGTGTTTTCTTTCTTCTTTGAGAAACTAACTCAAAATGAGCAAGGGACATCCTGTAGGAAATGTCAACATTTTCCATTCCAACGTTAAATGTCAGCTGAGATTTAGAGCTTACTTAGAAAAGGTGATAAACTTCACTGGACTCCTTGGCTGGATCAACAGAATCTTAACACAATGTAAATATATGTTCAAAGTGGCAGAATCAGTGGTCAAGGTAGTTTCATACTAGTCTCCTTTGCCAGGTATGTTGTTCTCTGGTTCCTGGCAGAGATTCTATACAAATGGGGCCCTCATAGTCCTCTGGCCAATGCATGCCTATCTCTACCTCTGCTTTCCCTTATACTATACTAGAGGCTCAGTGTCTCCGTTCCCCTGGATGCCTTCCTCGTCACTGAAACCTGCCATGTTCCACACTGCCGCCTGATGGTCAGTGCATGTGTAACTCCCCGTCAGTTGAACTCCCACCAGTAAGGACAATTTGTATATTAGCCTTTTATTATATAGATTGTTTTACTTCCTGGAATGGATCTCCAGTTTATTTCCAGATTCTACACATTTTAAAGTCTCTGCTTACACAGGCTACATGGATTAATTCAGTCTCAAATGAGTTTCTCTTTTCATCATTTGTATACTACTTAATTTGCTTCATCATGTCTTCCTCTTGAATTATAAGCAACTCAAGGATGGCACAGGGGCAGAGACTGGCTAACTGTTCATCAAATCCAATTACTTCCATGTGGGCAGGTAGCTAGATCATATTCTCAGCTTGCATTGCCTTGGAGTTAGTTGTGGACTGAGTTCCAGGCAAAGGAACACAGACAGCAGTGATGAATACTACATCCAGGTCCAAGTTATTAAAACAGTTGGCATGGTCTTTCATGCTCTTTGTGCATATGCTGACTGAATGTAGAGGATTGTGAGATTTTAGGAGAAGTTGGGTCTGAGATATGAAAGAAGCCTAGGTCTCTGAAGTATAGGAAAGTATTCCATTAACCAGAAATAACCACCTTATACTGTTAGATGATAAGCCACCAACTTAGCAACTTATCATGTATTAAGCCACTGGGATGTTGTGGCTTATCTGTTGCAGCAGTTAATATTACACCAACAAATACAGGAATAAATCATATTACAGTTCTTTGTTTCCTTTACAATAATTAGAACAATGTGGAGAGAAGTTCAATCAATGCTGGCTGCCTAATAAAAAATGATAATTTACTGATCACCACTTTCCAGAGCAAGGAGAGGAAGGGTGCTCTCTCTGTTCAAGTCTAAAGAGTGGAAAATAGGAAAAAGAAGGGAGATGTTAGCAGTGGATAGCCCAGTCTGTATGTAGATAGGATGGATAAAGCACATAGATTTGGTCTTCTCCCTTAATCAATGGCATCAAATAAACAAACAGTATTGCTATTGATTATTATAGTAAGTAAATATCAGGAAAGGTATTGGTATTGATTATTACATTAGATAAATGTGCAGAGTGGTGGTTTTATTGATTTTTATATTTAACAAATATGGGGATAGACAAAACTCATATTCTAGCCAACCTATCTTAAAATGAATTAAGGTTTTGAGCACAATTCTGGGACAAGGAGTTATTTTATGATGAATGTTTTAGAAAATCTGAGAACTTTCCTCATCAAACTTTCATGAAAAATAAAAGCAATTAAAGACAGGGATGCATCTGACTATAAACCAGATAGAGATGGCAGCATTGTTATCAGCAATAAAGACCCATGGGATCTAGCAAATACCAAATGCTAAACAGAGCCCCTTTAAGGTGTGGGACCAATTAAATAAAACTGAGAGATGAGGTGCAATTGAAAAGGGCAGGAAAATTCTAATTATGTGAAAAATGTAAGCAAGGTTATCTATAATTGGAGGTTATCTATAATTTGGTACTTCTGAGGTCGAGAAACGATAGCTAGAGGAAGTAATCCTTCCTCTGCACATGCTATCGGTAAAGGAGAAAAAACCCAAAAGCTATTATTTAGTTTTTGACTGTGGGACAGGATGACATAGTTGTTATTTAAGCTTGTCTTTTTGAAAAAATTCAAGGAACAGTAAAATGATAGACTTTTAATCAATATATTCTTCAATGTTAGTTTAGAAGAACCTAAATAGAAGTGAGGAAAAGATAGGGAAAAGGGGAGTCATATTAGTGGGAAGGTAATTCCCCTTGGAGGGAAGGATGAAGAAAGGGATAGAGAAGAGGTCATGGGGAGGTGGAATTCCCATGTACAGATTGAAAAGATTCTGAGGAATGTGTCTTGCAGGGAAGGAGACACAAAAGACACAGTTCACATACTCAACATTGGCAAGAGTTGAAGACACCACTGAGACTTAAATAGTATCTATAACTACTAAGGCATAGTAGTTACACATATTTATGTGGGAGTAGATTTATTTCTTCCGCAAGGCTGAGATCTTTAACTCAGAGTTAATGTTCATTAGTCTTGGGTCCTATTATAGACATTTGTGGCTTTTGCCTGCCCAGCTTTCATTTACTATTTTCTAGGACCTATATTTTGGAGGATCATCTCCTCCCCTGCCCACCTCTGTTTCAGTCCACTTGGTTCAGGTCAGTTGATTGGATTCCTGAGTAGAAAGTGACCCAGAGTAGAAAGTGACGCTGACCTGGTCAGTCATAACAACAGTTCCCCTGATCAGAGTGATTGGTATAGTAATGAGAGTGTGACTAAAGTTGTCTAATCAATTTTAGGACATTTGTTGGAACTTTTGAGGAGAGAGAATCTCTTTTTCTGCTGGAATTGACATTGGGAGCATATAAGCTACATGGAGCTTCTTCCATAACCCGAAGACAATAAACAAAAAGTAGAACTGAAATTTGGGGTTGGAGAAGATTGAGAGGGAAGAATGGGAGAGAAAGAAAAGGAGGGGTGGGGGGGAGAGAGAGAGAGAGAGAGAGAGAGAGAGAGAGGAGGTTGTTGATCCACTTACTTTTGCATTCATTGATTGATTCTTGTATGTGCCCTGACTGGAGATAGAACCTGCAACCTTGGCATACCAAACGACAGTTGAATCAACTGATCTACCTGACCAGGGCCCATTTTGAGATTTTTTTGAGTTTATTTTCTATTCCTAGTAACCAAAAGCACCCTAACTAATGTAGTTCCCTACATCTAGCATAATCCCAGAATGTTACACTCACTCAATATATGTTGACTGATTGAGGCATGAATAGCTCTCACTTGCCAAAGTTTATGCTAATTAACAGTTTATGCTAATTAACAATTTATGCTAATTTCAGGGTGAAAACACACATTGGTTGGCAGCTAATTTATGACTGGTTCTATGACCCTAGCCGATCTCTGGTCCTGTCCCATAGCACTATGTGCACACTGCTGTTGTAGCACTTATTACATTATATTTGATTGTTTACCTGCCATTCCACTAGACTAAGCTCTTTGAGAGTAGAAATGGAAGTTTTCACCTCTGTATTCCTGGGTCCCACTGAACAGAGGCACAGTGAGTGGAGGATGACTTGCTTGCTTGTCCAGCAGCAGTGAACTAGCCTCGGGTCTCCTTTCCAGCTCAGGCCTTTACACTTGCTGTTGACTTGCCCAACTCCATTTTATTGACCCTTGTCATTCAGATTTCATCTCAGGTCTTTCTGACTACCTCCCATTTAATGTTCATCCATTAGCCCTTGTCTTCACATTGCCACTGAATTTTCTTCAGAGCACTTACTGTTGTGCATTTTCCATGACAGCAGGGATCTCATCTGAGTTGCTCATTACTTTACTCCTAGCACCCAGAATAGTGACTGTTGCAGAAGAAGCACTCAATAAATATTTGTAGACTAGATGAACCAGCTACCTATCCTTCTTAGTAGAGAAGATGTCTCCAAATCAGAATAAAGTGAAAGAGAAGCTTAAAAAGATACCTAAAGACTTTCTGTGACTAAGGAGTGGGTCTTCAGTACATATTAATTAATTATCTCATTTCAAATTCAAGAATATTGGAAAAAGGTTGAACTGACAATGTTTTATAAGCAGTAGCTGAGGTCTTCTGACCCTTCAATTCTTGATTATTTTATTGCCTGTTTTATACATTTATCTCATTAATATTTGGGAGAGTAATATTTAGGAGGAAAATACAATTTTTGGGCTATTTGCATAAATCCCTTCACCACCCCAGCAAATCATATGTTTGGACTGTGGGCAATCCAACCTAAATGAGTAGCAGGTGGTGAGTTAATAATGTGATTTGCATTTTTGAGGGTATATGTACAGAGTTTTGCTCATACTGGTTTAGAGTTCTTTGTATTAAAATTTGCTTATATTTAAAGCAGAGATATTGGCCTGCTTTTGTCATAGTTGTAATATAATCCACCATAAAAATCATAAAATAATCTCATTTTTTCCCTTGGTTTACTGCTGCTAAAGGAGCCAGCTCTAATTCTGAGGAAACAAATCTACTTTTTAGGCATACCTGCATGCAAATTGGGCTATGGAGGTGGCTTATCCTTTTACATAATACATTAGTGAGTTCTCTTTTTCAGTGGAATAGATGTATAGATTAATATCCTAAGATGAGGCATATGGATATGTGGAATCAATGTAGGCCTGGTTAGAGATGACAAAGAGTTTCATGCTCGAGTGCTTTGCAGCCTAATGCAATAAAACAAATGAAAGGCAAATGTTTAAGGAGCTGAGGAGAGGATCTTCATGGAAATATTAAAGCCTCTGCACAAAGAAAGTCGCAGTCTCCTCTGAGTTGCTCCTAACATTGCAAAGTAATGAATAGGTCCCTTTTTGGGTGAAGGAGCTTTGTGATTTTTAACAAAGCAACTGAGAGGAACCATTTTGGTCTTTAACTGAAAAGTTAAACACACCAAAGTAAAACTATATTTTTCACTCCTATCAATTTGCAAAACTAAAGTATAATAAAACACTGAAATGGTAACAGCGTGAAAAGCTATTTATGGGTCTGCAGCCCCCTCTGATTCCATCCATTTGTTTTCCACTCTTTGTTGTGATTCTGTTTCTCATGCATCTCCAGAGACAGTTTCCGGCTTGAGGAGATAATATCAATAGCATGAATGTCCTCCAGGAGGCATTCCTGTGACAATCCCAGTGTTTCTGCACATCAGATCTTCTATTTCTTTTAACGACTGTGGGAGAACTACAGAAATTATTCATTTTGGGGAATGTGAAAATCAACAAAGCAATAATGTCTGAGAAAGAGTATGATTTTGCTCCCCCTTTGTGCTGTAAGCTCAAAGGAAACAAGTAAGAATCAATTGGTGTCATTTTTGGCATTTCATAAATCCATAATCATATCACATGCTTTTAAAAAATGAAGAAAGCGCTAAGTAAACTGAACAGAACTTGTAAATTAGAAGTTGTGCACTGCAGTGAAATAAATACTGGACTTTCTAACCGGATCTGGAGGGTCTGATTTCTGATCTGAGTTCCATCAGGTGACAGGCGCATCACCTCAGGAAGCAAGTTCTCCCCTGGAACATCCAGATAAGAGCTCAGGTTGACCTAGACCTTGATCTAGGCCTGTGAGACCCATAGCAGAGAAACCAGTCTAGTGTACTTGGGCTCCAGACCTACAGAATTATGAGATAATAAACTTGTGTTGTTAAATATCACTAAATTTGTGGCAATTGGTTACTGGAGCCAATAGAAAAAAAATATAGAGATTAATTTACTAGCTCCAATATCAGATTTTGGAAACCTATCATAAAGGTGGGATAGTCTGGGCCCACAGAAGATGAGAAAAATTCCCATAGAGGAAGCTACTGAAAAGTTGCCCAGGTTGGATTCCCTGGAATGGGGACAGCAGCATTGGTGGGACTGGCTATCACCACCTCAGCCCATGGATTCCTGGGAATTTACTAATTTGTTCTGGATTTGAAGCTGATTGCAAGTTAGATTGGGCAGGGTCAGGCAGAGCATGAGAGGTTGGAGAAATAACCAACGCTAGTTTCGATATCATCTTTCCTCAGAATTATGAAGATATTTCTCCCCAAAAGGAACTTTTAGAGTTCCTTTTGAGGAATCCAATGTCATTCTGATTCCTAATTCTTTGTACATGTTTTGTTTTTCCTTTCTGAAGTTTTGGGATCTTCCTCTTTATCCATGATATTCTGAAATTTTATAATGATGTACATTTGTGATGCTCTTTTGTTTGTCTCAGTTCTGAGAAATTTTCTTGTATTATTTCTTTGATAATTTTCTCCCTTTTCCTTGGTTTTCTTCCCCCGCCCCTATTAATACCATATTAGATTCCTAAATGGTTGATTATACCATTTTCTTATTTTTCCTGTTCCACTTATTTATATACATATTTTTTAATCTTTTCAGCTTTAACTTCCAATTCTACTATTCAAATTTTAAATTTCTGGTGTCACTTAAAAAATTAAAAATATAAGGTAGGGCAAAAGTAGGATGACAGTTGTTTGTATGGAAAATAATACAATAACTAATAAATAAAAATACAAGAATAAACTGTTTTGTGTACTCACAACTGTCAACCTACTCTTGTCCCACCCTCTATTTCTTATGTGTATATTTCTTCTTTTAAAAATAGCATTCTGCACTTGTTTCTTGGATGCAATATTTTCCTTATTTCTCTGAGGATAGTCTAGTTTTTTTTTTTAAAATATATTTTATTGATTTTTTACAGAGAGGAAGGGAGAGAGATAGAGAGTCAGAAACATCGATGAGAGAGAAACATCGATCAGCTGCCTCCTGCACACCTCCTACTGGGGATGTGCCCGCAACCCAGGTACATGCCCTTGACCGGAATCGAACCTGGGACCTTTCAGTCCGCAGGCCGACGCTCTATCCACTGAGCCAAACCGGTTCCGGCTAGTTTCTTTTTGATTTCTCTTCTGCACATTTATTTTTTTTCTGTTTCCTCTGAAATACATTTTGGCTCCTTTCTTTCGTATTAGAGAATTTCTTCAACTATATGGTGTCCTGGATGTCTGTTCATAATGCAATTGTAAGGGTTTAAAGAGTTGAGTAAAAGCTCTGGGTGCTTGGTGGGTGAGGCTGACTGGTGACTTTGAAAAGACCTGTAGGTCTTTTCTTTGTGGTTCTTCAACTTCTCTAATGACAAATACTTGAATTTGCTGTTGGAGCTGTACATCTGAATGACAAGCTCCAGAATCCATGACTGGGGGAAGATGGCCCCCTGTACAATGGCTAATAATCAGATGCTAAAATCAGACTAGCTGATTCCAAGTTCTGCTCTGTCACTTATTTGACTTACTTGATTTTTTTTTTTTTAAAATTACCTGTAACATAACAGTAGTACTAGTAGTACCTACTTTATAGGTTAGTTTTTAAGATTAAGTGAGCCAATGAATATAAAGTGCCTAGTGTTTGCAATATAATATGTTCCTATTTTTACTATCTGCATTGTCATTATTAATTCAGTAAATTCCCCTGTTGTGCCTTCCCCATCCCTCCATTGGCCTAGCATGAAACTTCTCTGAGTCAGTGTTTCTGGAGTGGAAACCTCCCACCTTCTGCCAAAGTGAGGATGAATGATGTCTTGGTTAAGAAGGGTTGGGAATGGGACCTAGGAGATTTATCGGCTTCTTGTCTGGACTATTAACCAATATTCTAGATCTTCATTTCCATCCCCCAGGACCCTTTCAGAGGTTCCTGGTGTCACCAATTCCCCTGCATTTCTGGGGCTTAGAGGCAAAAGCAGTTTTCTCGCCATAGGATTTTCCATCAGGAGCCTCTTCATTTCCAGATTTCTCTGCAGACTACATTGATGACCACCACTCATCCAGCTGACTCTGGTCTCTTTTTAAAAAATGTTTTTATTGATTTTAGAGAGAGGAAGGGAGAGGGAGAGAGAGATAGAAACATCAATGATGAAAGAGAATCATTGATTGGCTGCCTCCTTCACACCCCCTACTGGGAATGAAGCCCACAACCCAGGCATGTGCTCTGACCAGGCATTGGGCCATGACCTTCTGGTTCATAGGTCACTGCTAAACCACTGAGCTACACCCACTGAGCTGCCTAAGGTTTCTTGTCTATTATGTCTCTCCTCTCCTATTTTCTTCTGCCTCCTTGGTTTACATTTTTCATGTTCTTTAATGATAGTCTAGTTGAGTTGAGTTTGAGGACGGAATAAAAATCAACTTTTGTATCCAACTGGCCATGTTAATTACCAGGCCACTGAGCTCATTTCTTTATTTATGAAGTAAAGGGTTACAGTGGCTAAACTTTAAAGCATTTTCCTCTCCTAGAAATCTTTGCTCCTGTGTATGATTTAGATTTAATGTAATTCCCAGCTGATCACAGTTAGATTCCCTATCACTTATCTTACTCTCAGAATAATAGTGATTATTTTTGCTTTTGTTGTTTTGCATCTCTTTGAACAAGAGGCCTGTGGTGCAGCAAATTATATCTTGTATACAAATTAGAGTAAACTGACAAACACAGGTGACTTTTGTTCCCTTCTGTATCACAAAGACCTTTTCAATACACCTGATTGATTATAAAGCAAAATCCACAGGCAGATGTGAGCTACTGGGACTCTGCTGATGGTAATTTGGGTGCTGTAATATTTATCATGCTGTGCCATTTGGCGAGCAAGCAGGAACCTTTAAACTTTCAAAAAAAAAAGAGAGAGAGAAAAATCCTAAAAGAAAGTGATACAATGATTTAAATTGGAAAGAAGTTTTCTTTCTGTGGAGAAGCACAGAGAATGTCCTGGTAAGTCAATAAATGTTCTGTTTTGTTTAGGATAGTTTACGTCAGATTTTTGTCACTTGCACCAAGAGGAGTCTTTGATTTATCAAGGGCAGTAGAGATGGGGTAGGGTGTGCAGTTTTTCTCTTTGGATCGCCACTACATGACCTGACACTTTGCACTTATAACCTCATTGCCTGTATCTGTCTGCTGTGGTCACTAACATTAATGGCTAGCTCCTGTGTGTTGTTTTGGTATCCAGGAGAGAAACTTCCACAGGATAATGATATTTCTAAGAGGATGGATTATATAGTGTTTGAAATAACAGCTTCTTAGAGTTTGGTGTAACCCATGGCACGTGGTTCTTTTTTGTTTCACAGTCATGGCATAGAGGATAGGAATACATTCCTCTGAAAAGATTCATGGTAAAGGAGACAGTGATAATTTTTGTGTTCAATACAAATAATTTGGGCACAAAATATCAAAGGTTTATAGAAAAAGATTAATGCATCAATACTAATAATTTCGGGTCAGTCAGTGACCTGATCTCTAAAACATTCCTTTTATTTGGAACTAGAGGCCCTGTGCACGAAATTTGTGCGGGGTGTGTGTGTGTGTGTGTGTGTGTGTGTGTGTGTGTGTCCCTCAACCTAGCCTGCACCCCTGTGGGATTGGGCCTAAACTGGCAGTCATACTTCCCAATCCAGGACCACTGGCTCCTAACCACTCACCTGCCTGCCTGCCTAATGCCCCCAACTGCCCTCCCCTGCTGGCCTGATCTTGCCCCTAACTGCCGCTGCCTTGGCCCACACCACCATGGCTTTGTCTAGATTACAGGAGTGGGCAAACTTTTTGACTCGAGGGCCACAATGGGTTCTTAAACTGGACTGGAGGCCCGGAACAAAAGCATGGATGGAGTGTTTGTGTGAACTAATATAAATTCAAAGTAAACATCATTACTTAAAAGGGCACGGTCTTTTTTTCCCAATAGTTTTATTCATTTCAAATGGGCCGGATCCGGCCCGCGGGCCGTAGTTTGCCCACGGCTAGTCTAGAAGGAAGTCGGACGTCTGGAAGATGGCTAGTTGACCCAGTCTAATTAGCATGTTACCCTTTTATTAGTATAGATTAGTCCCTCATTAAAATAATTCACATTACATGCAGAGTGTCTTTTTAATGATAGTAATTATGACATATTCCAGTGGTTGACTCCCTAAGAAACACTCCTTTCTTTATCCTTAGAAACAGAGTCCCAGTTTTATTCAGGCAAGCAGTGGCCATGCTTTTCAGGGACTTTGGGTTCTTTTGGGACTCTGGTATCTCAGCTCCAAGAGCTGAATCCTGATTAGCCTTAGTTAGCCATGGTCATTCTTTCTCCCTTGCCTTTGATTGGTTTAGGACTGGGCATGTAATGTGGTTTTGGCTAGTGAAATGTGAGGTAAAGTCTACAAAGTGGCTTCTGGGAAGGTTAATTTTGTTCTCAGTGAAGGACCCAGAGAAGTACTTTGCTGTGTGTGGATGTGATGTTTGGTGCAGCTGCAGCCATTTTGCAGTTATGAGAAGATGTTCTTAAAGACATCATTGAGGATGGCAGAATAGAAGCTTGACAAAACAGACACCCAGATTCTATATGATATTGTTGCCAAGATGTTGACTTGATTAGCCCTGGGACAACCACATTTTTGAACTTTGTATTCTGTGAAATATTAATTTTCCTTGTAATTTAAGCCATTTTACTAAGTTGGTACCTCAGTACTTGTAGCTGAAGTGATCTTAGCTGATACAGCAATAAAACAGATTTAATGCTTTAACTCTTTTGACTAAAACTTTTCTTCTATACTTCCTCCAAGTAGGAGAGAAGTATAATAAGAAAAATAAAAATAGATAAAAGAATTGCAAAAATTGAAGAATCACAGAATATCAGGACTGAATGGGATTTTAATAAGTTACTAAAAAACAAACAAACATTTGTTGAGGCGGCTAGATACTAGATAACCAGAAAATAAGACAGAAGCTGTCTCTGCTCTTTTGGAACTTAATAGTCTAATGGGTCTCAGAGAGTACTTGGTCTGATTTTATTACACAGAAAGGGACAGCTCTTAATCTCTCAGTGTCGGGATAATTCTTTTTGTCAATAAAGGAGGGTAGATCCTATTAGAGGAAAGACTATAAATTTGTGGTTCTTTTTTGCTTTTGAACATACAGATAGCTCTCTTATTTATCTGAGTAACTGAGGTTTGACTCTTTAGGTGTGGGCTGGGAGCTGAGTTTGGATATAAGGGTTAGAACTGAATTTCTGTACATAACAGAGTTGAGAAGATTTTGAAATTACTTGAAGAGTGTGTGTGAATGTGCATGCATGCATGAGTGTGCAACAAGAAGATGCTCAATAACTAGATGCTAATTGGAGTAGGGAGACCAGTGAGAAATCCCCTGAGCCTTGGTGGCCAAAAGGACTTTTATGATGAGGTGACTAATATATAGTTGGAAGCTCTGCTGTGTCATGCAGAAATATAACTCTTTGGCAGTGACCTAAAAAACTTCAGCAAAAGTTTTGCTGTATATCAGAGGTTTTGTTCCCTTGTTGCTTGAGTGGAGAATCAAGGAGATAGAGGATTGACCTTAAGATGTAGAGGATAGGATTTCAGCAGAGGCAGGGAATGAGAGAGAATTCAGCAGAGACAGGAAACTATACCCCCATCTTTCTCTCCTTGAGAACTTTGCAGATATTTGGAAGAGGACTCTGGACTTAACACTGGATGTGGAATGGGATTTGGCCACTGTAATTTACATCTTACGAGACATCTGGATTAGAGTTGGACCCTGCTGGCGGCTGCAGGACTCATCACAATAGTAATTATTCAATCATTGGGAATTGCCTGTCCCTGTGGACAGTAAGCTCCTTGAGGGCAGGAACCATGCCATATCTGTTTTATACACAGAGTGCATACTGGGTAGTGCTTAGCCCATAAAATTAGCATCCAATTAGTATTTATTAAATGGTTCCCTCCTGATAAAGAAAGACTATCATTTATTTATTTTAAAATATATTTTTATTGATTCCAGAGAGGAAGGGAAAAAGAGAGAGAGAGATAGAAACATCAGTGATGAGAGAGAATTATTATTGATTGGCTGCCTCCGGCATATCCCACACTGGGGATCTAGTCCATAACCCAGGCATGTACCCTGACCAGGTATCTAACTGTGACCTCTTGGTTCTTGGGCAAGACTATCATTTAACTATTCATAGGATTTCACCTCCGGAGCTTGCTGAAAAGAAGCAGCCTGCACCTCCTCTGGCCTCCCACCAATTACTTACTACTTGGTGATGGGGTGACCTGGAGAAGTTGGGAGAGGCCAGACAGGTTTACATTGGAAATATCAGAGAACTATGAACAAGAGAAAAGTATTAGATTCAGATACTGGGACAGGAGACAGAGAAGAAATCTTGTGGGAGTTGAGTTTGTAAGATTTGGGGAGCTTGCAGAGGGAGAAGAGAATTTTGGGGTGGCAGGTGCAATGCATATAAATGCACACACACATGCACAGATAATATATTTATGTAGATAAAAATGACAGGAGAAGCTGGCTTCCATCACTTTTGTTCTGTGTTATGAGTGGGACATCTTTGGACAATTTTTAATAGATTTCAGTAAAGATACAACTTAATTCTTGGTTATTTATGGCTGTATTACTTTGAATGAGACCTCAAGCTGAGGTTGACTTCCAGGTGAGAAAAGGTCAGTCTGGCTTTACGTGGGTTACTACCTTGTGTAGTAGACTTGAGTTTCACGTTTTGGTATCTTCCCCACTACCTCCCCAGTAGTAGGGCCAGCAAATTTGTTGTACAGACTGAAACAGAAATCATCTAAGATTGTAGGCCATTCAATCTGATAGCTTTTAAATATGGGAAAAATTAGGACCAAGGATTAAAATGAGGTACATTCTTAGATTTTGTTCTTTTTTTCTAAGTTATCTTTATTGTTGACAGTATTACAGATGTCCCCTCCCCTCTGCTCCCAACCCCTCCCTAGGCTTCCCATACTATTGTCTGTCCATGGGCTGTGCACATATGCTTACTAATTCATTGGTTAATCTCTTTCTGCCCTCCCCTCCCCAGCTCCTTCCCCCTGAAATTTGTCAGACGATTGCATGCTTTAATGTCTCTGGATCTTTTTTGTTCATCAGTTTATTTTGTTCATTAGATTCCACACATAAGTGAGATTAATATCACATGATCTCAGAGTTTTGTTCTTTTCTTGAGAAGATATAAAGAATAATATTAGAAAATGCACTATGAGAGGACATTCCATTTTGAGGCTATCTGAGAAATATGCACGGAGGTCATTTAGACTGACTGACCTTATTTTCCATTTGAGTTAATTTGTGAAAAGCAAGTCACTCCCTTTTACCAACCAGATCTTAAAATATTCAAATTAGTGTATTTTTTGAAACCCCTGAGACTCAAAGGAAAGTCACATAAGTCGAAAGTCTAAGTTATACCCCCCTGTGTAACGTAGTAACACTATGGCATTCCTTTTCATTTGGGACACATCCCTGTGGTCTCTTTTTCAGCTGAATTAACTGGGTTTAAAGTAAATGGAAACTTGGGTGAAAAGATTCATTTCTGAGAGGCTGTGGCTAGGAGAAAAGGCTCTTTAAATATTTTTTATTTTATTTTTAAATTTCAGAGAGGAAGGGAGGGGGAGATAGAACATCAGTGATGAGAGAAAATAATTGATTGGCTGCCTCCTGCATACCCCCCATTGGGGATCCAGCCCACAACCTGGGCATGTGCCCTGACTGGGAATGGAACCATAACTTCCTGGTTCATAGGTCAACACTCAACCACTGAGTCATGCTGGCTGGGTAAGAGAGGGCTCATCTATCAATCTGGCAATAGGGTGGGGTCCTAGAGTTTGCAAACGTTATATAGCTCAGTGGTGAGTTGAGGGGTCTTGCTGATATCTTACAGAGCCCACCCCAAGATTTTCAGAGGACCAGGCACTCAACAAACAGTGGCACCTCTTTGAAAGGTCTGGCCCGATTCCTTAGCTGCCTGTTGCCATCTCTCTTACTCCTGTGCTTCTAGGAGACTTACCTGAAACATGTATGTGGCCTTGCTAAGGCAGAAGGAGAATGCATCTCTTTCTTTTTGTTCTTGGAGGCATTTTAAAAACCTTAGCCCTGATACCACCTGTCAGGAAGCACACACTCTGACATCTCTTACAAGTGCGGCAGGAGGTGTGATGCCCAAGCGTGACCTGACAGGAGATGTGATCCCTGTGGATGCTTCCAGACCTGCTGTCCTCACATAGCTCAGGTGTTGAGTGTCAAGCAGATGAGCTTGACAGGTCATCCAGGACTGTGTCAGGTTACCCAGAGGAACAAAACCACAACAAGCCTACTGGAACCCCTGATGTCTGGGGAAAGTTTATTCAGTGTGCATCAGCCAGAGGCTGCTGCCCTGACACATTTTTCTACCTAGTAGAAAAACAAGGAAGAACTCCTAATTCCTAGCTAAGCAATGGCCCAATACTGGAGGCTGCTTGGGAGTATGAGAAACTCAGAAAAAGAGGAACTAAAACACACAGACATGTGTTTGGGGAAGAGTTTATACCCCTCGCCACTGAGAGTGTCGGCTGAAAGGCTAATTATGTGGTGAAGCTTTGTGTCTTTGCCGTGAAGCTGACACAGCTCAGGGACCCATGGGGACATGGGTGGTTGAGGTTACGGCCTCTGGGACGCAGCCAGGGTTTGGGGTATGGAAAATGAATGCCCAGAGAAGTGAGTGACTATCTGCATAGAGTTAGAAGAAATCCTATGAAGAATCTGAAGTTGCTTCAACCTAGAAGCCTTTTCTAAACTCAAACACATTTCTCTCTCTCTGTCTCTCTTTTTCTCTCTTCCCCCAGGGGCAGTGCATCTTTAGTTGTTTTCTTTCTACTCCAGAAGAGGAGAGAATGCCATATAGGTGGGATGAATCAAATGGGCTTATTTAAAAATGCAGCCTCCCTCCCCATTCTACAGGGGATTGAGGAGGATTACAAGCAGCTTTCATAAAATGTCTTTGCTCCTCTCTTGGAGAGGAACTGTAAATGTCAAGTCATCAGTCTCTGTGATAACAGCTCATGCAGGTACAGGCAGATCTGGCAGGGAGGGGAGAGTGTGGCCTGCCTGTGCACAAGCCCTACTCGCAGTTACTGAGACCAAGGCCCCAGCCATCCAGTGTAGATGGACAAGTGAAGGCAATTAGAGGTGGGAAGGGGTGGAGGGCTTGGTGATACCCCACAGGTACAAACAGCCTTGCAGAGGGTGCAGCACAGCAGAAGCAGAGGCTTAGCAGGTGCAGCTCCCTCACTTCTCCAACCCAAACCCCAGGTGCCTCAGGTGCATTTGGTGCTAACAGAGCTTCTCAAACCCTGATGTGCTTGTGAGCCACCTGAAGATCTTGTTCAAATGAAGTTTCTGAATCTGTAGGTCAGTGGATAGGGCTTGAGACGCTGTATTTCAGACAAACTCCCAGATGATACCAACGTTGCTGGCCCACATGCTCTGATTAGCAAGGTGTTAAGAGAATCTTGGGTCACAGGTGTGCTCTTAGGCAACACAGCTTCAGTAGGAAGCAGAATCAAATTATGTACAAGGATATACAAACACATCCAACTCAAACTTAACCTGACTAGTGTTAGGAGGAAATTGTCCAGATGTTTCCTAAATCTTTTGGATTTGGAAGGCCTTGTATGATGAAACAAGCCTTTCTGCAGCTGAGAGCTGATGTGGGGTTATTCAGGTCTATATTTAGAAGGCTTAGCAATTCCTTAGTACACACCAGCTGAGGGGAGAAAGGAGCGTGCTGGGTAGCAGGGGGAGGTGAACGAACTTGGCATGCATGGTGGCCAACGACCATCTATGAAGTGCACAGTACACATGTGTATAGTTGGGAGCTGGGTTTTGCAATGGATGCTTCTCCTCTAGCTGAGCTAGAGAAGAGAAGCCAACACAGGGCTCTTAAGGTCTACTCCCTTCCCCTAATTTCCCAGAAGGAAAAAAATGAGGTAGGTAGGAAGAAATAAAAAAAAAAAATGACAGCAAGACAAAGAAAGTCAAGAGATTGGGTTTCTATTTTTATTTTTCAGAGGAGATAAAAATAAACTCCCTAGGATGAATCCAGGAGAAAAACATTAAAAAACACAAAGCAAACCAGAAAGAAAAGAGATGAGTGATGAAGCGAGGGAGGAAATCTCCTTGGCAGATAAAACAGATTTGCCAAATATATTACATTCATTAAGATTTTCCTGTGCTTATCATGTGTGCTTTTCAGAGGCTTTTCTCAGCATTAATGGACGCTCTGGGAGAGGAGAAAGTTGGCAGAGAGAAGCCTAGCAAATATATAAATAAGCTTTGGAGGTTTCAGAAGTTTCATTTCCCACAGCAGAATGTTCTCCAGGCTAGGCAAACTTTTTCTTACTTAAACAAATGCTTTGAAAGGCAAAGATTTCATAGTGTTAGTGGAACATTCAGACTAATAATTGCCTCTGTTCTTCTTACCTTGAAGTCTCAACAGCCAGCAGATTTATGATTCACTTTCGACAGTAACCTCCTTCAAATAAATATCACTTTCCCAGGCTGCAAATTGAGTTTTTGCAAACACACAGAGATCGTCTTCTCCAAGAGGAACTAAGTTTTCTGGCTGTGTATGTGTATATGATTATGAAACACTGTTTGCTTTTTTTCTTTCTTCTTTGGGAAAGTTGATTAGAAAACTTTATTTAAAAATAGCCCTTTTTAATAGTCAATGTAGTGATATTTTGTAGAAATTTTTGTTGGGGGATCCGGGGATGGAGGTGTGAGGAGAAGGAGGGCAGAGGCATTTTGACTTCTCTTTTAGGTTTGCAGACCCCAGCAACTTTACACAGCCCAAGAGTGAAGACTTTAAACCAGTTTACCTTGTAGTTGGAAGAAGATAATTTCAATTTTTTTAAAGCAAAGGAAATAATGCCAACAAGCATAGATGTGAGGGTTACATGGAGGCTATAGACAGAAGTGTTGGTATCAAGGCTCTTCCAGACCCTAGTTGGTGAGCACCGAGCACGTGGGTCAAGGTTATTCCCGATTGGATTCTGTAGTCTCTTCAGCCATGTTCTAATAGAAGCAGGGGTGGGAAATCTTTTTTTCTCCCAAGGGCCATTTGGATACTTATAACATCATTCTCGAGCCATACAAAATTATCAACTTAAAAATTAGCCTGCTATAGTTGGTCAAACATTTAATTAACTCACTCCTAATGCCTTGGCAGGGCCAGGTCAAATGATTTCTCGGGCCTTATATGGCTCTTGGGCTCGATGTTCAGACATTCAGGAGGGGCTGATATTTCCCCAGAGGTGGAATTTTCCTCTTTATCTTTGGTCTCACATATGTGTTTCAAGGACATGTTGAGGTTTTTTTGGTAACTTTTTATAAGAATCTAGGCCTTGCAACAATAATTTTCAGAAAATGAGACCCCCCCCCCAAAAAAAATCCCTTACCAACAAATACCAAGGCTATGTTGACCTTTTAATGAGAGAGCTGCCTTGTGGAATGATCTTTCAGTGAGTTTTCTCTTCAGCTCACATCTGGTGCTGGTGGTTGTATCAAGAGCATTTTACCTTTTGTGGTTGGTTGGAATGTTCTGGCACAAAGTGTATTTTTCTTTTACTCCCTTCTTCCATGGGAAGCAGACCATGGAGACTCTGTATGAGAATGTGGAGCGCTCCAGTGGTGGAGACCAACAGTGTTCCTCTCTAACAAAATCAGTTCCTCTTATTTTAGAGGGCTTAGAGCTTAAGGAATCTGGAGTCATATAATAGCAAAAATGGGCTCAATGTGTATAATTCAGTGGTATTCATATATTCAGATTGTTACCACAATAATAAAACAGTAAAAAACAGGGGGCTAAATAAATCAAATCTCCATTTTTTGGTCATAGTTCTTGATTGCTGAGCCCTCGACAATGCCAAACTCTTACAATTTGAACCTTCAATGTAAGTGAAGAATTGGGATGTGATATAAAAGCACAAGGGATTAACAAATGATGGTTAAATTCTCCTACATCTCCTCCTTTCCAAAAGTGCCGTGTGGAAACAGGTGCATGAGATGGGCTCTTTGACGACTATTTAAGTGCTATTTTTACAACTGTATTCAGGTTTCCAATAACCATTTACAGAAGAACAGGATCTTAATTCCTAACAGGTTTGCGTGTATTCAAAGGTTGACTTTGAATCTAATTTATACAGGTTGGGAAGAATTGGAGGAACAGAGAATGTCATGCCAAATACAAGAATATGCTTTATTTGAAAATGTTCATCCATCTGTTTAGTACTGACTAGAATACCACAATGAGATAAACAATAATAGATGAGCAAAATAGGGCCTTGTATTTATAGCTATCATGTCTAGCATGTGATCACTTTGCAGAATGCGTATCAGGTTAAAATGCTGTACATTCTGTGAGAGGGCTTTGAAAATTATAGGTGGGCTGTTTGCTGTCAGGACT
This sequence comes from Myotis daubentonii, assembly GCF_963259705.1. Taxonomy (NCBI): domain Eukaryota; kingdom Metazoa; phylum Chordata; class Mammalia; order Chiroptera; family Vespertilionidae; genus Myotis; species Myotis daubentonii. The sequence continues at coordinate 17,958,477 of NC_081841.1, forward strand.
AGAGAGAGACTGAAGGATGATAGTAGAAAATGCTTTGCAATGATAAAGGTATTCATCCAATAACCATTTACTTAATGGGTATCAATTGTGGACTGGTAAACTGTACAAAAACTTGAAGTAATATGGTGAGCAAGATAGGCATAGTTACCTACACAATGGAATACTATGCTGCTGTAAAAAAGAAGGAATTCTTATCATTTGCAACAGCATGGATGGAATTGGAGAGCATTATGCTAAGCAAGATAAACCAGTCAGAGAAAGATAAATATCACATGATCTCACTCATTTGTAGAATATAATGAACAACATAAAATGATGAACAAAAATAGAACCAGAGTCATAGAGCATCGAACAGACTGTCCAACCTATGAGGGAAGGCGGGGGGTGAGGAGGAAATAGATCAACCAAAGGACTTGTATGCATGCATATGAGCATAACCAATGGACACAGACAGTAGGAGGGCATGTGCTGGGGGTGGGGGCGGCTGGGGAGTGGTCAATAGGAAAAAAGGAGACTTATGTAATACTTTAAACAATAAAGAATTTAAATTTAAAAAAAAGATAGGCATAGTTGCAATTATATTGGAATATACAGTCCTCAAGAGAGAGGAAATTAATCCTAGGATTGAAATAAAGTGTTATGACTGCTATGGTGGGGAAAGCACGCTTGTTGTATAACAAACCACCCCAAAATTTAGTAACTTAAAACAGCAGTCATTTGTAATTTCTCAGGTGTCTGCAGATTGGTTGACCTAGGTTTAATAGCTCAACAGATCTTTTCTGGACTGGCTCTCATGTCAGTGGGTCACCTGGAGAATAGCTGATCTGGTCTGGACTTGGTTGATGAAGCTTACCTGGGTGGCTCTCATCCTCTTGGGGTCAGGAGCCTCTCCCAGATATATTCTTTTTTTAAAAAATTTCTTTATTGGTTAAGGTATTACAAATGTGTCCGCATTTCCCATTAACCCCCAACCTCCCCCCCACCCCCACTCATGCTCTCATCCCCCTGTTGTCCGTGTCCATTGGTTTGGCTTATATGCATGCATACAAGTCCTTTGGTTGATCTCTTCCCCTTACCCCCTCCCTCCCCTACTTTCCCTCTGCAGAATGGATAGTCTGATTGCTGTTTCTCTCTTGTTGGATCTGTCCCTGTTCATCAGTCTATGTTGTTCACTATATTTCACAAATGAGTGAGATCATGTGGTATTTATCTTTCTCTGACTGGCTTATTTCACTTAGCATAATGCTCTCCAGTTCCATCCATGCTGTTGCAAAAGGCAAGAGTTCCTTCTTTTTTACTGCAGCATAGTATTTCATTGTGTAGATGTACCACAGTTTTTTAATCCACTCATCTGCTGATGGACACTTAGGCTGTTTCCAAATCTTAGCTATGGTGAATTGTGCTGCTATGAACATAGGGGTGCATATATCCTTTCTGATTGGTGTTTCTGGCTTTTTGGGATATATTCCTAGAAGTGGAATCACTGGGTCAAATGGGAGCTCCATTTTTAGTTTTTTGAGGAAACTCCATACTGTTCTCCACAGTGGCTGCACCAGTCTGCATTCCCACCAGCAGTGCAGAAGGGTTCCTTTTTCTCCACATCCTCTCCAACACTTGTTGTTTGTTGATTTGTTGATGATAGCCATTCTGACAGGTGTGAAATGATACTGCATTGTCATTTTGATTTGCATCTCTTGTATAATTAGTGACTTTGAGCATGTTTTCATATGTCTTTTGGCCTTCAGTATGTCCTCTTTTGAAAAGTGTCTATTTAGGTCCGTTGCCCATTTTTTGATTGGATTGTTTATCTTACTTTTGTTAAGTTGCATGAGTTCCCTGTAAATGTTGGAGATTAAACCCTTATCAGTGATATCATTGGCAAATATGTTGTCCCATGCAGTGGGCTTTCTTGTTGTTTTGTTGATGGTTTCCTTTGCTGTGCAAAAGCTTTTTATTTTGATGTAGTCCCATTTGTTTATATTCTCTTTAGTTTCCATTGCCCTAGGAGCAGTATCAGAGAAGAAATTCCTTCGGCATATGTTTGCGATTTCGTTGCCTGTGGATTCCTCTAGTATTTTTATGGTTTCCCGTCTTACGTTTAAGTCCTTTATCCATTTTGAGTTTATTTTTGTGTATGGTGTGAGTTGGTGGTCTAGTTTCATCTTTTTGCATGTATCTGTCCAATTTTCCCAAAACCACTTATTGAAGAGACTGTCTTGACTCCATTGTATGCTCTTGCCTCCTTTGTCGAATATTAATTGGGCATAGTGGTTTGGGTCGATTTCTGAGTTCTCTATTCTATTCCATTGATCTATATGTCTGTTCTTGTGCCAGTACCAAGCTGTTTTAAGAACAGTGGCTTTGTAATACAACTTGATATCTGGTATTGAGATCCCACCTATTTTGTTCTTCTTTCTCAGGATTGCTGCAGCTATTTGAGGTCTTTTTTTTATTCCACATGATTTTTTGAAACGTTCATTCTAGACCTGTGAAATATGCCATTGGTAATTTAATGGGGATTGCATTGAATCTATAGATTGCTTTGGGTAGTATGAACATTTTGATGATGTTGATTCTACCAATCCATGAACACGGTATGTCCTTCCATCTGTTTAGGTCTTCCTCTATCTTTTTTTTCAGTGTCCTGTAGTTTTTTGCATATAAGTCTTTTACCTCCTTAGTTAAGTTTATTCCTAGGTATCTTAATTTTTTTGGTGCGATGGTAAATGGGATTGCTTTTTTAGTCTCACTTTCTGTAAGTTCACTATTGGTGTAAAGAAATGCCTTAGATTTCTTGGCATTAATTTTGTATACTGCTAAATTGCCGAATTCATTTATTAAGTCCAATAAATTTTTGATGGAGTCTTTAGGGTTTTCTATGTACAGTATCATGTCATCTGCAAATAAGGACAGTTTTACTTCTTCTTTTCCAATTTGGTTGCCTTTTATTTTTTCTTCTTGTCTAATTGCAATGGCTAGTACTTCCAGTACTATGTTGAACAGGAGTGGTGAGAGGGGCATCCCTGTCTTGTTCCTGTTTTTAGGGGAAATGGTTTTAGTTTTTGCCCATTGATTATGATGTTGGCTGTGGGTTTGTCATATATGGCTTTTATTATGTTGAGATCTGATCCTTCTATTCCCACCTTGCTGAGAGTTTTTATCAAGAAAGGGTGTTGAATTTTGTCAAATGCTTTTTCTGATTCAATTGATATGACTATGTGATTTTTATCTCTCAATTTGTTTATGTGATGTATCACATTTATTGATTTGTGGATATTGTACCATCCTTGCATCCCTGGAATAAATCCTACTTGGTCATGGTGTATGATCTTTCTGATGTACTGCTGGATCTGATTTGCTAGAATTTTGTTGAGGATTTTGGCATCTATGTTCATGAGGGATATTGGCCTGTAATTCTCTTTCATTGTGTTGTCTTTATCTGGTTTCGGTATTAGGGTGATGCTGGCTGCATAGAATGAGCTTGAAAGTGTTCCTTCTTCATGATTTTTTTGTAGTAGTCTGAGGAGGATAGGTTTTAGTTCTTCCTTGAATGTTTGGTAAAACTCCCCTGTGAAGCTATCTGGCCCCCGGCTTTTGTTTGCTGGAAGCTTTTTGATGACTGCTTCAATTTCTTCCATAGTTATTGGCCTATTGAGACTTTTAGCTTCCTCCTGATTAAGTTTTGGAAGATTGTATTTTTCTAGGAATATGTCCATTTCCTCCAGGTTGTCTAGTTTGTTAGAGTTGTTCATAGTATTTTTTAACAATTCTTTGAATTTCTGTGGGGCCTGTTGTTATTTCACCTCTTTCATTTCTGATTTTGTTTATTTGAGTCCTCTCTTTTTGCTTCTTGGTGAGCGTGGCTAGAGGCTCATCAATCTTGTTTATCCTTCCAAAGAACCAGCTCTTGGTTTCATTGGTTTTTTCTATCGTTTTTTTTTTTTGGTCTCGATGTCGTTTATCTCTGCTCTGATCTTTATTATCTCCTTCCTTCTGCTCACTCTGGGCTTTTCTTGTTGTTCTCTTTCTAATTCTTTGAGTTGTAGAGTTAGATGATTTACTATCATTTTTTGTTTTGTTTTATTGATGTAGGCCTGTAGTGCTATAAACTTCCCTCTCAGGACTGCTTTCACTGTGTCCCATAGATTTTGGATTGTTGTGCTGTTATTGTCATTAGTTTCCAGGGTGTTTTTAATTTCTTCTTTGATCTCATTGGTAACCCAATCATTATTTAGTAGCATGTTATTTAGCTTCCAAGTGTTTGAGTTTTTTAGATTGTTTTTATTGTAGTTTATTTCTAATATTATGCCCTTGTGGTCTGAGAAGATGCTTGGTATGACTTCAATCTTCTTGAATTTGGGGAGATTTTGCTTGTGACCCAACATGTGGTCTATTTAAAAATGTCCCATGTGCACTTGAGAAGAACATATATTCCGTGGTTTTGGGGTGAAATGTTCTGAAGATGTCAATTAAGTCCATTTGATCTAGTGAGTCATTTAGGATTGCTGTTCCTTTGCTGGTTTTTTTGTCTAGAGGATTTATCTAGTGATGTCAGTGGTGTGTTTAAGTCCCCTACTATGATTGTGTTGTTGTTGATCTCTCCCTTGTTATTTTCCAGGAGGATTTTTATGTATTTGGGTGCTCCTGCATTGGGTGCATATATGGTTATCAGGGTTATATCCTCTTGTTGTATCGATCCCTTTAGTATTATGAAGTGGCCTTCTTTATCTCTTGTTATGGCCTTCACTTTGAGGTCTATTTTGTCAGATATAAGTATTGCTACCCCAGCTTTTTTTTCATTTCCATTTGCCTGAAAGATATTTTTCCATCCCTTCTCTTTTAGTCTGTGTGAGTCCCTTCTTCTGAGGTGGGTCTCTTGTAGACAGCATATATATGGGTGATGTCTTTTTATCCATTCAGCCACTCGATGTCTTTTGATTGGAGCATTTAGTTTGTTTACATTTAAAGTTATTGAAAGGTACTTGCTTGTAGTCATTTCTATTGTTGTGCCTGTGTTCTTTCTTACTTTTATATTTCTTCTTTTTACAGTATTCCCTTTAGCATTTCTTGCATCGCTGGCTTGGTAGTGATAAACTCCGTTAGCCTTTTTTTGTCTGCAAAGCTCCTGATTTCCCCTTCAATTTTGATTGATAGTCTTGCTGGATAGAGTATTCTTGGATTCAGTCCTTTGCTTTGCAACACTTTGTATACCTCCTTCCATTCCCTTCTAGCTTGATGTGTTTCTGTTGAGAAATCATTTGATAATCTGATGGGGGATCCTTTTTAGGTAACTCTCTCTGTCTCTCTCTTGCAGCCTTTAAGATTCTCTCTTTGTCGTGTACATTTGCCATGGTAATTATGATGTGTCTTGGTGTGGGTCTTTTTGGGTTCATCTTGTTTGGGACTTTTTGTATTTGTGTAACTTTTTTCTTCCCCGTATCTGGGAAGTTTTCTGTCATTATTTCTTCAAATAGATTTTCTAATCCTTGCTGCTCTTCTTGTCCTTCTGGCAGCCCTATTATGCATATGTTACTTCATTTCATGTTGTCCCAAAGCTCCCTGAGGCTCTTCTCCTGTTTTTTAATTTTTTTCTCCAGTTGCTGTTCAGATTGATCTTGTTTCTCTACCTTATCTTCTAACTCACTAATTCGGTCCTCTGCTTCTTCTAGTCTACTGTTGAAACCTTTCATGGTGTTTTTGATTGTAGCTATATCACTTTTCATTTCTTCCTGATTCTTACATAGGTTGTTGATTTTTTTATCCATCCGGTGAATGAACTGTACAACCATTACTCTGAATTCTTTTTCTGTCATGTTACATGCTTCAATTTCATTAATTTCCTTTCTTGGCGACTCCTCATTTTCTTTTCTCTGGGGGTTGTGTCATCTCCCCATTCTGATTATCTCCAGATGGTTCAAAGGTCGAGTTTCGTGGGCCTGGGCCATGTGCAGTGGGAGCTGCGCACCACCCTAGTGTCACTGAAGATCTCTGACATTAAGATGTGTGGTTGTGGTGGGTTGGTGGGGACCAGGCTCGCTCAGAGTCACCATTACCAGCGCTCAATGTGTCCCTGTGTGCGCACTTAGAATAAGGGACCCTGCCTGCACCGTGCTGAAACAGAGACCCCCCTGGAGTGTGTTGAAAATCAGAGCCCCCTAGCGTGCACCATGAGTCAGAGTTCCCCAAGAATCCAGTATCAGAGTCTTTGTTGCTTCGCACAGACTTACATTGAGAATCAGGGTCCCTGTGCGCACATGCACCAAGAATTGGAGTCACTGGCTCTTAGTGTGAATGCACAGGGAATCAGGGATCCCAGGCGCATGCGATAAGAAACACAGTCAAGTCACTGGTGCTTGGTGTTGCCTCCTGCCCGGAGAATTGGGGTCCTGGGGCCTATGCTGCGAGGAACAAGTTCCCAGTGTTCACGCGTTAGCTCCCAGGCCAAGGCTCCCCTAACCTGCGCTGCGCTGGACAAGTTCCCGGTGTTCGCGCACTTCCAGGCTAAGGTTCCTGTAGCAGCACTGAGGCCTGGGCAAGTGGTGGTTCTATCAGTTACTGTGGCGCTACCCACAAGCCTGCGGGGAGGGGGATGGGCTCTGTTACTCACAGATCTGCCACGGGGATTTCTGGACTCTTGGTGTCCGTGGCTCTGTAGCTGTGGTCGCAGGTCTCTGTCCCCAGTGGCTGCAGGGTCCTGGTTTGCGTCTGAGACCAGACTGGGTGGTGCTGAGGCCAGGATCCTAGTCTCAAGCAGCTCTGTTTCTCAAGATGGCGTAGTCTCTGTTTCCGTGCTGGCCGCCCAGGAGTGTCCATGCTGGAAGCGGGGCTCTGCCATCTAAGACTGCCCGTTTTAGCAGCCCCTTAGAAGACCTGCAGAATCTAACTGTCCCTAGCTCATACACACACACACACCACACACGTCCACACACTCCTCTATCACTCCCTCGCGCTCTCACACTCTCTCCCTCCCTGCCTTCCTGCCAGTCGCAATCTTCTCCCAGATATATTCTTCTCTTAGCTATGACAGAAGCAAAGAAGGCAAGTGGAAATATGCAAGACATCTTAATGCCTATGTTCAGAACTGGTACATTGCTACCTCTGCCTCAATCGATTGGCCAAAGAAAGCCACATGACTGAACCCAAATTTAAGGAGTGGGAAATTACTCTTTTATCCATTAGTTGGAGGAACGGCAAAGTCACAGAAAAGAGTATGTGGATACAGTGAAGAGTAAAGAATTGGGGTAAGTGAGACAACTTCCCTACATAGAGCATGAGCACCTACTGAGACTTACAATATGAGGAGATTTATTCAGCAGAAAGGGGATGGGTGGAATAGTTAAGAGAGGAAATGTTCTGTGTAGGAGAAACAACAAGTATACAGTTCTGGGGGCATGGCAAGTTGGAAGGACTGAAAGAAGGCCAGTGAGGATGGATAGAAGAAAATGATGGTGGAAAGATGAGGAGAGTAGGATCATATAAAGAAGAGCCTATCTACCATGTTAATAACTCTCTTTGGAGTTTCTTTTAAGGGCCTTCAGAGCCACAGAGGGGTTTTGATGTTATGGTTATTTTTTGCTAGTCACCATTGGCCCCATGTTCTAGATTTAAGGGAGAATGTCCTTGCTCCAGTTTGCAATTACATAAGTAACAAAGTGCATCTTCCTCAGTATTTTTATTAGAGCTTCATATTATTTGTCCAATATATCCCCATTCCCTTGGGCCCTCTGATTAATGTCTCTGCACAATCCCATTTTGACCTTTAGTAATTAGTGCAAATATTTTAAGTTCAGCATATTAATTCCTCTTGCAGGAAAAACATTTTCTTTGAGAATCATCATAAATCATTAAAAAACTAATTGGCCAGTGAAAGAAGAGGCCATTTTTCAGCAAATAATGGCAGTCTGTCTCATTGTAGGCTAATACTCTAGATGTTTCAGACAGTTTCTGACCTGCTGAGACTTTTGACCCATTCAATGCAAGGAAATATCATTATTCTTCTGTCATTCTTTAGGGTCTATATACTTTTAAAGTATTTTTAAGGGGGCATCACGGCAGAGCTAAAGGACCAGATTTTACTCCCAACTCCTAACTCTGTCACTGACTGCTTGGGTGACCTTGGACAACTCACTTATTCCCATTGGGCCTCAATGTTTTTGTCTGTTAAGAGGGGTGTACATGCTCCCTCAGGATGTTTTCAGTTCTAAAATTCCCTGATTTTTCTTCTGAACATAATGTTAACTCCACAAATGGAGATTTGTAGTTTTCAGTTCCAGAGACCGTCTGAAGTATCCTTTGCTATTGTACAGAGTTGGGAAGAGTCATTAAAGACAAAGCAGAAGGAAGCCAGGAAGAGGATATTTGCATGCATGGAGGCAATACATGAATTTGTTATGAGTGAAGACATCTGCCAAGAGGCATTAGTGAGATCGGCAGTGGCTGCTTGATCACCTGTGTGCCAGACAGAGTAAGGCAGTGCTACATTGTATGCTCGAACTGGAATTACACTAAGGACCCTGTGGCTCTCATTTATCTAGCTATTTTACTTTTTCATATGTATCTTTTACCCTGACTCTTGAGATTCGTGGCTGCACAATTATATCTGAATATTTTTCAGATCCAATGATTCTTTGACTAGCAAGGAAGCACCTCTCCTTCAGCCAAGAACCATGCATGTAGGGGCCGACCATGAGTCAAATTCAATTTCGGAACTTAAATTTACATTGAGGCTGAACTCATTTGGTCTCCTGGACAGCAGCTGTATTAGGGAGTCTCTTAGCTCAGTATTTGATATGTTTGTAATTGCTGTTTACTTACCATCTCTCAGGCACAGGAATTTTCTCCGAACAGAGCGTGAAAGGGAAGCAGAGTTCACTTCTCTGTTGTCTTTCCGACGTTCCCCAGCACACCGATTGGAGCATCTACAACTCAAATAGTTAGAATTTCCCAGAGCAACAGAGCACTCAATCCCAAAGATAAATCTCAGGCTTCCTAAAGGTATCCTAGCACTACGTTATTTCCCAGGGAAGGGCTTGGCTGGTGGTGATTATAGAAATAAATCTGCACTTCATTTTTAGCCCAGTGGCCCATTATGGCTCGCTTCTGAATCTAAGCTCCCAAGAACAATGAGAGTCATTTGATGGAATGAGAGATTATAAATCACTAACTTTGTCAGTTCCGTGTTTTCCTCCAGCATTCTTTGCTCTGGGAGTTGTGTGGGCAGTGGCCCCAGAGACCACCCTGAGAGAGCAGCTACACCTGTTCTTTGTTTGCCTTTGACTGAAGCCTGGAGTTGGCTCTGGCTGCATCCCAGGGCCACCTGTTAGTCCCAGGCAGAGAGGTGATTGAGAAAACACTCATTTTTAATGCATATAGAATTTCAGAAGGTTTGACGCTTGCTATCCAAGAAAGTTTTACTACCAAACTTATTAAAAACAGAACATTGCCTCAGGAGTGGCTTATCTGGGTCTGGGCTCCAAGCTGGCTGCATGCGAAAAGAATGAATAGACTGTCTATTTCTATTTTTATTTATCTCCTTTTTGGGCTCAGTTTATATGCATACAATGTATTAGGGCAGTTCTATAGTGTAGAATTTATTTATATATTATTTATATATATATGCTGTGTGATTTAAACATTTTTGCCCATGTGTGCATCATCAGAAAAATTGGGAAACAACTGATTAGTGCTGAGTTGTCTTTCTTAGAATAGTTAACAACTGTTCCTTTTTATAAAAACATATTTTTATTGCTTTCAGAGTGGAAGGGAGAGGGGGAGAGAGATAGAAATACCAATGATAAGAGAGAATCATTGATGGGCTGCCTCCTGCATTTCCCACACTGGGGTTTAAACCCACAACCTGGGCATGTGCCCTGAGTGGGACTCGAACCGTGACCTTCTGATTCGTAGGTTGATGCTCAACCACTGAGACACGGACAGGAAGATTCATTGTTAATGCAACTCCTCATTTCAGCCTTTTATTTTATTTTTGTAGTCCTACATGTTATTTTATAGCCAAACAAACTGACGAGCTTTGAGGGAAAGAAGGATCTAATAATGAGGGAGGGAGACAAGGGAGTGAAAGAGGCATCAGAGTAGGCAGGGGGGAGAGATGAGGTCATTATGTAGTCCACGACCTCTCAGTTCCCTTTTAGCTTTGGGGTTTAGTGGCCCCAGGTAATATTTCCTTTCACCAGCCATCACTACATGTAGGTGCTGAAGGTTATGAAATATCAAATGGTTGAAAGGTATTTCATACTCTTTAAAAAGCTATTGGCAGGGTTAAGTTACAATTTGCCATTAACCCCTGAAAAATTGAAAGTTGGCTGTATAAAGCAAGGAAAGAATGGCAATTACTAATGACTAAACACTTAATACAAGGCAGCTGCTAAAGTGATAAGCACATCAATTATACTGGTTTAAAACAGTTCATAGACACATTCATCAACCCTTTTTACCTTCCCTCCCCACTGTGTTGGTCCATGCGTTAGGATGGGTTGGATGCCCAGGGCTGTCTCTTCCTGGATTTGCTGAAATATAAACCAAGTAAGCATTTTCCATCTCAATTTGCCTTAGCATATCAGAGTGGCATAATGAGTTGAAACTATTATTACTTTTGTGGTTCCTTCCTTCTGCTGTTGATTTACATACCAAACAAATTATACTGGATGCTGAGAGGTGAACTTAGCGTTCTGTGCTTACCAGTAGGAGGCAGATGTTGGATCACTCATTTTAAAGACTTGACTGGTGCTGAAATGAACATGTATTAATATGGCAAGAATAGGGGATAAGTGTATTATGCCATAGGGATGGTATGACAATTCATTTATCACCATTTATGAACCATGGGTGCATAGACTGTCACAAATGAAGATGGATGTATTATCTCTTGAGATCCCCTGACACATAGAAGTAATGTGTGTGGGCATATGTGATTTTAATATATATTAACTTGCAAATAACTCTGTGATGCAGGCAAGCCATTGCATGTGACAGGAGGGGTGTTCATTAGTCAGTGCACGGCTTAGGTTGAAGAGATGCAGCAGGAATTAGATGCTGACTGATCAAGGCTATGCTTCTCAACTTGTTACTTTCATTTTTCTTTTTAAAATTTCATCAGGGATTTCTATTCAGAGAAGGAAACTAAAGTAAAGAAATAGTGTGTTTAAGGTAAGACAAAGTGCTGTAATTCAAGACATTGTGTTGTGATCCTAGCTCTAGACATGGTCCACTTTCTTATTGGTTATTATAATTGTGCTTGAAGAGCAAAATGACCTTGACTGAGAGGAATAGCAGAGAGAGACTGTTTGCTTTATTCCAACTGTGCTGTCTCTGGTTGATTTGAAGTCTCAGTCATTTGGACCAGTATTTACTAGTATTTATAACTTGGAATTTCCACACAGAACAAAGCTTTGTTGGGACAGCATTTTATAAGGAGGCTACTTCCATGGTTTTACCTATTCTAGGTCCCTGTGTGGTGACAGTTTAGATTGGGTCCACATACTTTAATTTCTTTATTAATTCCTGGAAAGGATCTTGAACTGGGAACTTTAAGAAGAAGACAAAAGGACTTACTGAAGATGGCTGAGCTCCATTCATTTATGGGAGCGATTGTACCTAATGTGTGTTGTGTGTTATCCTATATAATAAAGATGTAATATGCAAAAGGTCATACGCCGTGAAGCTTAACAACCGACTGTGTAACAACCGGGTCACAGATCAACAGGAAGGTGGGGCAGCGAGCTACAAGTGGGCAGCAAAGAGCTACAGGAGGGGGCAGGGCAGCCAGCTATGAGTTCGGGTGGGGAGTGGGGTGGTGGGGGGAGCTACCAGAGGGCAGCAGCGAGTTGAAATTATTATTACTCTTGTGGTTCCTCCCTTCTGCTGGAGGGGAGCTACAGGTGCACGGATTTGTGCGCAGGGCTACTAGTGATAATATAATTATTCATTAATTAAAGTAACACCTTTTTGTAATAAAAATATTGAGGACTGACCATGTTTTAGGTCCTTTGTTAAGCGTTTGACCCTTTTATCTCATATAAATCATAGTAATCTCATGAGGAAGCTAAAATTATCATTTCCATTTTATAGATGAAAGTTTATAGATATAAATTCACTTGGCCAAGATTTCACAGAAGAGGCCGAGTTCTAACGTGGAGGGTCTCTGACTTGAGAACAGAGGTCATGTTGATGGTCATCTGTGTCCTCCTCAGTAAAGGGCCAGCAATAACTCTGAACTTGTGTGGCTAAGCAAATAGTCTTAGTGCTGGTGTGGACCATCTCCTATTATTTCATGAAGCCCGTGCAGCATATGGGATGGCTTTCTCTAGTGAATTGATTAATCCATTTTAGTCTTATCTTTGTTTATATGCTTTCCTGACTGCAGACTTAGGGTGCTATCAGGCTTGTTAGGTGAGAAATGATTGGGCAGTGTTGTGTGTCTGTGGCATCTCTGAGGGACCCACTCCCAGCTCTCAAGGGCGTCTTCTCTCTTTGGGTGTTGTCTATGTGGGAGGAACCTTCCAGCATCTTTGCCAGGCATGCCTCTTTCTGCCTAGGACCTGAACTGAAAATGGACCTTCCCATTATTGTCAATGTCCTTCTTCCCTCCCCCTCTCCCCCAAATAACCAAATTGTAGTTCAAGGTCATTCTTGTTTAATCATTCATACCCAATATTGTGTGGATTTCAGTTATATTGTGATTTTGTTTTATGTTTCCATATTTATTAGGTAGATGTTTATCATTGAAATGTCTATAAAATATAAAAAGTTGTGTTTATAGAGGCTTTTTGTCCCAAACAAAAAACCAGGAGATTACCTGGCCTGGTTTAAAAGTGGGACTGACTATCCCAGAAATTAAGACTAACCCAGAAAATCCAGATTGTACGGTAAGACAAGTGTAAGAAAGGGGCCACTGGACTTGGAAGTGGATCTGGTTTCCAATTCTAGTTGTGTCACAAGCTCTCTCTGTGATCTTGGATGAGTCACTCAGTGTCCTTGGGCTGTATTTTTTTCTTCTGTAAATTGAGGATACCGCATGCTTGGGTCACTCCTCCCCTCAGGTGTGGTGGTTCCACCGAGAAGGCATATGGGGTCAAAAATTGACCAGCCATTTACTGAGAATCTTTTATGTGTTGAGTTCTGTGCTGGACTCTAGAAGTACAAAGATGAAGATAACGTTCCTGTTCGCGGATCTCACAGAATTTTTTAGCTCCTCCCCAGAAGAGGCTTGCAGTGTTGGGCACATGAAATCACATGTTATGGAAAAGCAGTTTGTGAGCTCCAAAGCTTTGCAAGATGATCAGTGAATGCCTTAATTAGTTTGGCTCAGTGGATAGAGTGTCGGCCTGAGGACTGAAGGGTGCCGGGTTTGATTTTGGTCAAGGGCACGTATCTCGGTTTCAAGCTTGATTCCTGCCCCTGTTTGGGTGCATGCGGGAGGCAACCAATCGCTGTGAGTCACACTGATGCTTCTTCCTCTGTCTCTACCCTTCCTTTCCACTCTCTCTAAAAATCAATGGAAAAATATCCTCAGGTGAAGATTATAAAAAAAAGAAAAAAAGGGAAAAAAAGAGATGATTTGTGAAGAAAGGGCTCTGTGGTTAAATAAGCTTGGGAAATGGCTGTGTCCTTGGAAATTCACCATGAACATTAAATAGTAAATACTCTAAGTTATACAGCAAAGAAGCATGTTTAACTGAGTTTAACGTAGTTTATTACAGGCTTTAAGAAACATTTTATTGTGTATCACTTATTAGCACCTGGAGTAATGCCTCATTTGAGAGACTCTCCTTTAGTGAATATCCTATATAATAAAGAGGTAACATGCAAAATGACAGTCACACCCTCGCACAAGATGGCCGCCCCCGTGTGGTCACAAGATGGCCGCCACAAGATGACTGGCAGGGGAGGACAGTTGTGGGCGATCAGGCCAGCAGGGGAGGGCAGTTAGGGGCAACCAGGCTGGCAGGGGAAGGCAGTTGGAGGGGCCCAGGCCTGCAGGGGAGGGCAGGTGGGGAGGACCAGGCCTACAGGGGAGGGCAGTTGGGGGCTACCAGGCTGGCAGGAGAGGGCAGTTAGGTGTCAGTCAGGCTGGCAGGGGAATGGTTAGGGGGTGATCAGGCTGGCAGGCAGGCGAGTGGTTGGGAGCCACCAGTCCCAGATTGTGAGAGGGATGTCTGTCTGCCAGATTAGGTCCGATCCCACAGGCATCAGACCTAAACCAGCAATTGGACATCCCCTGAGGGGTCCCAGATTGGAGAGGGTGCAGGCTAGGGTGAGGGACACCACCCCCTGCCCAGTGCACGAATTTCGTGCACCGGGCCTCTAGTTAAGAGATAATACCCTGTACACACTTCCGTTATTGCATTCAACCAATGGATTGTATTGCTTGCTTACTTGTCTATGTCCCTGACTAATCTGTGGGCTCCTCAAATAGTGTCCACACCTGTTCATATCTGTACCTTCAGAACATGGGTGGAAAGGGTGCCTCTGGCCATTTGTAGTCATTCAACAAATGCTTGTTGAATAAATATACAAAATTATACATTCATACTATACAAATGTGAGTAATTTGCCTGAAATTATAAGATCTCAGAAGAGAATGATTAAACTTCCTTAATCTGCTTTGTTATAAAGTCCAATTTAACTGATTTCTATGACCTTAACTTTTTTTATTATAAGGATAGAACTTTAAAATTGTCTTAATTTGGAAATAGGATAACCTTCAATGAGAAAATTATTTTCTGTGTTTCCAAGCTGTTTATTAGGCTCCAATATTAAAACAAACTTACCAAACGGGTGAAAAAGACATTAAGGGCCCCAAATGGGTAAAGCTAAGAAGTGATATAGATTTGTCCTGGAAATAGGAGCCTAAGGTTATGGAAAAATTGTAACTGGTACATTAAACATTTATTGGAATTGAAGTCAGGCTAGATGAATGAGGCTTTCGGTGGTAGGATATTTCTGATAGGGGACCATTGACAGGGAAGATAAGGGCACGGAGGCTTCATAAGATGGTTGAGTTTTAGTTTTAGCCAGGGAGTAAAGATAGAGGGGCTCATACTGCTGGAACAGTTGTGAGGTAAAATGAAATGCTAAGTATAGCAACTTGAGTGATAAAGGCTTTCCACGTATAGTGGTTTGCTTCTAAGTCTCCTCCCTAGGGCTGGCTGTTGGTGGGGCGAGCAGGTAGAAATGTCAGGGCTGTGATTTCCCTCTTATGTTTCATCAGTGAGGAAATAGGGTACAATAAACCCAGACTGAGTGAAAGAACATTTGAGCACAGTTGGAGTAGTAGAAGTTAGTGCTTAGAAAGTTCTTTCATTTCATTCTTGAAAAATAGCTCTTATCTTTACATGTTTACCATAAAAACTTTAGAGACTATTAACTAATGAAAAGGAAGATAATAAATGTAATTACAATCCCATTAAAGAGAATATTGGTTACCACTTTTGAGCACATTTTATTGGTATTTTGTGTATGCACATACATTTCTTACTATTTTAACAGCTTTATTTTTACACTTAACAGTATAATTTAAACAAATTTTTGAGTCATTCATAATTGTCTGGATAGCTTTTATGTTCTATTTCATGTATATATCATAACTTATTTAACCAATTCTATTATTGAATAGCTAGGTTATTTTCAATTTTTATTATTATAGACATCACTGGAATGGACTTCCTTTTATTTAAATCTTTGTCCATATCCATAATTATTTCCTTTGGATTAACTCCAGAAAGTAGAATTGTTGATTTAAAGATAAGGATTATGGTACATATTGCTAAGTTTACCTTCAGAAATTTTGAACCACATTTCACTTGAGCTTTCTAAAAAACATCAATACTGTTTGTCATTGCAAACATTTGCTGTTTTCTTGTCTTAATTCACCTTTATTGATTATTGAGGTTGAGTTTTAATTGTTTACAAATGATTTAAAAGTTTTATTCGCCATTTATATTTCTCTCAATTGATTTTGTGTCCTTTGCCCACTTTCTATTGGAGTGCTCATCTTTTTATTAATTTTTAAGAACACTTTATGTATTATCATTGTTGCATTATAATTAACTCAATTATTTAAAATCACTTTTGTTCTTAAAAGTCTTATAAATATTTATTTTGTGATTTGTTTATCTTAATAAATAGAGTGGCCATGTGCGTTAGTCCTCCATTCTTCAGTTTTTTGTGTTGTTGACAGAAACCTGAATGTCTGGCACAGTAAGGAAGCAGCCTCAGTAGGTTGTAGCAGCCCAAACTGCAGGAAGCCTAGAATCTTCAGAGGTAACTGCTGGTAGTTAGATGGTATAGCCTTCGGAGTTACCAAATCATTTAACCTTATTTGAGGACAGTGTTTTCAATGTATTCAATTCTCCCTTTGTTCATATTTTCACATATTGACAAGTTTCAGAGTTCAGACTATCTTTAGGAATAGATGTGTTGTCTCCTTTTAGAATAAAGATCAGGATAAATATAAACTTTTAAACTTAGTGGTTTGACGGATCCCATTCAAGACAGACTTGCTAGAAGAATATTTTACACTAGGGGCCCGGTGCACGAAATTCGTGCACTGGGTGTGTGTGGGGGGAGTGTCCCTCAGCCCAGCCTGCCCCCCCTCACATACTGGGAGCCCTCAGGCATTGACCCCCATCACCCTCCAATCGCAGGATCGGCCCCTTGCCCAGGCCTGACGCCTCTGGCTGAGGCGTCCGGCTCGGGCGGCGGGGACCCGCAGCTGCAGCGGCCCCGCGATCGTGGGCTCCGCTTTAGGCCCAGGCAAGGGACCCCTAGCTCCCGGGACTGCCAGCTTCGACCATGCCCAGCTCCCATCGCTGGCTCCACCCCTACTTCCTGCTATCACTGGCCAGGGCGGAAAAGGCACCTGATTCTCCGATCATGGCTGGGGGGCAGGGCAAAGGCGGCCCCAGGGCCGCCTTTGCCCTGCCCCCGAGCTCTTAGCTCCCCCCTGGGTTTCTGATCACTGTCAGTGGCAGGGGGCTTCTTCCTGCTTTCCCTTTCGCCTCCCTGCATTGTGCCTACATATGCAAATTAACTGCCATCTTGTTGGCAGTCAACTGCCAATCTTAGTTGGCAGTTAATTTGCATATAGCCCTGATTAGCCAATGAAAAGGGTAGCTCGTACGCCAATTACCATTTTTCTCTTTTATTAGTGTTGATAAGCAACAGACAGGTGCTACTGGTTTTCCCAATATTAAAGTTTAAAAAACATATTAGTGAATTAGTTCCAAACTGTAATGAAGACACCGAGTTTTTCACAAGTGTTTTGTTTTCAGAATTTCAACAATCATTGCCGGGGTTCTTGTTCTAGCATTAAGAAAGGTTCAGGAAATCTGGAGAAGGCTGTGCGTAGATTAAATAGGAGTCCAGAGACAAAATATAATTTTGAAAGGCATTTGGGGGTCAGAGGAGCCTAGTTTAAAAGAAACTAAGATCTCCACCTCTCAGGACCCCATGCTTTTTTTTTTTTTTTTTTTTTTTTTTTTTTTTTTTTTTTAGCACCAATTGTCCTGAGGTGAGGCAGAGATATACACTTCAAAGGGTCAGGGTTTTGTATACAGAGTCCATTGTCAGAATGGGGAGAATTAGCCTACTGGTTTGTGGCCAGTAGGAGGCAATAACATGTAGATTAAGATGCCCTGAGCTGTCTGGCAGCAAACAATCATCCCTTTTCAGGTTTGGGGAAATGCCCTCAGCCATTCCCCAGACAGGTGATAACATATGTGACCCAGCCCTTGTTGAGTCCCCAAGTTCTATCAACCTTTTGATGAAACTCTTGCAATTATGACATACTAGAATTGGTTCCCGGCAATCATGAACATTTTGCCAGCCTATTTTAGACAACTTTCCCATTTCCCCACCCTGGCTTTTTTTTTTTTTTTTTTTTGGTTAATCCTTGCCTGAGGATATTTTTCCATTGATTTTAGAGAGAATGGAAGGGAGGGAGGGAGGGAGGGAGAGAGGGAGAAAGAGAGAAACATCTATGTGAGACAGACACATTGATTTCTTGCCTCCCTGCATGCTCCCCAACAGGGATAGGGATGGGACCTGCAACCCAGGCATGTGACCTTGACCAGAAATTGAACCCTCAACCCTTCAATGTGCAGCCCAACACTCTAACCACGTAGCAACACCAGCAAGAGCTTCACCCTGGCATTTTAAAGTAAACCTCTGATACCATATTATTTCACCTATAAATATGTTAGTATGCATTTTTAACTGCTAAGAACCTTTCAGAACATAACCAGCAAATATAATCATACCTAACACAAATAATAATTTTATAATATCTAATTCTCAGTTACATTACGTTAAATTTCTTTTAATTTTCTCAAAGATGTTTTGCATTTGATTTGTTCAACTCGGGAATCCAAAAAAGGTCTCCGCCCCCCCCCCCCCCCCCCCCGGCTCCCCGTTGTTTCTTTTAAGGCTCTTAAGAAAAAGAAAACTCCTTTTCCCACGTTCTTTTCACACTATTGATTTGTTGGAGAAACTGGGTCATTTGTCTTTAAAATGTCCTAATTTTTGGATAGTGTCTTTCTTAAAAAACTTCTTCCTCGATTCCAGTGGTTCTCAACCTTGGCTGCACATTAGAATCACCTGGGAATCTTTTTAAAATCCTGATTTCTGGGCCTCATCCTCCGGAAATTCTGTTTCTTTGTTACTAATGTTGTGGCCCCACCCCATAACAAAGAAACAGAATTTCCGGAGGATGAGGCCCAGAAATCAGGATTTTAAAAACATTCCCAGGTGATTCTAATGTGCAGCCAAGGTTGAGAACCATTGCCCTAATGCAAGAATTTAAAGATTCTCCAGCTGACTGAACCTGAACTCTTTGGAAAGCATGTTAAGCTTTACTCTCTTTAGAATTTAATTCTTCTCAGATTCATTTCAGATTCAAATGTTACACTGAAAAATAAATTCAGGTACCAAGCAGGCACTCAATCAATGTGCATCGTTGAATTAAACTCTGCTTTGTAGAGCCGCATATGTAAACAATATGCGTGCCCAAGATAATTTAGCTCAGTTCCATGAACATCTCTAAACCCACACATATTGTTGTACCTTTATAAAGGAGCTTAAACACATACCTATCCAGCTGAAAAATATTTTTGTGCAATTGCTTTTGTCATCTGTCCTATTAGCATTCTCCTCACAGTGCTTTGCTTATATAAATTTAAGAAGATGAAAGGTTGATGCTGAGAAAAGTCTGGTCCGATTCGTTACCTTAGCAACCTTGACCCAGCTACAAAGTCCTTCACTGGCTAACGAGACACTCTTAATGACAGCTGGCTAGAACTCAGGCCTGCTGAAAAAATTACTTATAATCTGGTCAGTAACCTTTGGAGGAATATTATCTTTATCAGATTTCCAAAAGAATCCAAACACCGAACATAGTCGCACTTATAACTATATTCATAAGGCCATCATGCTTAAGTGCTCCTGGGAAAGCACCGGTAACAGGAAATTAAGTGTTACAGAATAATTGCTAGTCTTGCTGCATAAAAGAGGAGCTGGCTGCCCAGTGATTTTGTGTTGGTAGCAGTCGTTAGATGCCACTGTCCTGTATAATTGAAAAATTGTTTGTATAAAGGAAACATTGTCACTGCCTCATTAGTTCCAACATTTAATTGCATTGGGGAAATCTGAGTGCCCTTTTGAGGTTCACATTGCACATATAGATTTGTTGGGTAGGTGGTTCAATAGTTAAACAAAACAATTTTTTACCTGAGCAAAGACCTTAGATGATGATTAGAATGTTCTTACAGCTGCCAATTTAGAAAGCTATATATGAATAAAACACAATTGATTGGTTATTAACTTATTGATTCACTCTCTATTGGATTTGGGTTTTAAACCAATGGGTAACCCAAAGACATCTCCCTGGCACACACCCAGGGGATCATAGCACTTGTTTCCAGCTGGCATCCACTCTAATGAGTCAGTGTAACTGACAAAACTTTTAAAATAAATTCTTTTACACATTCAAACATTGAATTAGCAATTGGGCCTTATTTCTATGATACTTAAGTGCTTTTACCCTGACTCAAAAAATCTTATTTTGTAAATGAATAAAAGATCCATCATTTAAAAAATCTGGGAATGTAGGGAAACTCTCATAGCCCTAGTGCAAAATAAGGAAACATTGCTACATATCTAGAAAAGAAATTGTAGCTATATTAAGCTTCTGCTCAATGTGTGTTGAGGAAGCTATAGACTCTAGGTGGTTCAGGTTTTATCAATAGTTCAAGTTAGATCCTGTTCTGGACTGAATGTCTATATCCCTCCAACATCCATATGTTGAAGCCCTAATCTCCAATGTGATGTTATAAAGAAGTGGGCCCTTTGGGAGGTAATTAGGTTTAGATGTGGTCAGAAGGGTGGAGCCCTTGTGATGTGATTAGTGCCCTTATAAGAAGAGGAAGAGCCACCAGAGTTTCTGCTCACCATCCTGTGAATATACAGTGAGTTGCTGCTGAGATGTCCCTTGTTCCTGGCCTTCTAGCTCTTTCAGGCAGGTTGCTTGGTTATCTAGGACCTTGTTTTGGCCAGAGTAGTCATTTACTGCTTCTGGGCTATGTTAGATATTGAAATGCCTGGAGGAATTCATGGCCCCTGAAAATATTTCCCAAGGTCTCAAAACTTCTTTCAGCAGGTCTTTCTTCTTCAGGAAGTTGGTTTTTTCTAACCCACCCCCACCTCCCCCTTCAACTCAAACTTGTTTACGTGGTTTTCATTTTCCAACAAAATTCTGCCAACATACATCATTTACTTGGTCATCAATTTTCAGTGGTTTTCTCCTTATCTCATGCTAGGGAAAGTTGTTTTCCTTTAAAAAGTTTGCTAACCTGGCTAAATAGTCCATTAAATGAATTCATAATTACATAAATCATGAGTTGAACTGCTATACCCAGTCTCAAGCAGGGTATTCTAAAACTCTTTATATTTGGAAATATTAGTATTTTTCTTTTTGAGAATGAAAAAAATAAAAATGGTTTGCATCTACTCTTCTGTAGTTTTATTATGATTTTGTTTACTGGAACTGCTTAATCTTACTGGTTTTATTAGATCATTTGCTACTGCTCTATGAGATCCCAATAAACTCTTTAATAAACATCAACCTTGAGAACTCATAACTCTCCATAAACCCTTGTTAACTCCATCCTGTCATCACTGTTGTGCCAAACAGGTCATATAGACATTAGTTTATGGTATCTTTTTTTTTCTGTATGAAGTTAATAGACATTATTTGAAGAAACCAATTCTAACGCAATTCAACACAGTACCACTAATCAAAGTCCCCATTCCAAAGACAGCAGCTGGGAGTATTTACTGTGTAAATATCTATCTTTAGAATAATTTCTAAAATCACATTGCTGTAAACATAACCAAGAATTATGAAGACTGTCTCTATCAGGAACACCTCTTGAAGTAGGAAAAAACAAATTTCCAAATGAGGCTTAGAATTCTACCCCTTTCTTAAGGCTAAATTATATGTTAATAGTGTGCAATATTTTCTGGTCATAAATTATACTTGCAAATGTATTGCTGGTCAAGTTAGGCATAATTTTGCCAGCTTCAAACATTTAAAAATTCAGCTTGAGAATCTGCTCTAAGGCACCGCAGTTCATTACAATAATTTCCCTTGACTTAGAAAGTGAATGTGAAACTTGGGAACAAATGAAAGGAAAAATGAACATCTTTGATTTCTTTCTTTTCTCTACTCCACATATCCAAATGATCACCAAGTCCTACTGATTGTACTTCCCAAATATAACCCTTCCATTGACCTATTTAAGCCCATTATAATCTCTTGCCTGGGTAATAGCAATGTAACTTCCCAACTGGTCACCCTACTTCATGTTTGTCTCTCTGGAAGCCTGTATGTATCCTGTGGTAGAATGATAAATGTAGAACTCATCTCTACTCATCTTCTTTCTTTACTTGTAACCCTCAAGGGCTCCCTTGTGTCTTTGATGTCAAGCCCAAGTTCTATAGTATGTACTACAAAGCCTTCTAAAAGGTGTTCCAGCTGAACCTTCATGGGTCACATCTCTGATTCTGATTTTATGCTCTTGCAACTGTTCATCCACTCCAAGCTGTCTTTCACTTCCTGCTTTGTCTTGACACATTAAAGGTGCTCACTCCTACTGTGATGGAACCCAGAACCTGGGTATGTGCCCTGACTGGAATCAAACCTGTGACCCAAGGCTCCAACCAACTGAGCCACACTGGCCAGGGCAATGTTCACTTAATTTATGTCACAGTATTGGAAACCCAAAATAGAGGGCCACTAGCAGTCCATGGCCCTAGGCTCAAGCAGCAGCTGGTGTAGTAGACAGAGCATCAGGCTTTGCTGCTGCGTTATACCTGGCATCTCTACTTGCCATAACCATGTGATTTTTTCACCTGGGGCAAACATCCTAGCTTTTCATTGGTTAAAATGAGACTGAAATACAGCTTGTATTGGGCACATAGTAAACTCTCAAGAAATGGTAGTTTCCTTTCTTTTTTTTTTTTAAAAAAATGCCATTGAATTCTGGATTTAAGACAGCAACCAACTCTGCTTACAAGTCATCAAATCCATTGCAGCTGGTTATTTTTCTGGCACTGCCTCACACGTCTGTATTAATAACAGAACACAAAAACATAAATCTTGAAATTTATGCCTCAGAGGGTTAAATATGAAATTTTCATTGTCTATCAGTAGCATTTTTATGGAATTTTCCTACTGATTTCTCCGAGGAATGATGCAATGGGAAATGGGACACTGGACAGGTACAGTGTGAAGGATGGAAGTTCAAGGGAAAGAAGGGGAAGGTCCAGAGTGTAGGGTACTTCTCGAGGAGGGTGACAAACATGAAAGAGAAAGTACTAAAAGTGTGTGTGGTGGCTCTCATATAGCTGACCTACTTTACAAATTTGCCCCAGGCCGCCTTTTTCAGAGAGATTCAAAAAGGATGACTAACTTTGTGTCAGTGGCTCAAAAATGAAAAATCAGGAGTGTCTGCCCAGTGTCCCCCACCCAGAGCCAGGCCTCCTGATGAGAAAGTAAAGAAGGAGAGAAGGAGCAGATGGGAGAGTCAAGAACAGATGCAAGTTATTTAAAAGTAATACAGTCATCCAGCAGGACTGGAGTGGAAATTCAGCCATTTATTGGGTATGACATTTGGGTAAATTAAACTGAACAGAACAGAACATCTAGGAAATACCAGATAGGAAAAGCAAAATGAGGGTGAACGTTGGCTGACAAGGAACGGAAAAGGAATAGGTGAAAAAAAGAGTTTAATGCAAAGGGAAAGTCACTTACATTTGCCATATGTTTATTCCAGACCTTTATTTTTAAATAAAAAATTCAATTATACATTATTTGCAAGTAACTGGACATTTAGTGCCAGGTAGATAAAAAGTAGTCTGATTTACTGATTTTTTTCCTTGAAACCTTTTCATGGCACATATGCAAATACACACACTCACACACTCACATATAGATACACAATCATTCACACACTCACATACACTCACATACACAAACACAGTCACACCTACACTGGCACACTCACACACAGAAGTCACTTTTTCTCTTAATGTTCTGGTGAGGTGAAATTTTCAGATTTTGTTTAGTTCACTGCAAAGGCAATAAATAATTTATAGGATCATTCAGTAGAATTGTGTCTCTTATTTTAATTGTGTATTTTTGATCTGTAGATGCTCCAGGGGTTATGGGTTATTCAGGGTAAAATTAGAGATGCACTAAAGACTCAGGCGATACTGGTGGGAAGACAGACAGGAGAGAGATAAATCCAACCAGGATGAGCTCCGAGGGAAGAGGGCAAGTGAACAGCTAGATGGGAAACATGATAACAACTATTTGTCAAAATTTCTAATCTTGACTATTTGTTGATCTTTCTGCCTGAGAATCATACTGTGGCCATTCTTATTGATTTATCAAATATATACCTTGCTTTGGAGATCTTGAAGGAGCATGAGCTTGCTTCATCTAAAGCAACATTAACAAACTTCAAGCAGAATTCTGAATCTCACTTATTAGTGAGTTGGTTGCAAGACAGAGACAGAATTCATTTGTCAAGTTTGGTCTCCTACAGAGCGATACTCTCACTCACACCTTCGAAGTAATTTTGACTAAGTCTATTGGATGTGGAAGCAAGATTCTAATGAAAGGAATCTGTTTTGTTTGTTTGTTTGTTTTTTTTTGCCATTTTTATGTTCTTCAAGTCACGTTTTTATGTAGGTGCCTGTGTAAGTATCATTATTTTTCATCTTCAAAGATATCACACCTTAGAGACCACCACCACCACCACCACCACCACCAACAACAACAACACCCCCACACAATTGGATCTTCACCCAGTTCTTTTCTTTTTCTTTTTTTCCTCCTTTGCACCTGTCCACCACTTCCATTGCAGTGCGGCTGTAAGACTTTCCCTTTTCACTTCCTGGCTGTTGGGTCAGATCTCAGTGTAGGAGACTTAAAATAAAGGCTAAGATGACAATGAGCGCACCCTTGGAAATAAAACAAAAGGGAGAAAACATGTAAAGGCCTTGAAAAGAAAAGAATACAAAAGCACAGTGCATAAAGGATGAGAAAGTTGAAAAGATGATGGAATTAAAACAAATATGATAATGTAATCTCTAAAAAAGTGAAATGTTTTAAATTAAAAGTCCCAGTGAAGTGGATTAAAGATTAAAAAAAAATAAAAATGAGGTAAGGATATTTTTTTCCCCCCAGAAAGAATTTTCAGGCAAACCTATTACATCTTGCACAATTATGTAATAGTTTATTACTAAGCATAGGACACTACAAAAATAAATAATAGAGGAGACAAAATACATTTTCTCTTTGTCTTCATAAAGTGTGAATTGGAACTACTACTACAAACCCAACTTTAGTGGATGCCATCACATTGATGGATGCTTACTGTGTAGATAAGTGAATCTGCTGTCTGTTCCATAGAACAAAGCTGTCTCCCAGAGCAATGTAAAGGATTGCCCATGAATGTCTTTTTACAACATTGTGGGCTATGGAAAGTGAAGGGAATTTAGCAATACAGTGGGGCCTTGACTTACGAGTGTCCCGACTAACGGGTTTTTCGAGATACGAGCCGTCTCTCGGCTGATTCTTTGCTTTGAGTTGCGAGCTAAAATTCAGGTTATGAGCTAGCTTCAGATACCCCACCGCTAGTTGGCGCAGTGAACGTCGCAGTGAACGTCACATTGAACGCCACAACATCAGCCCAGCATCACGTGTCTCACTCATTCACTGTTGATTTGACATACGAGTAATTTGAGTTATGAACTCCGTCACGGAACGAATTAAACTCGTAAGTCAAGGCCCCACTGTAATTGTATGAACTTGAGCAGAGTTTTAATCTGTAAATTCGATAATGACTTTTTTTTCTACGTATCTAGAATGAACCACACAGTGCATATGATAGAATGTGATTAACTATAAAGAATAAAACACTAATATAAATTAGTGCTAAGTCACAACAAACATAAACCAGTGGCAATTCTGGATTCAGGACACTGAATTCAACTTGGTATTTGGGGACTCTGCGTGTTAAATGGCTGATTTTCATAGAGTGAATCCATCAGCTGAATATTTTCACATACAAAATTTTTAGCCTCCTAAAAATCTAATGTCATATCTCAGCCCACACCTGCTCAGCCATCTCTGCCAGCTGAAGTGGACTACATATGGACAAATTCCTACCTGTCCTCCGAGGTCCTGTTCAAATGACACCTTCTTCATGAAGACTTCCCAGTCCCTCCAACTCCAAGATGAGCTCTTTCTTTGAGGATAACTATGTTATTTTATTTTTTTGTAACTACCCTCTGACAATCCCAGTTTTCTGACTCATATTCTACTGATACATTAGACATTTGTAAGCATTCAACAAAATGCTTTCATGATATTATGTTATCTAATGCTTACCACAGCCCTATGATTGGAACAGCTTACAGACAAAGGAATGTGTGTGTGTGTGTGTGTGTGTGTGTGTGTGTGTGTGTGTGAGAGAGAGAGAGAGAGAGAGAGAGAGAGAGAGAGAGAGGGAGGGAGAGAGAGAGAGAGAAGAGAGAGAACAATTCTTTTTCAGGTCACGAAGCTGGTAGCCTGCAAAGTAGGAATTCAGCTTAAGTCTGATTCAAAACTGTATACTTGTTCCACTAGATCATGCTGATAAACAGCAGATCATCTATACAATTATTTTGTATGTCTCCCTTTCCTATATGAGATTCCAAGCCCTTTTAGGGGCTTATTTCTCTTGGAATCCCCTCTATTTGCACATGGGAGAAACAAAACAAAGGCTGATGGAATTGGTAGACATGAACAGAGTGAGTATCTCAAATTTGGCTCCAATAAAATTTCAAAATGAAGTATGGAGTTTTACTCATGCATTTAATCCATATTTATAGTTCATTAATCCACACATTTGTAAGTTCTTGGCAAAAGACTTTGCAGAAGGACTTCTGGAGCCACAGACTATGGGGTTTGCCTTCATGGTCATCCAGCTATGGAGCATTCTGGTGGATATTCTCTGGGGCCGGGTCCGTGGGCAAACTTTTTCAGTGTTAACTGGCTGCAGTTTATCTGGATGCTGGAAATCTGGGTAGTGCTTCTTACCTGTCACCTCCTGGGTGTCTGATTGCTTTCTGCGTAGGCCAGAGCTTCAGCAAAGCATCATCTGGAAGTGATAGCTTCCTCTTTTTACTCCTTAGAGAATTCTCTCTGTATCTCTTTTACCACTCTCATTTCCTACCTGGCATTACAATGTGATTTATGTCATATTTTCTTTAAGATCAGGAGCCATGTTGGATTCATTCCCCACTGTGCTCACATGGTGCCTGGTACATAGTAGGAGCCCAATATATTTTAAAAAAGTGATTACAGTAGGTTCTAAATTAAGCAATTATTGCTTCCCCTATTTTCCTAGCACCGTTTCAGCATTTTTGCTGCTGCCCACTATTCATGTGGGTGGTATGAAATTGCTGAGAAGGGATGTAATTTCCCTTGTTAATATAATTGCTACCATATATTATCAAAGCACTAAAGTCATTCTCATTTTCAGTGGCCTATACACATCACCAAAATTATCTCTGGAGGAGAAATTTATCATGTTTGTTTTCGTTCTCAGAGTGAAATGCTGCCAAGTTTGGTAAATATATGCTCAGCCCCCTTTGAGTGACAAGTGTGTGAATAGATGGGACCATCTTGCCTCTTATGATAAAAATGTAAGGCTCTTATTTGCATCCCAATATAATTTAACTGCTTGGATTCCCAATTCAGGGCAGGGAGTGGGTAAGGAGCATCCTTTCCTCCGTGGGTCTTTCATAGTTTGGGAGAATAATGAATGAGGAACTGAAGAACCTGGAGAGGGAGCTGGGGAGGGAATACTTGAATTCTGCTTTGTGATGGCAGCAGGCACACCTGGGGCAGGCTAATGGGCTTGGCAGCTGATCTCAAGATAGACAAGGATGGGATTTTGAATTGTGAATGTGTGATCAGCCTGTAACAGTCATCAACAGAGTCTAATACATGTTTATTTTTACTTCTGGGGAAAGAGGACCTGCTTTTAGGACTCGTGTCCCAGCCAGGGATTTAAAGAGGACTTTACTTGAAGCAAGGGTGAGCTGGTCCTTGTCATGCTTGTGGTGTGGATAGAAGTGGGAGTTCTGTCCTGCATGCTGGGGCTGATGCTGGGAGGTCAGCCATCGGGGTGAAGGGATGGCTCTGAGGACTGCCTTAGCTCCTAACCAGGGCTAGCTGAAGTCAGTACCGGGGACAGGGACATGCCCCAGTGGTTATCGAGGCCCAATGTCGGGGAATCTCGGCTGTGGCAAGGTACCCCAGGGCCTGAGGGTGGTTAGGATTTTCAGTAATAAGCCAAGAGTGGGCTCCCATAAAGACACAGAACCTAAAATGGAGGGCCCCCAAAATTGATTTCAAATTTAGAAACTTGTTACTTGGGTGCTAGACTAGAACTATTACCTACGTCTCCCTCAGAAACATCCATTTCCTAGTTGCTTCAACTACAAAATATCCTTGGCCTTGGCCCTTTCTCGCAGATCTTCCTTTGCAGTATCTTTTGACCCTGCTGTACATTAGAGTCACTAAAATTACTCTTAAAAGTAGATATCTAGGTCCCCACCCCTGGACATGGGTGTCTACATGTATACAGACACATACATACATATACATACAGGTGGGGCAAAAGTAGGTTTACAGTTGAGACTGAGAAACACAGTTTATTCTTGTATTATTATTTATTATTGTATTATTTTCCATGCAAACAACTGTAAACCTAGTTTTGCCCCACCCTGTATATACACCCATATGCATACATATGTATATATAAATAAAAATCACACATACACACATGTATGTATGGATTGCATGT
Organism: Myotis daubentonii; assembly: GCF_963259705.1. Lineage (NCBI taxonomy): Eukaryota > Metazoa > Chordata > Mammalia > Chiroptera > Vespertilionidae > Myotis > Myotis daubentonii. The sequence goes on from NC_081841.1 coordinate 17,986,913, forward strand.
AATTTATCCCCATGAGATTTGAATGCACAGTCAGGATGAGGACACTGGTAACTTGATAGTGTGAGAGGCAGGGTGTGAGGTTTTGAGCGACCCCTAGAGGCCAACAGAAACATTACCAGAACAAAGTTGCACAGACAGGGAGTTTATACCTTGTAGCTGTTATTTATAGAATACTTATTTTGGGTCAAATACTTTATTCATGAACTAATATGCTCCTCACATGATCTTACACAAGATTATATTAACTCTGTTTTATGGATGAGGACACTAAGATCCAAAGTCCTACAGCTGAACTGGACCTTAAACCCAGGTTAGGATGGGATGATTGCTTCTTAGGTCTGTCAAATAGGGTTATTGTAATGATTCCAGCCTAAATTATAGGGGAATTATAGTATTGAGATTAATAACTTGGGCTCTGGAATTGGGACTTTAGTGGATTTAAATCTTGGCTTTGCAATTTAAAGCTAGGTGATTGGAATAAGTCACTTAACTTCTCTGATCCTCAGTTTTGTTACCTGTACAATGAGGATAGAATGGTTATAAGACTTACATGAGGTAATTCTTGTAAAGCTCTTAGGATATTGACTGGGGCAGATGAACCATCCAAGGACCATGCCTTGTTATTATTAGAACTGGTTCAGGATAGAAAGTGGAGGTTTTGAGCCCAGAAATCCAATGGTGATGACCTAGAGAAGGCATTTCAGAGCATGTGTGCTGATCAGTCTTGTATAAATGTTCTGTGCCATAACCAATTGGTTAGGACATGGGAAAAAGGAGGAAAGTTGTAAATAGAGTGAATAAGTGATGCTCTTAGGTGCTTCCTTTCTCCACTTCTTCTGTCCTGAAACCCTCCGTCCCTGCTCCTCTGTTCTCTCTGTCTAGCATGCTCTCTGCTAGCTGTGATCTATTGCTTGGGCCCAATCCCAGGTGATAATGGATTAAGAAGGTATTCATCCCAGGAGTATTTAACCTTTGCTAAGAGACTTAATTAACCTTGAAGACCCGAAAGAATTAATCTTTACTGGTGTAATTTAAGGCCCTGTGAGGGGTAATGGGGATATAATGTTGGGTGGGAACTGTCCCTTTGGTCACCGAAGAGGGATTGCTGCCATGCCTGCTTGAGAGACCATCATCAGATGGTCATCTGGATGGCAGGGACCACCGCCAGTTCACCTTTGTATCTTCCTGAGTCTTTGTATGGCTATGGGGACACAGTAAATTCTCAAAAGCCATTTCTTGAGTAGAATTTAAAGAACATAATTAGATCTCATCTGAATGTTACTTCAGGCTAGATCAGTGGTTCTCAACCTTCCTAATGCCATGACCCTTTAATACAGTTCCTCATGTTGTGGTGACCCCCAATTTCATTGTTACAAATTGAACATAATTAAAGCATAATGATTAATCACAAAACCAATATGTAATTATATATGTGTTTTCGGATGGTCTTAGGCGACCTCTGTGAAAGGGTCGTTCGACCCCCAAAGGGGTCACGACCCACAGGTTGAGAACCACTGTGCTAGATACTTTTGAGTGTTAAATAACTGTTATTGAAAGATTTTGAAAAATATTACTGAAGTAACTACATTTTATACAATTAATAATTTGAATTTTTTAATCTAAATTTGTTCTTAAGCAAATGTATATTGAGTGTCTACTCTGTACCACTTGCTGGGGAAAACATTTTGGGTTGATGAATTGAATTCTTTCCAGATTCTCTAGTCGCGTGGACGGCAAACCGTGGCTCGAGAGCCACATGTGGCTCTTTGGCCCCTTGAGTGTGGCTCTTCCACAAAATACCACAAAATACCAAGTGCGGGCGTGCACATACAGTGCAATTGAAACTTTGTGGCCCATGAGCAGAAGTCAGTATTTTGTGGAAGAGTCGGTATTTTGTGGAAGAGCCACACTCAAGGGGCCAAAGAGCTACGTGTGGCTCAAGAGCCTCGGTTTGTCGAGCCGCAGTTTGCTGACCACTGGTCTAGTCGACCTGAAGGTGACCTATCTCTCCTTTAGGCACCTTCTTGGCCAAGCAAATACCTGATCTTCTGGATCTAGCTATTTGGATGTCATCGTTTTCCAGCTCTTGACTCTTTCCCATTCACACTCTAAGTGCTTTTTGGATGGGTGTTTAAATTTAATATGTTCTAAAAAGCAGTAGATTAAAAAGCAAATTAATCCATCACCTCTTAGTTAATGGTCTAGAGATGGATGGAGATTTCACCAAATGAATTATGAAGTTCATTTCTTACTTTATTACTTGGGACCTAGTCTTGCTGTGACTCTATTGATGAATTTGAAGCTCTGATGCTAATATTAAAATCTCCTCAGTTACTTATTTGGCTTCTAAGGAGACTGCAGAATGTCTCTGCCAAGGCCAGTTCCATATTTAGAGTTAAGGCAAAAAAAATGTAGTCATAGAATTTTCAATGATAGTGGACCTGAGAACAAGAATTTGGCACTTATGACTATTTTCACATTTAGTATTCCTGGATGGCCGGGGTCCAACACCAGCAGGTCCAGGGGTCCCCAAAGGTGTGGACGGAGTTGGCGAAGAAGGAATGACACGGAGACAGTGTTCAGTTGATCAGCAGCCTAGCCAGGATCTCTAGCCCGGATCTCCAGCCAAGTTCTGGTCTGGATCTCCAGAGAGGTTCTGCTTAGGATCTCCAGCCAGGTTCTGTAGCCATGTTCCCTCGCTAGGTTCTCCAGCCAGGTTCGGTCACCAGGTTCTAGTCAGGTTCTCTTGCCATATTTCTGTAGTCAGGTTCAGTCCAGGATCTTTTGCCATGTTCTCTCCAGCGAAGTTCTTCTGACTGTAGGTTCTGTCTTCTTGGCTCTCTTCTAAGTTCTGTCTCTCTCTGTCTTGTTACATCTGTATTTATACCAGTTGATTCAATCCTATCAATCTCTATTACAAAGGTTAGGGCGTTTCTTATCCCCATTCCAGGGAGAAAAGATTATGTAGCTTAAGCATGATTGTTCGTAGTTAAAGTGATTAATTACCTGCCTGGCACTTAGTTGAGGGGTTTTATTCCCTCCCGAACTTAAGGGGAAAATCCCTACCTGGGGAAACAACCTTTCTCGGAGAGGTGACCTTAGTTAAAACACAGCGCCAAGAAGGCGAGCAAACATATTAAGAACAGTATGCCATATATGCCAGGTCCCTTGAAACAGCAAGGATGGACCGGCTCCCGGCACTGGATGGCAAAGCTACAGAATAGGAGCAAACATTCCCTAGCTTTACCTGAGAAAACACTAATTATGAGTGTATATGCCTTTATAAAATTTATGGTCACCTATTTTTACATTTTGTAAATTCTATTCAATAAGGATTTACTGAATCCCTCAATGTTAAGATCACAGCACACATAAAGATGGGTAAAACCCAGGCTCATGCATTCTAAGAGTCACAAAAAAGCAAAGAAAACAGATTTGCATATAATAAACCAATTGTTCAATCAACCAGTCAACCAATGAACAAATCACTAACATGACAAATGCTAAGTTGATGAGTCTGAACAAAAGCTGGAGAGAGTTTGAAAATGGAGGTGATTAACTTCATCTAGGGCAGTGGTTCTCAACCTTCCTAATGCCATGACCCTTTAATACAGTTCCTCATGTTGTGGTGACCCCCAATTTCATTGTTACAAATTGAACATAATTAAAGCATAGTGATTAATCACAAAAACAATATGTAATTGTATATGTGTTTTCCGATGGTCTTAGGTGACCCCTGTGAAAGGGTCATTCGACCCCCAAAGGGGTCACAACCCACAGGTTGAGAACCGCTGATCTAGGGGATTATAAACGGATGAAGAGTAAAATTTTACTAGGATAGAAGGGCAGTGAGTTATCTAGGTGGAGATGACAGGTTGAGTAAAGACTTGAGGAGTGACTGGACATGGTCTATTTGGGGAAGTGGCCAAGTATACTGGTGTGGTAGTATTGCTGGGAACTTAGAAAGGAGAAGTGGAAGGCAAGGTTAGAGAGACAAGCTGGGGCTAGAGTGTGAAAGTAAAGACAATGAATTGCAAGGGTGAATGAATGCAAAGTTGGATAATATTGCCAAAGAATAGGAGTCCTGGAGAGAAGAAGGGGAGATTTAATAGTGTTCAAGTTCATGGCACTAGTTGTTCTTCATCTTGGCAGAAGACAGAAGGAGAAGAGAAGTCCAGTCAGGGAATGTATATAATGAAAACACTTGAAATTATATGCAGGCTGTGAGCCTGGGCATCCTAATGTTTTCTGGAGGAGGGTGGGTGGTCGATGCTCTGAGGGCAAGTCTCTAAAATGCAAGGGGTCCACAGTGGCCCAGGTATGCTGCCTCCTGGAAACAGCATGACAGCTTTAACTACAACCTGTTTCACCAGGATGTCAGTGGTATGGAGGGAAGGGGAAACAGCTGGTACCCCCTGTATAACTGGGGCTGCAGCAATGCCAAGATTATTAGCTAGTCCAGGTCGCATGAAATGGGCTATCACAAAGGTTTGTAGAGGAACAATGCGACCCAGCAAATGAGTCCTCAGCTCATTCCAGGTATGCTGGCCCTAGATGCAAGGCAGTCTGTTCAGACCCAGACATCATTGTGAGTGGGGAGTCAACATTCCTAATGTCCTCCTTTTAGTCTGAAATGATTCAGAAGTGGGTTAGGTTGAGAATTTCTTTCTGGCAGACAGTCAGCAGTCATCTCTCCCCTTAAAAAAAAAATGCCTGTAGAATAGGAACACTGTTATGGAAATTAGTTAGCAGCTGCTGTACACGGATGTTTAGAAAATTAATATTACTCACACTATGCAGTGTGGAAGCAGAATCTTAATGAAGCACAGAAACTACAGGCACATTGACCCCTTCCTTCCCCTTATCAGAGACATCGCAGAGTGCATGAGTTTCTTTGAGAAAACTTCTCATTTCTACTAGGCGTCTATCTGCCTATTAGTGACAAAAATAGCACATCCACAACCCAAAGGAGCAAATATTTCAGAACATATTGTATTAAAATATGACAGTGTCAGCTAAACCATTATCTATACTTATCTCTCATTATTAATTCCTAACAATTAGCTGTTCTTTGTTGCATGGTAATGGGATTTGCCGTACTATAAAAATGCTTTGAAGTCATTAAGTGACTTTGTTCTTGCAGATTCTGTGAGCAGTGATTGTTACTTGCACTACAGACTGCTGGGGATGCGCCCCACACTGGGCAATAGTGTGTGGGGTGGGATAGCGGTAAGAGGTGGGGTGTGATGGGGAAGGAGAAAATGACCAAGGGATTCAATTCAAAAAAGCTCCTGTTTGCCAAACTGAACATAGAACCACCTACCAAAGTGATGCAAATGGCCTGAGGCAATTCTGGAAGACAAGGGGGCTTTAGGCATGGAATCAGGGATGTTATGTCAGGTGTCTAATGTCCTTGGGGAAAGGATGCAGAGGGAAATTTGGGTGAAGGAGGTAGACAGCAATGGGGGAAGGGGCAGTGAGGGGGATAAAAGGGACCAAGTTTTCAGGTGGCAGGATGGTGTGATGAAGAGAAACAGGCAGAACCTTGTCAGGGTGGCCCCGGGAAATGCTCTGAAGGTGAGAGAATGTTTCAACCAAAAAGGAAGGAGGAGAAACGCAAGCTTCTCAGGGCAAAGGGTCTGTTTTTAATGTGATTTATAACCTCAACCCAGGTAAAATATGGTATTCTCTGCTGTCAGGCACACTGTGAGTGTTCTTGCCGAAGAAAAGCATGGTCAATAGTGCAGGGAGGTACAGGAGGGGTGAGAAAATAAGGAAAGCAAGAACAATGGACCAAGGGCTAGAAATTACATGGAGAAAGGGGTTTAGTTACTTTTTGTGGAGAAGTTTGCATATATGAGTGTGAAATATGGTAGCATCCTGGGTAGAAAGTGTGTGTGTGTGTGTGTGTGTGTGTGTGTGTGTGTGTGTGTGTAAAGGATCACCACTATCTCCTCCACCTATATGGTGGGCATTGATCCTGAATCTGGTGCTAGCCATAAGGGCCCATGATACTTCTTACCCACAATATAAGACTAAAAAATCTGTCATGTTGTGCTGAAGCCAGCTCGCACCAGCTCACAGAGCTTGCAATCTGATGTTAGGTTGGTAGCTTGAACTCAGCCATGGTAGGAGTATTTACACCACAGAAATTGGAAGATGTTGCAAACTAGGGCTTCCCTTTCTCTCTTTACCCATCCAAAGAGCAGATTGGTAAACATTTACCAGCACATCACTGGATCTCCACCTCCCTGATGTAGAGAAAATAGTGAAAGGAAGCAACCCCATTTAGAGAAGAGCAGAGCATCTTGCTAATGCCTCATCTATTCTTCAACATTGATCTGTTGGTCAAGAGCAGAGGCGTGTTAATAGTGGAAAGCCTATGAGCATCAGCACTGAGAAAACCTAGATTGGAATTCCCACGCGACCACTCACTTGTGTTACTGCCCTAGCTGAGTTATTAAACCTCTCTGAGTCTGTTTCCTCATTTGAAAACGGGGAGATAGCATCATCCATTTTGTATGGCTGTTGTCAGGTTTAGAGACAATATCTGTGAAATGACTGGTAAATGTCCACAATTTATTTTAAAATGCATGAAAAAGAAGACAATAGATGGATAGAAGAATAGATGTGTAAAAAGCAAGTATAGCAAATGGTAGAATCCAGGTGGTGAGAATATTATGTTCACTGTAAAATATTTCAACCCTTCTGTGGAAACCAAAGAAACCCATTAAACTATAATATTGACAACAATAACAATACTAACAATGGCAATTACAGAAATGACTCATTTCTTTTCTTCTCTTCCCTTCCTCATTCTGCTCCAGCCTCCATGGCCCTGCTAGTTCCCGATATGCCAGGCCTGTTCACTATGCACTAGTTTTTCTGCCTAGATTCTTCCTCCCTGGCTTGCTTTCCACCTGCCCCCTCAGGCCTTTGTTCACATTTTACCCTCCTGTTTGGCCTTCACTGCCTACCTATTTACAACTGCACCTCAACTGTTGGCATTCCTCCATAGCTCTTATTATAAGCTGCCCAACAATATATTTTCATCTTGTTTATTATTTCCCCCACAAGAATGTAAACCCTGTAAAGACACAGATTTTTATCTATTTGGTCACACTGGATAACCAATGCTAAGAACAATGCCTGGAATATAGTAGGTACTCAATTAATATTTGCTGAAGAAGGAATGAATAATAACCTTCCTCTTCTTCTTCCTCCTTCTTCTCCTCCTTTTTCTGACTTACAGCTAAACCCCCAAATGAGGGCAGCTGTCTTAGATTCCTCCAGTGGTGGATCCTGGTCACGCTGGTTAGGGAGTGGAGAACTGAGATATGAAAAAGAAGGCATATATAAAGAACATATTGTCAGAGAAGTTACCAATAAAACTTCACTGGCCATCCATGAAGAGCCAGTGTAGGACACATAACCCATAGTCACTCTGTGGAGTAAGGGAGCTGGAATATTTTTATACCAAGCCCCAGTCTGAGGGATATTCCAGGGGCATAAATTTCCTGACACTCTGGACTGGATGCTTGGACAGAAGAGGCTCAGGAGGCCAAAGAAACTTCTCAGGCAAAAGATGCAGATTCTGGCCATTAGAAATCAGGCTGGTGTGTAGAATGAGGTATGGCTCAGAAGGGTATGTGTGGGCACCCACAGAATTGGCTTTGTTACTCAGTGAATTCTCCCAATCAGTGCTGAGAGTTGTGGGGTTAACCCGAATTATTGGCCCTAGAAATAGTTTTAGGTGTTTCCTCCTTAAAACATTCCAATTTAATTTTACCACCTAGATCCAAGATACATTACCAGTGCTTTTAAGAAAGCTCATAACTTGTGTAGTTTATGGAAGAGAAATTATGTCTTAACATATTATACTAAATTTAAGATAGCCTATTCTGTTACCCATGACCTAACTAAAATTAATCTCACTCTTCAAACGGGAGCCTTGAGAACAAAATTGTACTCATACATTCAAAAGCAAATATGCTGACATTAAAAATGTTCCAAAACACCAAGAGTCGCACTTGCATTTAACTATCTCGTAAAAAATCTCTCATGTTTCACTGATTGCTGTTTATGACTAAAGCTAATAAGTTGGGCAAGAGGGAGAGATACAACAGTCCCTCACAGCGAAAATAAACAAACCATAGTGCCAACCCCAGAAGCAAAGAGTGATTGGGAACTAAATAGTAAAGTCAGGAAGCTTGAAGGAACCTTAGAGACTTATGACCTCATCCACCCTTTTACCCAAACTCAGACTTCATTTTTATGGTGTATAAAGTTAAAGCACTATTCAATTTAATGACACTCATCTAAATAATTGGTATTGTGAAAATCCAGAAAAGGATGGAGCAAGAGGCTGAGGGGATATGTAGCTTTTTAACAGGCTGGGCTGCACTAGGGCGACGTGGTTAAGATCTCCCGTTTAGCAGGAGGACAGGCTTACTTTGTCTTCTCCTTCCCCCATCATTCACCCTGCTATTCATTAGAGTGTGACTTGGTGAATTATTAACCTTCTGGTTTGCAGTTTTCTTCAGCTACAGAGTGGGAATCTTAACACCCTACCCCCTCTTCTGCTCTTCCTGCTTTCCCTAGCATTGATATAAGGATTAAATGGCATGATATATGTATGTAAAGTGCTTAGTTTAGTGCTTGTCCTATCATTTTATTATGTATACAATTTTAGTATGCCCATGCATTCATTTGTTCAGCAAATATTTATTGAGCATCTACTATATGCCATATGTGGTTTAAGGCTCTTGGGATACATCGGTGAGCAACACAGACAAATATCCTTGCTCTTTTTATGTTTACATTTTAGTGGGGAGAGGGGGATATAGATAGTAAGCAAATGACAGAGCAGATAAGTAAACTGTGTAGGAGATTAGGATATAAGTGTTCTGGAAGGAAGAAAAAGGATAGTAAGGAACATGGGATTAAAGTGACAGGAGAGGCCACTTTGTAATTTTATATATGGTGGTCAAGGTGGTATTGAGAAGGTGGTATTCGAACAAAGATTTGAAGGAGGTAGAGAAGTGAGCGTGTGGGTATTTGGGAAAGAGTGTTCCAGGCAGAGGGAACAGCCAGTGCAAAGATCCCAAGGTCTCTGAATGATTGAGAAATAGAAAAAAGTCAGTTGGGCTAAAGAAGAATGAACAAAGATTGGGGGGGAGGTAGATAGAGGAATATGGAACCAGAGAGCTAATTTTTGGGGTAGAGGGAGTGCATTGACCAAGCAAGGCCTCCCATGCCATTGTGAGGACTTGGCTTTTTAAAAATTTTATTGTTGACAGTATTACAGATATCTCCCATTTTCTCCCTCCCTCCACCTCCACATCATCCCTACCCTGTCTCAGACCTTTCCCATACTATTGTCTGTGTCCATCAGCTATGCATGTATGCAAATATATTCTTTGGTTAATCTCTTGGATTTTATGCTGAGTGAAATGGGAAGTTACTGAGGGTTTTGATATCAAGAAAAGACTTGATCTGAATTACATTTGAAAAAAATCACTTAGGCTGCTGTGTTCAGAATAGACTTTTGGGAGAAAAGGTAGAAGTGGGACACCTGTTAGTAGGTGATTGCAGGCATTTAGGTGAGAGATGGTGGTGGCATGAATCAGGGACGGAGCATGGGAGGTGGTGAGAAGTGGTTGGATTCTGGTCATAGTTTGAAATGAGTCCAAGAAGATTTTCTGATAAGTGGGAAACGGAGTGTTAACAGTATAGTACGAAGGACTTACCCTGTCAGTACATTTGTCAGTTCATTTTTTTAGTGGCTGCATCATATACCATTATACAGGTGTATCAATTGATTTAATGTTTCTCTTTTTTAAAAGGACATTTAAAAATATTTTTATTGATTTCAGAGAGGAAGGGAAAAGGAGAGATAGAAACATCAATGATGAGAGAGAATCACTGATTGGCTGCCTCCTGCACACCCCACACTGGGGATTGAGCCCACAACCCGGGCATGTGCCCTGACCAGGAATCGAACCGTGACCTCTGGTTCATAGCTCAATGCTCAACCACTGAGCCTCCTGTCTAGGCTTAATGTTCCTCTTTTAATGGAAATTTAGGTTGGTTACAGCTTTGATATGGGCGCTATTACAAACATTGCTGTGATGGACAGTCTTTTATGCCCATGTAGAAATGTTTCCATAGACCGGGACTCTAGAAGTAGAATTGTTGAGTACAGAGGGATGTGCATATAAAATCTTGATGGGTTTGGCCAGTTGACACCCCCAATGCTGGCATCAATATGTGTCCCACCAGGAGGGTATGGCAGTGAGCAGGTCTCCCCATGGATAGCATGTACATTATGGTTCTATGAGTTTTTGACTCTACTGAATATCTCTCACATGGTCAATTATAATAGGACTAGGGGCCCGGTGCACGAAATTCGTGCACTGGGTTTGGGGAGGGGGGGAGGAGTGTCCCTCAGCCCAGCCTGCCCCCTCTCACATACTGGGAGCCCTCAGGCATTGACCCCCATCACCCTCCAATCGCAGGATCGGCCCCTTGCCCAGGCCCCTCTGATTGCTGGCTCTGCCCCTTGCCCAGGCCTGATGCCTCAGCCAGAGGCGTAGACCCCCATCACCCCTCTGATCACCTGATCGGCCCCTTGCCCAGGCCTGACGCCTCCACCAGAGGTGTCAGGCTTGGACAGGGGACCCCCATCTCCCCCCGATCACTGGCTCTGGCCCCTGCCCAGGCCTGAGGCCTCTGGACCAGGAATCATGCCTGGGCAGGGGACCCCCATCTCCCCCCGATCACTGGCTCTGGCCCCCGCCCAGGCCTGAGGCCTCTGGACCAGGAATCATGCCTGGGCAGGGGACCCCCATCTCCCTCTGATCGCTTGCTCCACCCCCCGCCCAAGCCTGACGCCTCTGACCCAGGCTTCAGGCCTGGGCAAGGGGACCATCATATCCCCCCAATCCCCGGCTCAGCCCCCCGCCCAGGCCTGATGCCTCAGCCAGAGGAGTTGACCCTCATCACCCTCCGATCACCAATCACCGGATCGGCCCCTTGACCAGGCCTGAGGCGTCCGGCTCGGGCAGTGGGGACCCGCAGCTGCAGCGGCCCCACGATCGTGGGCTCCGCTTTAGGCCCAGGCAAGGGACCCCTAGCCCCCGGGACTGCCAGCTTCGACCGTGTCCAGCTCCCATCGCTGGCTCCACCCCTACTTCCTGCTATCACTGGCCAGGGCAGCAAAGGCAACTGATTCTCTGATCATGGCTTGGGGGCAGGGCAAAGGCGGCCCCAGGGCCGCCTTTGCCCTGCCCCCCAGCTCTTAGCTCCCCCCTGGGTTTCCGATCACTGTCAGTGGCAGGGGGCTTCTTCCTGCTTTCCCTTTCGCCTCCCTGCATTGTGCCTACATATGCAAATTAACCGCCATCTTGTTGGCAGTTAACTGCCAATCTTAGTTGGCAGTTAATTTGCATATAGCCCTGATTAGCCAATGAAAAGGGTATCGTCGTACGCCAATTACCATTTTTCTCTTTTATTAGTTTAGATTATTTGGAAAATGGCTACTGACAGAGTTGCCTGGTATATCTGGGTCTTCTCTCCCCCTCTGGATTTGTTACCAGATATACAACACTAGCAAACTTGGGAGACAGTTCTAAAATGAAGCATTTAGGTATCATTTCTTTCAGAGAGGAGGCTGATGACATTATAATGACAAAGCTGCGAAGTGTTACAGCATTACTTAAAGGTCACCAGATGTGGGATTAAATTGTCACTAATCTATTTTTTATGCCAATGTGAAATTGATAATTCAAGGGAAGTGGGTATCTTTATCTGTTAATGTCACAGTGTTCAATAATGATTGTATTTATTATTTCCCCATCCAAAATTAAAATCCTGGTAGGCAAGAAAGCACTTTATGAGTCTGGGGAGCTCTTCTGACATTTAATATAATCTTCCAATAAGTCAGATGGGTAGTTGTTTTGATGAAAGCTGTGGACAAAGCGCTATTAAACCAAATGCAAGAAAGACATTATTTTGTAAATAACTATGGCGATTAAAGCTTTGTTTCACATCATTAAAATTGTGTTACTCGATCCAGCACTGCCTTCTCCCTAACTCTGTTCAGCAGGAGATGCCTCAGTTCAAAGAAGCAAAGAGAAAGAAAAGACATACATTTAGAGGGAGACCTAAATAGAACCAGCAGACAGGCAAACAAGTCAGAGAAGGCTGAGCCACGTCTGCCTGCAGGTTCTTTAGGAGGGTGATTGCCCCCTTAGCTATCATGGTGCTTCCAGAACTTTCCCACGGCATCTGCTCTATAGGCTGAAGATTTATGGGAAAGGCCGTTTTAGCATTGCCTGTGTCTTCGAACCAGTCAGGTCTTATTGACCAAGTGAGAAGCTGAAGAACTCGGTGTGGTCACATTTAGGAAACATTTGACTTCTGCCAAGTCTCTTGCCCCCGCCGTGCCAGCATTATTGCTTGTACAATTAGGGATGGCTGCCTGCGAGAGCCTCCCTGCAGCAGCCACCCTCCCAAGTCCATCCATTTCCCCTCGCCCAGCACGCCGGCTCCTGGCTCATTTCAGTTTTCATTAGCTTCTGCAGCTCCTGGGTGTGAAGGTGCACTCACCTAATCTCTGCCAGTCTGGAGTGCAAAATAAAACACTCCCCTGTTGGGGCCCCCACTCTTGTCACACAAGTGTTTAACTGGAGCTTGAAAAGCTGGGTTTCTTATATGCAGGTCAGTCCCATCAGGGAGGGAATCATAAAAAACCGGGTGTTCTGTGTGTTGATGTTTCTCTCTCTGAAAGAGGCTGGGACCTACTCCAGCCCCCCATCACATACTCAGGGATAATGAGGAAATATGCAGTAGCCTGTTTTGGGGTCAGTTTAAACCAATCACTTGTGTGCATGCCTGACAGATTTGATTGTGAAGACAGTGGTAATGGCTGGTCTGGGCCAAGTCTGTGGATTATTACGGAAGTCACTACTTTCCAACTGATTTAAACCATTGCTGGACTAGTGTCTCATATACCACGTAATGGCTTAAGTGAAAACAAATTGGCTTGTGTAACTATAGGGTCCAACTTCTGGCTCCAGAAATACACACGAGGTGTACTCAGGAATCTTTCTTCCCAAGTACCAGGTCCTCTTTCTGTAGGCAGGGTCTTCCTGTATGAAGGCATAACTTACCACTCCCAGCTTCTAGTCATCTGTGCAGAAAAGGACTGTCTTCTCTAGTAATTCTAGCTAATGTTCTAGGTCTGCATAGCATCATTGTGCCTTCAACCACATTGCCCACACTTGGGCAATCACAGGGGCAGAGAAGATGTGGCACCATCCTGATTGGCCAGACCTAGGACTTATGCCCATCTCTGAAACCACAGGAGGGTCAGTCCCAGCCAGTCCATATGGTCTGATAGAGGGGAAGAAGTGGTTTTTAAAAAAAGTTGTCTCTGTGTGTGGGTCCAGCTGGTGTGGTTCAGTGGTTGAGCATCAATCTATGAACCAGGAGGTTGTGGTTTAATTCCTCATCAAGGCACATGCCCAGTTGTAGGCTCAGTCCCTAGTAGGCGTTGTGCAGGAGGTAGCCAATCAATTATTCTCTCTCATCATGGATGTTTCTATCTTTCTCTCCCTCTCCCTTCATCTCTAAAATCAATAAAAACATATTAAAAAAAGAAGTAAAAGAAAATTGAGGATCATGTTGACCAACATCACCCCAATCAACTTAATAAATAAATATTAAAAAAAAAGAAAATTGGGGAGGTAATTTCAGAAATGGGATGGATGCTGGGCAGGAAAAATGGACAGATATCCACTCCAGTGTGTAACTAAGTCAGGCCCCAGACTCCTGAGAACATCAGTACCTGGGTAGCATGGCAACAAATGTCTTCAAATTTAAAGAAGATAATAACATAAAAGCAGTTCATGCAGCGCATTTTATAGGAGAGAAAACTGAGTTAATTAGTAGTAGGATTAAATGAAATAAGGTTTGGCTCACGATAAAAAAGCAATCAATGATTGAGATTTTAGTGGTTTATCATCGTCTGGATGCTTTTGCATTTACAAGGTGGGGCAAAAGTAGGGCTACAGTTGTGAGTACGTGGAACCCAGAATTTATTTCTGTATTATTATTTATTTATTATTGTATTATTTCCCATAAGAACAACTGTAAAACCACGTTTGCTCCACCCTGTGTGCATATCTTATTACGTGCTTTGTGCTTATGATGAAATACTGCAAATTTCTAATGCATAGTCTTATTCTACAAATAAATCTCTATAGTTGCAATTTGGTGCCCAAGTGTAGCTAGCTCGTTGAAATGAGAAATGGGAAGGATGGATGAGGGCTTTCTGGCTCTAAGGGAGGAAAGCTAATGGAGGTGAAGAAGAGGCTGGAATCGAATGAGGGGTTACAGTCAAAGGAACATAACATTTTTTCCTACGGAAAGGTGTTTATTGTGCAGGAAGTGGTCCTGGGGGACAGAGCAGAAAATCCCACCGGAACCTAGGCCTGCCTGACTCTTCCTGGAAATCGTTTGAAGGAGCAAGAGGAAGTAGGCTTTGTAAATTAATAACTGGGGAGCCAGCCCTGGGGCTTGTTTTCTTTCAGTTTTCTGGTTCACCTTTTACTTAAGGGCAGCAGATGTTGTGGTTTTTGGATTTGAGTCTTGTAATTAATTCTGAAGACCAATAACTCCATGAAGCTTAGAGGAAGAACTCTTTGCAGGTGAGGCAAACCTGGGATTGCTGTTTAGATTAAAAAAAAAAAAGAGGCTACTTTTGCATTTATTGTTGGTAAAACAAATTCCTAAAATCTTTCTTGTCTCAAAATCTTCCCATGCATGTGCAGGCCTGCAAAGGAGCAGTAGGGCCTGGAGGCCCGGGGCTGGGAATTTGAGAAGAGAAGAGTTGGGGGGTCCTTTTCTTCATTCATTTACTCACGTCATCTCGATAAAGCATCAATTCTACGCAGAGCCAGGTGACACAAGCAGGTTGTGAATGTATAGAGTTGGTGCCTAAGAGTGATTGCCAACCTTGATTTTATGCCAAGGAGTGTCCATAGCCTCATTCCAGTTCTGGCCCTACTTTTACAGGCCAAGTTCTGAGTAAGGTGTCAGTGATCCAAAGATAAATCAGATTGTCATGAGCAAGGGAGCGTTCCTGAAAGGAGTCACTCACACACGCTTGTGTCTTTCCATGATGCTAGGTTTCTTAGGGGAGACCTTCCGAGAAGCCAGTAGAGCAGTGGTTCTCAACCTTCCTAATGCTGTGACCTTTAATACAGTTCCTCATGTTGTGGTGACCCCCAACCATAAAACTATTTTCGTTGCTACTTCATAACTGTAATTTTGCTACTGTAAACAATATGTAATCATATATGTGTTTTCCGATGGTCTTAGGCGACCCCTGTGAAAGGGTCGTTCGACCCCCAAAGGGGTCGCGACCCACAGGTTGAGAACCGCTGCAGTAGAGTCACACACAGGTCACACACACACAGAGCACTTATATGATAGAAACTAGCAGAGTGAGGACCCCTGAGTGAAATCTTGGCCACAAGCGATGTCTGCAGGTGGAGCGGTAGGTATGGGTGTCAAGCTAGGCAGCTGCAGTGGTGGTATGCGTCTGGTGGAGTGGAAGTCTGGCAGGGCTCCCAGTGTGACCCGTGGTAGAGCCAAGCTCCATCATGGAATGGTCGAAGCTCTGAGTTCTTACAGCCCCCACAGGGTGGAGGTCCCACTCATATCAGAGTCCAGATGGAGTCCCTATCCGAGTGACCAGACTTGTGGTTTTGGGCATTCAGAGGCCCTCCCAAGGCTGTTCCCATTACACCCCATTCCCTCAGCCTTGACATAGCACTTGACATAACTTCCATGGCTGAATTGTCAAAGTCCAGACAGTCTACTCTTGCTCTGTACACAGACACAATCTCTGATCCCAGTAAGCTCCCTGCCTGGCAAGTCTATAAATGGTGAATGTAAGACTTGAGAAGTATTAGGTTTACCTGAAGCTCACAGGGAAGGGATGTGAAAAAGAGAAACTAGAAGTTCAAGGATGCTGATAGCCTCTGGATTAGAGCTGCAGTTGGTAGAAGGAAGCACTGGTGTATATAATGGCCTGGGGGTTGCTTTCAGATAACTGCATTGGCATTGTCTGGGCCAGTTATTGTAATTAAAGTAAAAAGTTACATGTTATGCTCCTATTGTTATTATTAGTAGTATTAATATTATTGTCTAACTGGACAAAGCATATCATAACAAACATCTGTAATAATACTGAAAAAGATAGCTGATTTTTGTGAATGTAAAATCAATGCATTATTCCATTTAGTCCTCACAGCAGCCCTTTGAGGTGGGTAGTCATAATATTTCTATTTTATAGAAGAAGAAATTGAAGTTCAGAGATGTCAAGTCATCTAGTTTTAAAACTAGACTAAGGGCACATCAAATTTCTTAAAAAAAATGTCCTCGGTCTTCTGAGGCAAAGACTGAGAAGAGCAACACAGCCATCTGGAGTCTGCAACCCCCCTTCGCTGCACCGCAGCCCACCTCTCACCCTTTCTCTCTCCTCTGCATCTGCACAGCAGAGCCGACCTGGGAGAGAAAATAGAAAGACAGTGGAAATTGCTGTCACTGCTGCACTGCCCTCAGGGAACAGGAGAGCAGTTATTGCCACGCTGGGTCAGCCAGGCGGGCCCTGGATTTCTGTTCTATGTTAATTAGAAAGCAGACTCTTAAGGGCCAATTTTGACTAAGAACTCTATGTCCAATTTTCTCCTGGCCCTGATTGTGAACAGCCTGATCAATATTAAATCTAATTCACAATGATGGCCCCTGCGAAGCTGGCAAATGTTATGTCAACATACCATAATGACTTCGCCTTCCTGAGCACACTTGTTAGCGGGGCCGCATCTGCCACTACCACTCTTAACTGCTCCCACCTCTCAAACCACATCTGTGATCACATCCCCCAAGTTCTCCTGCCTTCTTTCCATCAACAGAGGCCCCAGCCCTGTCAGTCCTTGTTGCCTCATTTCTATCTGATGAACTCCAGAAAAGGAGAACACAATTAATTTTCTTCCCACAACCGATGAACCAAAGAAAAAAATAATTGCTACTCAGTTTTAATAATGGCAGATTTTATGAAATTTCCATAAAGACAATTGGGAAAGGAGCACGGGGATTATTTCTCCATGGGGGGCCCAACTGGTTTGCATTGTTTCATAATGTTTATGTTATTACAATTCAACATGGTCTGCATTTGCATCCCGTTGTCTCCAGGGCAAGTTCTTGCAACTCATTTTTGAGGTGCTGAATAAAGGAGCTGTACCCGGAGCAAGGCTCCAGTCTTTCCTCATCTCAGGGGAGAAAGGGAGAGATTCTGTGGGAGAGAGGCACGCAGCTTCCAGAGATGTTTCTGAAAGCCAGGAGGCAGATGTCACTCATGTTGCCTGCCCTCCTGCCAAAAACTCATCTTGGGCTTTGTTGTTTATGAGAAAACATCAAAACTCCTTTGTTCTTACCTCATGGGCCTTTTCAGACAGCACACCCCCATGGTCTGCTTCTATTAACAGGCCTTCCCCTGTCTCATATTTGCCATACTTCATCGCACCGCAGGGATTTGGCATCTGCTGTTCCCTTTGCCCGGAAGATGGTTCCCTCTGCTCCTTTCCAAGGAAAGGCATCCTCACTCTCCAAATATCAACCCTCCACCTATCTTTTCCTCTAGGCTCTCCCACAGGTCAAGTTTTCCCTTCATCTATTCTCATTGCCACCTCTCATTTGTCTCACTTGCAACTTCATGTTTGTCGGTCCAACTGCGTGATTAGCGCCTGACTTCCTTTGGATGTAAACTGTGAGTGGAACGGCTTTGTCGGTCTGAGATAACCAGTTTACCCTCTTTGGGTAGAGCATAACCTGGAAGCTGAGAATGATGCTGTAGTGGGGCATCATTTCACCTTTACTGAAAGAGAGACTTACTATGTCTGTGTTAGATGAGTACTGGTTTGGCTGCTTTAACAAAAGGGAATGTAATGGTGAACTTGAAACAGTGGTTTATTCCTCTCTGAGCTTAAGGTGATATGGTACTTCACAGTGTCAGGGATCTGGCCTCTTTCTACCCCTCTCATTCATTCACTACAGATTTATTAGTCATCTCCTATGTTCTAGGCATTGCTTCAGGCCTTGAAAACACAGAAGTGAACAAAACAGAAGACATCCCTGTCCTCCTGGAGCTGATAATCTAGTGGGATCAACAAGGCAATTAGACATAATAAACAGTAACGTGTTCAGCATGTTATGGAACAATGTGTGCTGTGGGGAAAAATAAAGCAAGTGTGGGGGTAGGAAGAACTGGGGGGAGTGGATACTGTTAAAATTCTTGAAAAGGTGGTCAGAATATTTCACTGGGAAGGTGGTATTTGAGTAAAGACCTGGAGAGAGTGAGGATATACACATGAGGATATGTGGGGAAAGAGTTTTCAGCAATACAAAGTCCCTCTGGCAAGAGAGTGTTTCACTCGTGGGGAACAGTGAAGAGACCAGTCAGTGTTCCTATAGTGGACTGATCAATGGAGGCCAGAGGGCTTAGGAATGGCTGGATCACAGAGGACCTCGTAGGTCATTGTAGGGATCTTGGCTTGTTGCTCTGTTCTCCGTACTCATGACTTGTATCTTATAGTCCAAGATGGTTGCCCAAGATCCTGGCATTCTAGCTCATGACAGGAGGAGAAGGGGAACAGGTGTGCATGGCCCTCTCCTTCAAGGCACAAGGTGGAAGTTGTACATATCATATCCTCTCACATCCCATCAGACAGACTCAGTCATATACATGGTCACACAGCTGCAAGGAAGCCTGGGGAGTAAGTCTCATTCTTCATGGCCAAGGAACCAGATAAACCTCAGGGATTCTGTGTTTATGAAAGATGGGATGAGTGATCTTGGAAGACAGTTGCAGTCTGCCATAACCCCCTTCTTTGAAGCAGGAAACTATGAAATTAGAAATCTGATTATCACTTTAATAATGAAATGAACTTTCCATTAAAGGAAAAATGCAATGCAAATCTTTTAGCCATAAAAGTACTTTATTTTTTTGGAAATGTGCTGAAAATCCTTTTTTTTGTTTTGTTGTGGAAGCTCTGTTTATGACCCAATGAACTAAACAAAAAGCCTTGTTGGGCTGATCAATTAATTAAGGAAAAATACCCACATAGGATTAAGTTAAACTGTTTTCTCCTCTATCATAAGTGACATAAATTTTTTGTGTGCCTTTTGCTACACAATGTAAAAATATATGAATTCGCTTGTTAAGCTGTTTTACTAAACAACTTGGCTTTACCCATCTAAACATTTGCATAGACACCAAGTTTTTTTCTTTTTAAATGTTTCTATTGATTTCAGAGAGAGGAAGGGAAAGGGAGAGAGAGAAATATCAATGATTGAGAGAATCATTGATGGGATGCATCCTGCACGCCTCCTACTGGGGATTGAGCCTGCAACCTAGGCATGTGCCCTGACCAGGATTTGAACCATGATCTCCTGGTTGATGGATTGATGCTCAACCACTGAGCTATCCTGGCTAGGCTAGACACCAAGTTTTGTGAAGCATATCTGACTTAGATAATGATGGAAAGCAAGAAAAACAAGACTAAGGTAAAAAGTACTTGTAGTTTATAAATTGAACTTGCCAGTTGCTTCAGAAATAAATCAATCAACAATGAACTTACTAGGTTTTAATTCTTTGGCCATCCAGAAAAAAAGACCCTTTGTTTTCTACAACTACACAAATCATAGTTTAATTTCTATTGCTTGAGACAGAAACTCTCTCCATGGTTTCTCCTCTGAGTGGTTTAACAAAAAGTGCTTCTGACATCCTAAATCAAACCACAACTTGGAGTCGTGCTGTATTTATTCTTCAATAGTTAATGTTGAACAAATGAGTGAACTCTGCAAGGCTGACTTGTTTCCTGCCCATTAGACTCTCAGGGTTGGGAAGAAACTAAAGATTAGGCAGCCAGTTCTTAACACTCTATACCTGTCCTGGCTCAAACACCTTCAGTGATAGAGAACTTGTCATCTTGGGCAATGATCTGTCCCATTGTCATGTAGCATAGGCAGTTAGAACATTTTTATTTTCTTGAGCCACACTTTCTGTTTTCCTACAATAGATCCAAGTTTTCCAATACAACTCAACATTTAATGACTCTCTCCCATGACAACTTTCCTCCTGAGAACAGGAAGGGAGACCCAAAGTTGCCATGGTAATCAGAGAGCTTTCAACTTTGGACAGCAGATTCACAGCATTCGGTCAGTTTTGAAAATGAAGTAGGGAGAGTTAGTGGCTTAGACTTTTGTTACCCACTTAGACTCTGTCTCTAGAAAAGTCACCTAATAATAGTTAATGATTGCTACTGATTACAAATACTTAGTATGATGGAAACCATCCTCAGATATGTATGTACGTTTTCTTATTTAATCCTCATATAACACTAATGGTAGTTACTACTATTATCCTCATTTTACAGATGAAAGTAAAGTTCAAAGAAATGAAATATCCTACTCAAGGTCCCTGTGACATTGTATCTGTGCTTTTAACTTCTACACTGAGCATCCTCCCTTAGCTTACTCATGAAACAATGAGTAATACTGATAACCAAGGCTGCCCAAGGTAAGATGGCCAGTGTGGGCCCTGAAAATCTGACAGACCTATAAGGGCAAAATAAAGGATGGAACAGTAGTTATCAGCAGGAAATAGGAGAAAGCCAAATACAAGGTCAGTGAGGGCTGCTGTGGTCAAGATGTAGGGGATGATGAGTGCATCAAGAGACCAGTAGTTTAGGATGCCATGAAGATCTGATAATAGGCAAAAGACAGGAGTAAGCCTTCTGTAATTAAGAGGATATAAGTGCTGAAGAGATTATAATACCCTCTGACATATCAATTCAAAATAAAAACAAGAGGAACATTAAAAATAAATGTAAAAAAGTTCAGTGAAGTTCTCTTTTCTCCCTGCACTCAGCAGAGATGAAGTGCATTTATTAGTATTGACTTACAGGAACCACAGAATAAGCAGGTGGTGGTGGTAGGAGGATGTTGCAAAACAAAAAACGACAACAACAAAAAAACCAACAAGACAGATAAGGGCTCAGTTACCACAATTAGGATATAAGGGTAGCCTACATATGTTGAAATTTTGTGGACTAGGTGGAACTTGATTGGCCACAAAAGTGAGACTGAATTTACAGTTGAGTGGCTTCATCATAGCAATATGGAGAGCTTAAAAACCTTGGGAGACAGTCAGACCTTTTGGTGTTGGTCCAGATGGCTCTGAAGTTAGTCAGAGGAAGGACCTGATTTCAGCGATTTTAAGATGACATGGATTATCAGACACTTCTGGTTTAATGGCAGCATTTTAGAAAAGAAAGAGACACAACAATCAATGTTCACATTGGTTTTTAGGCACTTCAAGAATTCAGAAATGTTAAAATATAGTAAACTATAGTCAATATAGTAAATAGGACTCCAACTTAGCTACATGGTGAATGAGTAAGACCAGAACTTGAAAAAAAAAAACATGGGGCGGAGAAGTCCTATTTATTGAATAAAGAAGAAAAAAAAAAGAAGATGGTGCCAACTCCCTTCTTGTCATTATTCCACTTCTGTGTCCAGTCAGAGCATTCTTCTTCTTGGGGTGGATGGGGCTGATGGTGGACAGGACGGAGAATTTCCTCTTGAGCATCAAGATTAATGACCCTGGGTCTGGAGTTGACTCTGAAGACATCATCTGAACCAGAGGAGTGTCAAGTTCAGAGTTCTTCCAGAGCAGGCCAGGCACACATGACTCGGGGCTTCATTCAGAAGGGGCGTTATCTCCTCAGCTCCACTGAGAACGCTACAGGCTCATGGGTTTAGGTTGCTTATGGTGACAAAGCTGAACTAATGCTCACAGGGCATCTGGGTGTTTGACTCCTTATAGTATGTCTGAAGCTTTCCCCCAAATCTTGTAGCTCACTGAGTGAAAATCCCTGACATGGAGTCTCCATTTCTGAAGGATCCAGAGGGAGAGGGAGAGAAGGTGACCTAAGAATGGGAGACTGAAAGGAGAAAGTGAAGCTTCACCGAGAGTGCACAGTTACCACTGCTTCCATTTTATCTCAAATCCCAGATAAACATTCCAATCGAATGGAAAGTGTGTCAGTGGAAATATCACTCTTTGACATTATCCTGTTGCTAAGGTTACTTCAGAGATAGAAGAGTTTCAAATAGATTATTGGTATATGGCCCTGAGGACTTTAAGCTACCAACAGAAAACTTGACCATTAGGATAATACCGCATTACATTTTCATTTCGCATGGTTCAGTTTTCTTAATATTGATAGCATAAATTTTAATTATCATACAATTAGTCTCTGAGTGGGCAGGAAACATCTCTTTGCTAGAAAATGTTGATGCAATAATTGTTAACATAAAGGGGAGAGGGTGGTGGGTTTCAAGCTCTTCTTTGAAACTAAAAGTTGCCTACCCTTCAGTGATGTAAATGCTAAGCTGATCTTTTTTCTAATGAGAGAAATTAAAATAGGGGAAGTAAGCTTGGGCTCCTGTCATGGTTTAGACACTGAACATGTGTGAAGGGTGCCATGGAGTGGGGTGGGCTGATTTTTTTTTAATGTAGAGGAGTTCAGAAACTTGCTTGATGAAGTTGAATGTTTTCATCTATTTTTTAGTGCCTTCATGAACATTTTCATCAAAAGGGTCTCTGAGTATCTGCAACAAAGTTTACCTCAAAATCAGGACACCAAGGAAAGACATGGGTTTATGGAGAACCTACTTTGAGCTCTTGGTATTATAATCATCACAAAAGAACAAGCAAGACTTTCAATAATAAACCAGTAACCTCCTGGACCCTTGAACTTTTTAATTAAGGGAAAGAAATAAAAAGCAGAAAGTACTGAGGGAAGAAGAAGAGAGAACAAAAAGAATAGAGAATATGTTCATGAGTTGAGAGGACTTCAGATAAAGACCAGTTATTTGGTTTTCCTATTTTTAAGTTAGGAGCAAAATCTATAAAAATCACAGTCTTTTCTTTTTTGTTCTTTTTGAAAGTGCAATTAGATGTCTGTTTTTGCTGATTAACATCACAAGCATCTTATATTTCACAAGGTCCTTAAAGTCTTCCTTAATTCAAGATAAGATGTGAGAGATATACATGCTACTCTTGATAGGGATTCAAAGGACCTGTGTATCCCTTCAAAACCACAATGAGCTTAGGCAGAGCGCTGTTCTATAATATCAATTATCCTCACTGAATAGCATTTCTGCTCACTTTTTGTGTGTCTTTTTCGAATAGGAATGTATGTTGCCCTTATTAATCCTCCGGAATTACTTTTTTCCTGCTCCTTAGGAAATCTAGCAAATGCAGACAGTTTCAGCAAGTTAGCAACAACAACAAAATCTAATTTCTACTTGAGCAGTTCTGAGGTTAGGTCAGCAGAAAAAAAAACCTGCAGTAGCTTGTGTTGATGAATATTTTATAAGCTCTTGTAGCTAATAAAAGATGTATTTAAAAATGAGCAAGATGCTGGTTAAGAAAATATCCTATTATTTAATTATCATGTAGATAAAAGTTGAGTTTTGGGTGTAATGAAAGAATGACCCAGACCACAGACCAGCTTGATTCTGCGTCTTTAGACTCTTCATTCTGTTCACCATAGATCTTACATCATGGCTCCAACTGCTGACTTGTACAATCGATGAGTCAACAGGGTGATTACGGAGCTTGACCCATGTGGAGATTATTTAGTGACCTCATTGGATAAGAGAAATCTTTAAAAGTCTTCTCATTAGCACACCCAGTCAATGAAATTGCAAACCTCATTATTTGAGTCAGGGCTAGAAAAGTACAGGCCAATATAACCCCCAAATGACATCTTGGCAATATTTGGAGCTTCTTACCAACAGCAGTCAGAATTATACTCATCATGATCTATAATAACAATGATGATGACGATGATGGTGACAACAACAACAGCGCTAAAAATAGCAGCAACCATTGGTTGAGCACTTACTATGTACCAGCACAGTGTTAAGTGCTTTACATGAATCCTTTCTTCCAGACCTCACACAATAACTCCAGAAGGTGGGTACTATTATCATGTTTATTTTATAGCTAGGGAAAAAGAGGCTTGAGGATGCTTAGCTAGCAAGTGATTGAATTGATTCCAAAGTGAGCAGGCTTTGCTGGAATGGAGGCCCACAACCCCACCTTTGGTCTCTTTTCTAGCAAAATCATAGTTTTTTTTTGATGTGCCCAATGGAAAGATAACACATGCTCATAAAAGAAATTATAACATTTAAGAGGACTCACACTGGATCTTTCTAGCCAGTGGCATTATGGGAGGTGTGTTAGGAAGAATAGCAGTTTAGGAGTTATATGTCCTGAGTCTACCACCACAAGCTGCATGGCCTTGTCAATCACTTCACCTCTCTCATTCTCAGTGGCCTTTTCTTGAAAGCAATGATTATAATATTTGCTCTCTCTCCTTGCAGGGTTGTGCTGAGGAACAAATGTGATGAAGTACCTTGAAGCTCTTGGAAGAGCTTCAAGGGTTATGTAAATGAAAGGTGGTAATTAAAAACCTCCAGAGAAGGGCAGCCTATCTCAATAATCAATTATCATGTTTTCTTCCTTGTCAGGAAACCTGTATTTTTCAGGCTTCTTATAGACAGCTGTGTGCAAAATTTTTGTTTGGGAAATGTGTGAAGAAAGGATCATCCTGACAGCTCAAAACCTATTTATGATAAGAAATAACCACATATAAATTGATGAAACCAAAGGCAGATGCATTCTCATGTGAAATTGTAAAAATTCATACCTCTATTTATTGGTTTTTATATTTAGTTATAAGAAGATGAAATATTTAACTGTCATAATACACATAAAGCCCAACTCTCTAAATAAGAAAGTGGTATGGGAATTGACCTATTATTATGTAGAAAAACAGAAAAAGACTTTAGGGGAAGAAATATGAAAATATAAATACCAAAAAGCTTGGTATGTTCCCAACTTTGAGAACTTGGGTGTGAGGATACACTTGTGAAGTTTGAATCCATCTTTGCTCACATTATATTTTTGATGAAATTGAGTTATATTCTTTTTTTTAATCCTCACCCGAGGAAATGTTTTGATTTTAGAGAAAGAGGAAGGAAAAGAAAGAAAGAGAAACATCAAGGTGAGAGAGAAACATTGATTGGTTGTCTTTCCATATATGCTCCAACTGGGGATCAAACCTTCAACCTAGGTATGTGCCCTGATCAGGAATTGAACCTGCAACCTTTTGGTATATGGGACAATGCTCCAACAAACTGAGCCACCTGGCCAGGGCCAGTTATATTCTTGAGTTTCTGTTTCTACAGAGCTCTTACATATAAACCACCCAATGTCTTAGGTGTGTGTTACTAACCAGACCAGCAGTATAACCTGAGTAATGAAGACCTAGCCAATGCTATACCCATGGCTAAGTTCATGGAGGTTCTAAATTCTTCCTCACCTAACTTTCTTTTAGTGCAGATAATTAGGGACATGTACTGGTTTGAGCTTTATCTCCTCATGTTTTTCTTTTCTTTTCTTTCTTTCTTTCTTTTTGCCAAAATTGCTCAAGGAAATCAAATTAGATTGATTGTCGTGTTGAGATGTTGAGATTGGATAAAGGCAAGATAACACCCGGGCAGTCAGGATTTGAAAGGGAAGGAAATCCAGAGTTTCCCATTTTAAATATATCAAGGCTTGCTGAATTACAGTCTCAAATAACTGGGAAGGTTAGGTTTGGCCCAGAAAGCATGGCACTGAAATTATAGCATGTGTGTCCTTAATCAGCCACAAAGAACCTGTGTGTGTCAGGAAAGTGTCAGGGAGTATAACCTTCAATTCACAGCTATCTGGAACATATAAAAAAACCTGACTTACTCAAACGTGAGATATAAAACTGAAACTTATGAACACAAACAGCAGTGTGGTGGTTCCTAGGGGTTGTGGGGAGGAGGGGTTCCTAATATGAGGTGACAGGAGAAGACTTGACTTTGGGTGGTGGACACATGGTGCTATATACAGATTTTGTAACTTAGAGATCCACACATGAAACCTATATACTCATGTTGACCAATGTCACCCCAATAAAATTTAATAAAAAAGAAATAATGTTTATGAGAATTGATGGAAAGTCTAAATTCTATAATTCATTGTCAGATTTAAACTGATCTACCAGAGAGCCTTAATTTAGAGCAGTTAGCACCTCATAAAGTTTGCTTTTACTGAGTGAGTTAGGTTTAGCATCTTGCCATAGACCTCTATTGGGGAATGCTAAACAATGTGACTCATGAAGTGAATTGCTATGTTTGTGGTAAAGATCCCATCCTTCCTAGAGGTCAGCCTGACCATTTTCTTACAACTCTCAAATCTCTCCTTTGTACTGTGTGCAGATAGATATTTTGAATGATTGGGTATAATCATACTATTCCCCTACACAGTAATCTTTTTTTTTTCTTTTTTTTTTTTTTATTGCTTAAAGTATTACAAAGGGTATTACATATGTATCCATTTTATCCCCCCGCCCTAGACAGTCCCCTAGCCTCCCCTATCACCCAGTGTCTTATGTCTATTGGTTATGCTTATATGCATGCATACAAGTCCTTTAGTTGATCTCTTACCCCCCTACCTCCTGCCCCTCAACCCTCCCCGGCCTTCCCGCTGCAGTTTGACAATCTGTTTGAGGCAGCTCTGCCTCTGTATCTATTATTGTTCAAAAGTTTATAATGGTCTCTATTGTCCATGAATGAGTGAGATCATGTGGTATTTTTCCTTTATTGACTGGCTTATTTCACTTAGCATAATGCTCTCCAGTTCCATCCATGATGTTGCAAATGGTAAGAGTTCCTTCCTTTTTACAGCAGCATAGTATTCCATCGTGTAGATGTACCACAGTTTTCTAATCCATTCATCTACTGATGGGCACTTAGGCTGCCCTACACAGTAATCTTAATTAGTTCTAGGTTAACTGCAGAAGCAAATCCAAGTTTCTTTTCAAGGCACTCAAAGTCCTTCCTGAAGTGGCCTCATATTACCTGCCTGCCTCACCTCTTCCCTCTAGCCTCCCGACCCTTTGCTCCAACAATACTGAATGTGCAAACACGATTACTTTCATCATCTGGCTTCTCAATTCCTCATTCTTGAAGCCTCAACTAAAAATGTTAATCCTCTGTAAGAAGTTAACCCTCTCCAGTAGACTTTAGCGTTTGCTTCAGTCCCAAATTCAAATAGCTTTGACTGTTTCGTCTGCATTTTTGTTCTATTTCATTTTGTCAATCTGTCTCCCCTTTAAACTGCAAGCCCCTGGAAGGCAGGATTGCCTTCCCATTGCCATGCCTAACTTCAGTGCCCACAGCAGTGCCTGGGCTATGGCTACTGGTGCTTTTGTCTCTGTGGCATGCCAGCTGCGACCTTCCCCTCTTTCTTTTTTTTTTATAAATATGTTTATTAATTTCAGAGAGGAAGGAAGAGGGAGAGAGAGATAGAAACATCAATGATGAGAGATAATCATTGATTGGCTGCCTCCTGTACACCCCCCACTGGGGATCAAGCCTACAACCAGGGCATGTGCTCTGACCCGACATCGAACTGTGACTTCTTGGTTCATGGGTCAATGCTCAAATGCCAAGCCACGCTGTCTGGGCCCTTCTCCTCTTTTTTTCTTCTTCTGATCCTCATCTGAGAAAGGGCTTGTTGACAATCTCAGTCAAGAGCTGGGAACATTGGGAAGACCAGCTTTGACACATTCTCAACTATTTTTTGGAAAAGGGTGCAGTCCTCTGATGGAAGCACTTGTCCAAAAATTCACCTCCGTTCTGATTTTGTGTGACATTTCCCATCATGTAGAACATGATTAGCTGTCTTTTCAAGTGCTCCTTTAGGCCAAGTCCATTAATGAGATTTAGTTCAGTCCAATGTGAGTCAGAGCCAAGCATGTTTGCTCAGAGATGTGCATTAAAGGAACAGGGTTTGACTGGTAAGTGGCAGCCCAATCTTTAGGGCTGAGGTAATTTTCCAAAGCTGATTTTCTTAGTGCTCAGCAAAGTGGAATGTAATTTTAATTTGCAAGGAGAACTTTGGATTCCATGAGTCGTAACTATCAGCTTTTTCTCAAAGTGTTTCTTCACAATGATGCCAGGGAGGTCGGAATGGAATAGAGATACAAACAAATTTAATATAAAGGAAGTCCCAAACAAATTAAAAAGTCTGTCCTGAAATTTTATTTTACAAAAGGGGAAACAAAAAGTTCAGCAAGTGTTCTAATTTAATGGCATCCAAATACTTATTTAGTACAAAGGTAAGAGCAAAATATCACAGGAATGTACATTTAAAGATATTACAAAACCAATTTGAATCAAGTTATAGCTCACCAAGCAGTCAAAGGTGTCAAAGACATTTATCTTCTTGCATGAGATGCTTTATATGGAAGATTCAAATTAGCAAAACTTTTTAATTGGTTCACTTCTACTGTGCAACATATAAAAAGTTTATGGAGGCAACAATTCATTAGACACTGCAGCATCCGACCAGAGCATCAACTATTTATAATTCGGCCTGCTATTCAGACATGTGGCCACATCAGAATGAGATACAAGCAGCCACTAAGAGGGTAGATTTTCATTAACTATTCATTTCCTTTTGTAAAGTTGAGGGCCATAGAATTAATTCTTTCACCTCAGTCTTCCTATGTAAAATAATAGATATGGTAAGAGTGCTCTTCAGGTATGCAGTGTGATAGAAAGATAATTCCAGTGCATATGACTGTACAATACAAACACTCACGGATCATACGATTCTCTGTTCCCGCCTCTCTTTCTCTCTTTCTAATCCTATGGTCTCTCTGAAATGTCAAGAGCAGGCCTCATGCGGATAGAAGACTGCATATTGTTCTCATTTCTGATCCTTCCCTGGGACATTTGTTTGTAAGTACAGAGTTGGGAGGAATAGTTTAGGGATATTTAGCCTTGTATATACTAGTAAACAGGAGTGAGGGCCTGTTGTCTGTGGAAGTAAGGGCTTTATTGACACTTTGCCAATGATGACAGAACCCAGATCCAGGGGACATTGTTTTGCTAAAGTATCCTTGGGATCATGAGTTCCACCCCCCCTTTTTTTTTAACAGGGGATACAAAGAAGTAAGACTAGCATATGAAAAGCTAGACATTATAAAAAAACAACAGACATTCATTAGACTTAAGGAACAGTATTCCTTCTATTTTACAGTTAGGACTACCTAATGGCGGCTACTGTTGTCTTTTTCACCTCCTAGGAACAACGGTGTAAGGGTTGGGACAAAGGTGACTGGTGTGATTAAGCCTGGCGGTACCATTAGCCGAGAGGATCAAAGCTTTGCTGGAGCGATAGGGGCAAGAGTGGGTCTCAGTGTTAAGGTTAATGGAAATCAGGGTCAGCATCTCCTTTAGAGAATGTCAATATCCGCTGCTACAGACTTCATCACATGACTTTTTCATTTCAAGAGATTGTGATGAGTTTAGATGAGGATTCATTTCTTTGTTGCACTCCTTGTTCTGCAGCTGGGGTTTCTCAGAGAATTGCCTGACTGTGTCCAGAACACAATGTCACGGAATGTGTCACATCCAAGAAATGTGCTAAGAAGCGATGCAGTGGGGGCTGAGAGTCCTGCTGCTTCCTGTCCCAGCCCATCCATCATGGGGCAAGGTGGACCATGGGCAGGACGGTCCCACTCCACTTACAGGTGCAGAATTTGGAAAATATTTATTGTGCATCGTAATTAATAAAGATTATATTCATCACAAGGAAAATAGTGTTTATTGAGCACCAACTGCATGCTGAATCCAGTACTGGGAGTTTACATACAATATCATATCATTACATTAAATCCTTGTTATCACCCTGAGAGATCAGCATTATGAACCTCATTTTCTAGAGTGGGGCTCAGAGATCTTGGGTCATGTGTCTAAGTCACACTGTGAGTAACGGGGAAGTAGGGATTCAAATCACGTCTGTCATCATCCTGCTTCTGAGTGCTGTAGCATTTGCGAGCAGTGCCTGTTCATAGTCCTTTGACACCCCGGCCCCCCGCAGGAGCTCACCAGAATAGAAGTTCCTTTACCGATTGGTGGCTTCCCGCATCTCTCTAACCTACAGTGTTCTCTGGCGCCTGACCTGTGTGCTCAGTTACAGCACAGGGCAGGTGGGAAGCACTGAGTTAATGCCCCAGGAGCAACCCTGATCACTGAAGGTTGGAAACGGAAAGATTAGTACCTGTTTCCTTGCCCTTCAGCAATTCTGACGTGTTTTCTACAGAATCTCTCAGAGACTCCCTTGTGGCATAGACTTTCAGTTGCCCACAGGGTGATCCCTCATCAACCCACTCCTACCTGGCCTTCCTTCCTTCCCTCTCTCTCTTTCCCCTATTTGCTTATGGTGATCCCTGGGATCCCCTTGCAAATACTACCTGCACCAAGGATCCAAATGAAGAAAACCCTATACCCTTGCCTACTGCTGGTTGCTGACAGAATTAGGCATCGTTAAGACAAGTGAGAAAGACTCATTGCATATATCTGAAGAAGCTGGGGACTCTGAAACCTAGCAGTCGCTTTTGGACACAGACAGAACAGGGAGTTTTAGAACAGCACAGACATCTCCCCCTTTTCAGTACAGTGGTTGTGTGGCAAAACGTATTTTTCCAAGTGTTTACACATGACTCTAAGGAGGTAGTTTTCAGAATTAGGCCTTTAAGTTGACTAATAATGTAGGAGTAGCTTAGGAGTAATAACACAAAGTTTAAACATGACCACGTGCTACCTAAATGCTTCCCCAAACTAGCAAGACTGAGTTAGAAGTGACACGAAGAAAAATGAGCTTGCTACATCTCATTAGGGATATGCTGCTAGATTTGCATTTTTGTTTAATACTCAAATGTTGGAATATTATAGCTGAGTCATGACTTCAAATTCCTGTAACAAGTTGAAATGAGATTGGGTAAACAGACATTGAGAATACCAGGGAATTAATGAGAGTCTGGAAATGATGCCGGTAATCAGCTAGGCCTTGCCTATGGAACAGTGTGCTGGTGAGCATCCAGCTTCCTTTTGATCCTTTGAATTTGTCTTATTTAATAAATAGAATAAATTCAAGTGGTATTTCATTAGTTGGGAAAAATGGATATATCTGCAGGGAAGAAAAATTGGTGAAAAAAAAAGATCATAGGTATATAGAAATCACACCAGCATCCTGATGATAATAAAAGAAAAAAAAAAAAGACTTCTGTGATTCCTAGTTTTCTATCATTATCAGAGAAGGAATATTATCAACATAAGCATTGTATTCCAAATAGGCTTTTCCTCTACTATTGAGATGGTAGTTCATTTACACCCAAGATTATAACGCAGTTTAAAAATCATCCTTTTCCTTTCAATTTGCTTCCCTCTTTCAATACCATCAGATTCACAGTTAGTTATAAAGGAGATTGATGGTCTTAAACATCATCTCGTTTTCTTCCTTTTTGCTAACAAGTTGTTTAAAATAAGTATGATTTTCCTAATAGTCATTTTTAGTATCAGAAATATACAATTTAGCAAGGAACATCAAAGAAATATACAATTTAGCAATTGCACTATTAATGCTGCAATTTAGTGACAAAATACCTCTCAGTTTTCAAGTGCCTTTTGCTGTATTTCTTCATTTCAAAGGATTTATTGTATTATTTACTTGGTTGTAATGGTCAGGTCCTGGTGTAATAGGCTTATTTTGATATTTTCTCCACAGTCTAAGTTATTTCAATAACAGCTAACTCTACCTTTGTATGATGCTCAGCAAACAGGAAAACAGCGGGTGTCCCATTTTGCCTTTGCCTTCTCAGTGCCTTCAAGGGATCATTTCATTATTGACGAGTGTGTCTGGAAACTGAATCCTGACTTGGAAGAGAGCCCTTTCTCCCTTCATTTGAAGAAAACTGTGGCTCCCTGGACATCCACTCTAATTTTAAGCAAAATTTCAAACCACCCCCACCACAAAAGCCTGAACCTCTGGGATGTAAATTCAGTAAGGACATGGATAGGAAACAAGTCGTGGACAAATAGGCCTAGCCCCAGGCTTAGGAAATTAAGCAGAATCTAGTGCATGGAGTGCGGTGGTTGCTCTCTAACTACTGGTTAAACTGGAATTTGTTATAAGTGAATGTTAAACACTGTTTGCTAGAATTCTTACTTCTTCATTGTTTTTAAACATCCTATTCCTGGACTTGCAAATCTTATAATATGACTAGCGCGTGATGACCATGGGCAGAGATACCATAAACTGGATTCAGCCATTTGTAACTGGAATATAGTTGTATTGTGTCCATGCAGAAGCATGTTTTTGAGCTTATCTGAGGGGTAGAACAGAGAGAGATGTTAATCCTACTACCTGGCTTTATGGGCTTCATGCTTATGCCCACAGTAAGAGTGAACTTTGTGTCTCACTCAGGAAAGCCAAGTGTAAATTTCTCAGCTCCGGCTGCAGCTGGCAGACTCCTAAGGATCATTTCTGTTTTCATGCATCCAAAATTTAGAGCATTCCATAAACTACAAAATTAGGTATCTAAGTACCCTCTAAATAAATCGGACATCTGTTGAATTTCTATTTAGTGTAAATAAGACCATATGAAAGAAAATTTTAGCAAAGAAAAATTTGAATACTCTGATACATGCCATTTCTCCATATTCAATTTGTCTTTGAAACCAGTCATTGATTGCAAATGATAATATTCTCAGAACCAATGACAGTAACTTTGTGTGGCCTGATGTGGCTCAAATATTCTTTAGGAGAACTGTGCATCATCGGGCTATGGGAGGAGATTCTTCATCCCAAGAATTTACTCTTTGTTGGCAGTGGAAGTAGTCGCCTAACTGGTTGCCTTGTTTCTACCCTTGAGCCCCAATGTAGTCTCAATACAGAAGCCAGAGTGATTCATCTAGTAAAGTTAGAGCATGTTATTCCACTACTTAAAACCTACAATGGTAGCCCATTTCATTTGCAGCAAAAGGCAGCAGGCATGTGAGCTGCCTTCCAAGTGACTGCAGGGACAATTTTACCAAATGTTTTGTGGACATATATCACGTGATCCACAGCTTTCAAATCTGAGTTGTTTATTTCAAAACCCAACTGTATATCAATGACATATATTTTAAGTTTTTGATGATAGCACTCAACTTATTATATTAGTCAATGTAACACTACTTGCTATGAGAAACATATGAAATCTTTGTGGCTTAAAACAGTGCAAGTTTATTTCTTGCTACCACAATACTTTGGGTCTGTTCTTAATTTGGGGAGGCTTCCACATGGTCAACCAGGAACCCAGATTCCTTCACTCTTATGGCTCTTCTCTGCTCTAGGTTCTTGGAAACTCTGCATTCTGTCAGGGTGTGAAAAAAGAAAAAGAGGAAATTGTGCTTCACGATTTTCTACTCACATTCCATTGGCCAAAGCTCAGTCACTTGGTCATACTGGCCTATATGGGATACTGAGATTTGCAGTGAGTGCTTGGGAGGAAGAGAAAATAGGGTTGTTGATCAGCTAGTAGGCTCTGTTATTTTTTCTCTTAGTAGGCATATGGGCTCTCAAATTATTTCTTATTTTCAAGTTGGTTAGCCATCATGATTGGATTTTGTAATGTATTCTTGGGCAGGCATCAGAAGGGAAAGAGCAAGTCTCTGGAGTCAGATACACTGGCATGCTTACTAGCTGTGTTCCTTTGGGTGAGTTACTTAACCTCTCTGACAATTAATTTCTTCATCTGCCCAAACAGGTAGAAAATAACTTTCCTGTGAAATGATTGGATAGGAAATGTATTACAGATCAGAATAGAGGTTAAGAGCACAGATCATGAGGCCAGTCTGCCTGGGTTTGAATCCTGGCTGTGCCCCTTGTTTACTGGATGACCTTGGATGAGCTTCAGTTTCTTCATCTTTAAAATGAGAATCATAATATTATCTGCCATACAGAGGGTTTGGGGGAGTTAAATGAGCTAATACATGTAAGGCACTTAGAATATTGCCTGAAAACGGTGAGTGGTATACAAGTATTATCTCTAATCAAAGAGCATCTGGTGCATCTCATGGACTCTTGATGAGGGTATTCTCTCCAGGATTTGCTTGACATGGTCTCTTCTTTTCAGCAACTATTGAAGACTGAAAACCCCCAAAGATCCCCTAAAAGGGCTCTTCCAAGGTAGGATTTCAGGCATATTAGTGGAGCTTTGTGCAGAGAGTCCTGCCAAATAACCACCTACGTTGACTACTGCTTTTGGGCCCTGGAGGAAAATGCTCAATAAAGGACATTTATCCAGGGCTCTTTAAAAAATGGGCGATGTGAGGTTTAATAGCACAGGACTCATTACCAATTAGGGTGTACAGTGGAGAGGGGAAGCTATTTAGGGTATCAGGCTAATCTAAGTAGAAGATTACAGTCTGAAAAATTGTTTAAAGAGAAATATAATTAGAATAATGGGACAACATAATGAGAAATCAATGCTATTAATGTAAGTGCTAATTATGGCATTAGAACATTTATCCAAATCCCTTCTCCTTAAAACTAAAAATATGAAATTAAGTCACCACAGTAGACAGTTTGTGTAGAGGGACTCACAGGTCTTGGATTACTCTGGAAAAATCTGCCAGGAACAATTTGTCATTGTAGCAAACATCAAGCTGAACCCTCTCAGTTTCAAGGAGAGAATGTGTATGGAAGGACCATATTTTTACTCCACTCATAATTGGTCATTTTAGGTCTCATAAGTTCTGGGCATTAGGAGTGCCTTAATGCTATTTGAAATGAACTTTTTAACCTCCTTCCCTTCAAAGTGTTGGCTTGCTAACTGTGGGTATTTTTGATAATGCCACAAAAGTTGGTATTCTGAGTGTTGTGAGCACGCTCTGGCTTGGACTAACTGGAGATTGTTTGGGGTGAAATGGACAGTGCTGTGTTCCTGGCAGAGAGAATGGTGCTTGTCCTACAAGTCTAAAGGCACGTGACAATCCAAGTATCCTGCAGATGGGGGTTAAAAGCCCAGTGATTTGAGGTATTCAAGTACAAAAAACACTCTGTCTCCTTGGGGACACTGAATTTTAGTTGGAGCCCAGGGAGTACCTTTTGGGGAAGTGAGAGCAGTCCAGAAGTAAGGTGTAGATCCAGGGACCAGGAGCAGGAGGCTCAGCTTTCCCCTCCCAAATAGTAGGGATGGAGTTTGTTTTCTTTTTAATTGTGAGAAAACATATGTAACATAAAATTTTTCACTTCAGCCATTGTAAGTGTACAATTCAGTGGCATTAATCACATTCACAATGTTTTGCAACTATCACCACGATCTATTTCCAAAGCTTTTTCATTGACCTCAAACTGAAACTCTAACCATTAAGCATAACTCTCTCATTCTCTCCTCCTTACAGCTCTTGATACCTCTAACCTACTTTCTGTCTCTATGACTTTTTCTATTTTAGATATTTCACATAAGTGGAATATTTATCTTCTTGTGTCTGGGTTTTTCACATAGCATAATGTTTTCAAGGTTTATCGTGTTATAGCATATATCAGAATTTCTTTGCTTTTTTTTTCAGTCCTCACTGAGGATATTTTTTCATTGATTTTAAGAGAGAGGGAAAGACAGAAAGAAATATTAATGTGAGAGAAACATATCAATTGGTTGTCTCCTGCACACGCCCCAACCAGGGCCTAGGCTGGGGAGGAGCCTGCAACCTAGGTACATGCCCTTAACCAGAATCAAACCTGGGCCACTTCAGTCCACAGGATGACACTCTACCCACTGAGGAAAACTGGCTAGGGCAGAATTTCTTTGCTTTTTAAGGCTGAATAATATTCCATTTTATATATATACATTTATATGCCGCATTTTATTTATCCATTTCTCTATCAATGGGCATTTATGTCATTCCCACCATTTGGCTATTGTGAATAGTGTTGCAATGAACATTGGTGGACAAGAGTCTGAGCCCCTGTTCTTCAATTATTTGGGGCATATACCTAGGAGTGGAGTTGCTGGTTCATGTGATAATTCTAAGTTTAGCTTTCAAAGGAACAGCCAAACTGTTTTCCTGGAGTTGTTCTTGAGGACTGTGAAGCTGGTGACAGGTGTATAGAAATAAGGATGGGGACTAACACTAGGAAGTGGAGTGAAGGGGAAGCCACTGGACCCCGTAGCAGAGCTGAAGCCCCAGCGAGTGGTCTGCCATGTTCAGAGCTTGCATTTCTAACATCCTCAAGTGTGGTCTGTGGACCAGCACTGGCTTCATCTGGGCCCTGATTGGACCAGTAGCATTTCAGGGCCTGGCCCAGAAGTACTTGCTTGTGCTTCTCTAATTTATATGAGCATCGGCATATCACCCAGGCACCTTGTTAAATGGGTATATTCTGAGTGGAGTGATTTGAGAGCCTGCATTTCCAACACTCTCCCAGGTGATGCTGGGTCTGCTGGTTCCTGGACTATACCTTGAAGACGAAGTGAGTGTCAGTAATGTCTGCATATTGGAATCAACCGCTGAGATTTTCAAACATCCCAATGTCTGGGCCCCACCATACGTTTCCTAATTTAATTGACTTGGGGTGGGACCTGGGATTTAGTGTTTTAGTAACATTACACACCAGATTCTGTTGTGCAGCTAGGGTTGAGAATTTCTACTCTGGATTTGGTCATTGTCTTAGCTCTTGCACGTGTGTCCTCCTGCCCTATTTCCTTCTTTCTTTCCAAACTCTTCTGCTTAAAACTGGGTCAGCTTCCCAATTGATTAGTATCTCTGGCTCCTGTTTATCATTCACATTGCCCACTGATTAATCTCTCAAAAGCCAGTTCTGAATAGACTGCTTCTTTGCAACAGCCTTCAATGATTCCCCATTGCTTTCCATGAATAAAAGGACCTTGCCCCTGTTTTTTGAGGCACTCCTTGGGGTAGCTCTTGCCTACCTTTCCAGCATGTCTGCCTCTCGACTGAGTCCTATATGTCAGGAAAACTAAACTTGAGGCTTTTCCTCTCTTTCTGGTTTTGCTTGGGTTGACTATCTGGTTAATTTTTTTCTACCTACATATTAGTCAAGATAGGTAGGTAGAAAAGATTAACCAGATGGAGAGTCAACTCATACCTATTCTTACTTACTCTATGAAAGCCTTTCCTAATGTTTGCAATTGATGTAATCTTTTTTTCCTTTAGCATGTTATTTGTGGCTTTCTTACGTAATTTACCTCCTTCCCCCTTGTATTTCTGGAATTAGCATTCTCCTCTTACCCTCCTTACTGAATTATAAACTCTTTGGGGGCCAGAGCCTTGTCTTGTTTATCCCTCTCCCCTGCTGGGCCTTCTACAGTGTCTTCACATAGTAGGGATATACGCAGATTGGTTAAATTGTATTGACTTGAGTAAATTACCTCCATGTTACTAATTCTAATTTGACCTCTCTGCCATTTACTGCATTTTAATTTCACTGCCTAACAGTTAGTAAATCCTTAGGGATTTTATTTAAATAAATGCTTCTTGATCCCTGGCCAGTATGGCTTGGTTGGTTGATCTTTGTCCCATGCACTAAAGGATCACCAGTTTGATTCCTGGTCAGGATACATGCCCAGTTTGCGGGTTCAGTCCCTGCCTGGGACACATGTGGGAGGCAACCAATCGATGTTTGTCTCTCTCTCCCTCTCCCTTCCTCTCATTCTAAAGTCAATGAAAACATATTTTTAAAAATTCTTTTTGGAAAGCACCAAATGTTCTTCATAAACACATGATGTAGCTTCCACAGCGTCTTCAAAGGGTATAATGTTTTTAACTGTTGATTCTTTGTACAAGTTTGTTAACATTTTAGCTTCTTTGTAGCCTGAGACAGTGTGGGATCTGGTAGGAAGTCAGAGGCCAGATTCATTTCATTTTCAAAGACTCATTATGTTCCTAAAAGCTTGGGAGTGCAGTGGTAATGAGCCTTGGTTCTGGGGAGCCCATCCAGCTCCCACTCCTCCTCACTGTTCGGGTGGGGACCTCTGTGGTACTTATGTGTGTGATGGGACTTGGAATGTAATGACGTTTCCTGCAATTAAATCATGTCCTGTAGGAACAATTATGAGGAATCCCCCCTCATTTGGCACAATGAGATATAAACATTTTCTAACGGGCTAATTAGTGTAGCTATCATTTTTTTTTTTTAGCAAAAAATGTCAATGTGTAGGATTTAATTAGTCTGTCCTAGGATTATCATATAACTTCTTAGTTTAGTCAGTCTGTCAGCATTTTCAGAATTTGGAAGGATGTCAGGAGCTATCACCTATACACTTACATGAACTTTTAAAACTTACAGAAAAATTACTAGAGCAGCAGGTAAAGTTTCCAGAAATAGAATCTTCTTAGATGGGTGGACTAGTTGTGACCAAAGGAATATTTCATCTGTGGAAAGTGTGCAAAAGCAGGCCTTGGCACCCCATTGTTCTGATTTCTACATTTCAGGACGAAGGTGGTTCAGATATTGCAGTCTCTGATTTAGACTTGTTTGGTGTCTAGTAGTGGAATCCGGTTAAGCTACATAGGAATTTATTGGCAGGATGTTGAGTACTGCACAGAATGCAGAAGACTTTGAATAGCTCAGCCATGCAAAGTAGAGGTCAGGGCAGTTTTTGGGGTGTAAGAACTGGTGGGTAGCCTCTTTAGATGATGGGATGATTTGTTGCAAATAGCTCAGTTCTTTTGGTTTTCCAAGGAAAGAGAGTTGTGTTGGCCCATCTTGGGTCATGGAATGGGTTGAATAGTGTTTCCTCAAAATTCATGTCCACCCAGAACCTCAGAATGTGTGACTTTATTTGGAATAAAGGTCTATGCAGATGTAATTAAGGTAAGGGTAGAGATAAGGCCCTACTGGATTAGAGTGAGCCCTGCATCTGATGAGTGTGTCCCTATATAAGAAGAGGAGAAGACAAAGAGTCAAGAAGAAGGAGGCAGTGTGACATGGAGGCAGAGATTGGCGTGATGTGTCTATGATGTGTCTATGAGCTAAGGAACACCAAGGATTGCCAGGAACCACCATAAGTTGGAAGGGAGGTATGGGACAGTTTCTCCCTCAAAGCCTCCCGAAAAATACAAACCTGCTTTTGAACTTGACACCTTGATTTTTGAACTTACATCTTCCTAAACTATGAGATAATTTTTTCCTTGTTTTAAGCCACCACGTTTGTGGGAATTGGTTTCAGTAACCTTAGGACACTAGTGTGGTGCTATGTCCATTCTTTATCCAGGAGGGGTAGTCACATCAATGGAAAGCCTCATGGTCACTCTGTGCAAGGGTATAGAGCAATGGTTCTCAACCATTGGAAAACACATATAGCATATCAGATATTTACATTATGATTCATAACAGTAGCAAAATTACAGTTATGAAGTAGCAACAAAAATAATTTTATGATTGGGGGTCACCACAACATGAGGAACTGTATTAAAGGGTCGCGGCATTAGAAAGGTTGAGAACCACTGGTATAGAGGGACTTTCCCAAATAAATTCCAGTGTTTTTCCTTAAAGAAAAGAGCATGGATAAGTGGATAGAAACCGCAAAATGTTTGTTATACACTGTGAACCATGAAAATCTTTTCCCTGCATTCCTGCTTCCCCTGAGGAGGCTGGGGACAAAGATGGGAAATGCACTGTGTCTCAAGTAAAATGTTGAGCCGCCCCCTACCCCCAGATTTACCAAGTTTCAGCAGTTAATATTACAAGTCTTTTGGGAAAGAATTGGTGGTGGTGTGGGTGACAAAAGATACAGAAAGACAAGGTGTAGGACAAAGGTCTTGTTTCTATGGTGAGGATATATGATATGGATCAGGAAGGAAATCTATGAAATGAATGAAAATTTAATACTGTATTAACTGAAAGAAGCCTGGATATAATGAGCCCACCTCATTCCCTGACTGGGACATCGTGACAAATACGGGTTGAAAATAATCAAAAGAATAAATTCTTGCCTGTGTGCAGAGAAATCACAATGGGCTGAATGGAAATGGTCGATCTTGTTTGGGTGATTCTGTATCCATTCCCCTTAAGTTACTTTAGTATTTGGTGGCCGGAGAGATATCTTTGTGTTTATTTTCTTTGCAGCTCTAATGAAAACAACAACAAAACAAAACCTTATTGAAGGCTTCCTATTAGCCCAAGACCATGTTAAATGTGTTACACATGCATCATTTTATGTATTCCTCATCATATAACTCAATGTTGTGGATACTGTTAGTGGCTTTTAATTTTGGGGTATGGAAACAGAGGTTTAGGCAGGTAATGTAACTTGCTATCAGTCACATAACTGTTAAGTGGTGCTGCCAGAATTCAAACCCTGGAGTCTTGACCCCAGAGCCTAAATACCTGAATAATTGTTTAGATATTATGTATACCTTTCCTGTAAGTATGTATGTCATTTCATTAAAGAATTAAATTATTACTTTCTTTGGTTGTGGTTATTCTCTTCCCATCAAAAGCCCAGAAGCTTTGCTCCTGGGGCATATTCTAGGGAAACTTTCCAAAGTCAATGGAATGAATCAGAACTTCCTTTGTGCCATGAAGTGTACTGTCTGCTAAGCTAATCTCTTTTCTACTGGGGAATATGTATAATACAAACTGGTTTAGCTAGACTGAAAATCAATCATCAAGGCCATTGATGATGCTAAAAAAAATCAAAAGTAGTTAGCATACAAATGAAAGTGATTCCCTATAACTCTGTGTGGGACAAATTTCCTGAACCACACCAATAAATCAAGGCTGTGGAGGCTCAGTTATAAAGGAAGATAGATTGAACAATTTTCCTGTTACAAACAAGCTGTTTTGTACTATGTATCTATCAGCTAGTTATTTAGGTTTAATTTAGGAATGTGCAAACTAAACAGGGCCAAATATATTTAAATACACTCTCATTAAAAGTTGCCAAGTTAGTTCTGGAATCTTTAAAGTGCGTTTTGTATAACTGTAATTAGAAATTCTTCACTATTAAAAAAATTAGTCTGCAAAAGACTCGCCCCTGTTTTGTGTGTTCATTCTTTGAGGTTAATTTTTGTTGTTTGTTAATTGGCAGTTTTTTTAATTCCCAGGACCCACTGTTGGAGCACACCCTCTCAGCTGTGTTGAGTGACTTCCCTGGTGGCTGGGATCTTGGAGATACAGATGAAGGCAGGCAGATAATGCTGCTTCTGATTGTCCTTACCCCAAGAAGCTGGCTGCTGCCTGACGCCTCGGGACTCTGTCAGGTACTGAGGTAATTTGTATTAGGACTTTGGGGCTGTAAGTCAATAGAGAGTATGCTTTTCTGTACTGGCTCTTGGTTCTTTCTTCTAATCCACTCAGAGTTGACCCAAAACACACAAGCGTCCTGGGAAAGCCAGTAATGTGATGCTCTGGACAGGATCATTTTTGAGCATAGCGTTTGCACTGGTAACATCAAATAATTGTTCAATATCTTTTTAGAGATGTGGGGATGTTGGAAGTGGAGGACCACTTGTGGTAGCTCAGCACTTCTCCTCTGTTGTGCTGCAAGATCTAACCAGATGTGCTTGCTATACCCTGCATGGGGCATAACATGCATATAATATACATATAATAATATTATCTAGCTTATAGGATTGTTTTGAGGCTTAAATGGGATCATCCACATAAAGCCATTAACACAGGTCCTGGCGTACAAAGGTCTGGCAAAAAATGTTATCTATTATTATTAGCCTAACCAAAGTCCTGGAATTAGTGAACATACCTCTCTGAGTCTCCATTAGCTCATCTGTGATATGTATTTAAGAGTGTCTTCTTTAGCTATTCTGTGAGATTGTTTAATATTGAAACACAATGATGCTTTCCATTATGGTTTATAAACTGTAATATCAATGGTGGGAGCTGAATACTGTTGTTCAGTCAGGCTATGGCAACTTTCCTCATGTGCCCCATGGGGTCTGGTTTGTTATCGCCAGGGTTCAACAGAAAATTCAGCAAGGTCTTACTCCACTCTGGGTCTCAGTGGCTTTACAATCTGTATATACATATGCAATCCTATTAATAAAAGGCTAATATGCAAATTGACCGAATGGCGGAATGACCGGTTGCTATGATGTGCACTGACCACCAGGGGGCAGATGCTCAATGCA
The DNA here is from genome assembly GCF_963259705.1 of Myotis daubentonii. NCBI lineage: Eukaryota > Metazoa > Chordata > Mammalia > Chiroptera > Vespertilionidae > Myotis > Myotis daubentonii. Next base: position 18,029,096 of record NC_081841.1, read on the forward strand.
GGAGCTGACTCCTGGTGGTTAGTGCGCTCCCACAGGGGGAGCGCCGCTCAGCCAGAAGCCAGGCTCTGGCAAGCTCAGTGACGGCGGGAGCCTCTCCCGCCTCCATGGCAGCACTAAGGATGTCCAACATCAGTCGGACATCCCCCAAGGGCTCCTGGACTGTGACAGGGCGCAGGTCGGGCTGAGGGACGTCCCCCCTCCCAAGTGCATGAATTTTGTGCACTGGGCCTCTAGTACTATATATATGATGAGTGGGAGACTTAAGTTACTTATATGTATAAAAATTCTTGTTTAGGCAACAGGAGTTAATAATAAGAACCATTGTTATTATTGATTATTTACTTTTTCCAGGCCTATGGCTAAATACTTTATGTGCATTATATCATTTAATCCTCACAATGGCACAACAAAGTTTGTACCATTAGTTTACACATTTTTTTCAGATGAAGAAACTAGAGCAGGAATTTGCATAATCAGGATTTGATCCCAAAGCCTTTGCTTCTCAAGGTGGTGTTATCTGTCCATTTTGTGCATTGGGAAAGACACTCACCTGAAGCCAAGAGCTCTAGTTTCCACTGTCCTATTTGCCTGAGACCAGCTGGGTGACCTTTGGTCAACTAACCAAATGGGCCTTTATTTTACTATCTGACAAAGGGGCTGGATTAGATGACTCCTGAGGTCCCTAGGGGGTCAATGATTTTATGATTCTAGGTATTTGGGCTTGGGGCCAGGAGTTCAAATTTTCTTTAATGTCAGAAGGTCTAAATCTTTCCTTTGAGGGGATATATTTTATCATGAACATCAGTTACCAAAGCTTCCAGCTGCAAATCAAGAATAAAGTAGAGGGGGTAGTTCACAGGTGTGATGAAGGAGAAGAATGTTCTCCTGCCAGATATTTAGAAAATGGCAAAATTTGCATTGAAAGTATATTATTAGTGGTAAAAAATAATGATTAATGCCATTTCATGTTCCTTTCACAAGTCATGCTAGATAATGAACAGTGATAACACTATACGTGATTGCTGATCCTTGTGACATTCAAAGCAGATTCAAAATTCCTATTCTACATCCAGGACTCAGTTAGGGCTCTGTATTAAATTCAGACTTAGGGATCAGATTTAAAATTCAAATGCATATCCTCTTTGCATATCTATTTTGACACAGCATTACAAATTACTGACTGTAATATGAATTAAAAATGGACTTTTGCACAATGGGAGAAACATTAAAGAAAATCCTATTTAAATTTAAATCCCTTTTCAGACATCCCCCCATATTTACCCCTCAATATATCTGCTAATTATCAAAAGTATTATTTAAACAATAATTTGTTCATTCACATTTTATTATTTTCTACCTGTAGCAACAGCCAAGAAGCAATGTTGATACCTTGAGTCACAATTAGTTCACTGTGATGTTTGTAAATGAGAGAATTTTTAAAGTATTTTGACCTATCTACATTATAGTATTTAACCAATGTACATAGTGTAGGCAGAACTGATATAAAAAGGAACAGAGTGGCAAATGTGCTTCTAAGAATATTATAATAGAGCCAGTGAAATGTGAAAAATGACAAATTAAATTTAATGTTCAGGTACATTGCCAATTTGTTTGGGGGGTAAAAAGCAGCACCCTTTGCTAACCCAATAAGAACTAATCAGATTTTAATTACTCTATGTGCAACCTGGACTGCTTAGCACATTTATTCAGAGTAATCATTGGGGCATCTCAAGCCAAATGGCTGAAAATTTCCATCTTCTCAAACCATGGCTATGGTTCCCTGTTAATCATTTTTGTACCTTCTAATTTTATGTTTTTTTTCAACCTCATTTTGTCCATGACATTAATAATTTCCTTTGGGTTTTTCTTTTTTAATGGAGGGGAACAATTTGCTATTTTGTATAAATGAAGATGATGCCAGCCTCCTCGCTCAGGCCCTAAAATTGTTTATCTAGGCTTGTGTAAATATCCTTCCTGCTTTCATCTACCAGGGAAGCTCCTTGAGGTTAGGGGGGCAGCTTGTCATTACAGAGATGGAGCCTGACATTTTGGCCTCATTAACGTGGTGCTGTAACAAATCAAGAGAACCTCAAACCTAATTTAGCAAAACAACCAAGCCCATAGGAAAGGGCAGGAAAAGAAAATCAGAGGTGCTGAATTCAATAAACTTTTATTATTGACCTTAAAAATCTTTCTTAAAATTGCCAGAAGCTTCCAGCTTTGTGCTGGTACTTAGGAAGCTCCACTCACGAATGCTAGCAAAGTTACCACAAGAGACTCGGTAGATACAATGAGATCCAGAATTGCATTCATTTATGTGCTTCTTGAATTCCTGGAGGTCGTTTTTTAGCCTTCAATAAAATCAACCCTGGACTAATCAATGAGAAATTGCAGAGAATATGAATCCTGCAGAATCAATAATTCGTATAATAATTACACCAGCATATTAGAGAAGCATGGTAGTGCATCCCCAAGCGAATCCCAGGGAGCATGCTCTGGAAATCTTTTAAAACTCAGCCAGATGTAATGAAGCTTTATATACTTTGCTCTGATTTAGGATAATCCTGGAGTTTTAAGAAAAAGAATATATTGTAAGGTTTTCGTCTACTTTATGCAAGTTAAAATATTAACACACATAACTCTTTGAAAAGCCAAATTGCTAGTGATTAAAAACTTACATGAATTTTGAAAGAAAAGAGACCTGTTGGTTCTAGTTGCAGGATCCTGTCATATGTCTGAAATACCACATCTATTCTCTTCCCAACTCTCTTCCTATAGGCAGTCCCAGTAACTGCTCATGGCTGCATTTTAATGATTTGCCACAAGACTCTATTCCCTTTTACCAGCCAGGTCACTAGAACTAGAAGCCCTGTAAGTCTTTCTCAGCCTAGTTTTCTCATCCCCCAAATGGGCACTTCAATCATGCCAAATATATAAGGTGAAATATTGGTAAAGCCCTGGCTGGTGTAGCTCAGTTGGTTGGGCATTGTTTTGTGCTGGTTCAATTCTCAGTCATGCCTGCATTGTGGCTGGATCCCTGGTAGGAGTGCAGTAGGCAGCCAATCAATGTTCCCTCTCACATTGTTTCTCTTTCTTTCCCCCTTCCTTTCTCTCTAAAAACCAGTTTAAAAATATCTTAAAAAAAATATTGATAAAATGTGCTCTCTAAATTGTTTACCCTTCAGTAGTTCCAGGATAGTTTCTTGATCTGGAATAACTTTATCTCTGAGTAAAGGAGTCACAGTGGAGGCCTGTGATGGTTAATATTATGGGTCAATTTGAATGGGCCAAAGGATGCCCAGAGAGCTTGTATAACATTTCTGGGTGTGTCTGTGAAGGTATTTCTGGAAGGGACTAGTATTTGATTGAGTAGACTGAGTAAAGAAGATCAACCTCAACAATGTGGCCGGCATTATCCAATCCAATGGGGGCTTGAAAGGAACAAAAAAGGCGAAGGAAGGTGAATTTCCTCTCTTCTTGAGCTGGGAAATCCATATTTTCTTGCCCTTGGACAGAAGAATACCTGGTTCGTGGGCCTCCAAACTCACCACCAGCTTTTCTGGTTCTCCAGATTATAGATGGCAGATTGTGGGAGTTCTTGGCCTCCACAATCCTGTGAACAAATTCCTATTAAAAAAATCTCTAATTATATATATCTATATGTAAAATATTGGTTCTGATTCTCTGAAGAACCCTGGCTAACACAAAGCCTAAGGAATTTATGGAGAGATTCAATGAAGGAAGTGCTCTGGAGAACTTGCTGGTAGGATGGCATTCATTCATTCATATCTACTGAGTACCTACAATGTACAGGCCCTGCACTACATATTGGGGCACAATGGTGAGAAAAATCAAATATTTATCTTATAGTCTAATAAGTGAGAAAGTCTTTATCATATAACCTTGGATAAAGGAAAAATTGAAACTGTGATAAATACAATAAGAGGGAGGGATCTGGTGCCCTTAGGACATATAATAACAAATATAAGAGATGCTATATTGCTGGAGTGTACTTCACCCTCCCATAAGCTCTTATTAGGGGACAAACTCAGTCTACTGGGGACATATGAGGTACTTTCTTATACTTTAATTTAAAATGAATAATATAAAATTGACCATTTATATATTCTGTGCAATAATAGTTTTAGACTTTAAAGATTCCGTGAAATTTCATTTTCGGGGAATAAGAGACATTTTGGGGACACATTATTTTTAGGGAGGGTGTGGAATCTCTTGAACTGAATTGACAGTAGAAAGACCAGAGGGTGTTTGTTTCTTTCCATCTTGCTGAATGTGTGGCTTAAGGGAGATTGCTTTTTTACATTGCAGTTACTTTGCAAAAGGTAATACCTCAACTTTCAAATAACTGCATTTCACAGTGAGGCAGGGTGGTTTTCTTAGCCTGCATACTGATGCTGGGATAGAAGTCACAGAAACCCCAATAACTTACAGTAACTTATATTTTACAAAGAGGAGCTTTTTCTAGACCCTAAAGTATTGAAAAATGGCATCAAAAGAGTTTTAAGATACCCTGAAGGTTATTCTATTGTAACCACCCATATACATCCACAGTTTTAAAAAGACAACCTTAGGTACTAGGATAATAAAGAGATATTTAAAAAATAAAATTAATTGAAGCTTGGGCTAGAAATAGGAAGAGGTCTGATGCTTACTCCTAATAGGAGCTTCTAGGGTTTAAACTGAGTGCCCAAGCTACTCAGCAAAGAACTTCCATTCTGGCTGGACTAGTCCTGCATGACCTCTGTTATATCTTTCAGAGAGCTCCTTAAAATTTTCCTTTAAAATATCTCTTTACAAGTCATGGTTCTGCCTCAAAGTAGGTAATCATTTCTAGGTCTCATGAAGTTTTTCTGTACACAACCTAGACATTAGTCAAGAAGCTACAATGAAGCCTTGCCTTACTTCTGAGACTCACATTGTCTGTGCAGCTCCCTGTCCAGTACTTTGCCCAAACAATTTCAATCATTTTAGATACCTGAAACTCCAATTATTGTTTCCTTAGATTAATAGATCACCAATCTTGTTTGGCTTCAGTTTGTCTTTTTTTTTTAAATAAATATTTTTATTGATTTCAGAGAAGAAGAGAAAGTGAGAGAGAGATAGGATCAATTCTGGACCATTAGGCTCTATGATATTGTTGCTATAAGCCCTCCAAGTAATAAGACAGAGGTGGATACTTTCTGAGAAAGGTAGTGAGTTCTGAAAAAACATTTCACAGTTTAACACACTAAATTCTTGATGTTTAATCTAGCCCTTGTTTCAAGCTGTGTTTTGTGGATACGTTAGTAGGGACACTCTCAATAGAATAAATTAACTTTATTCTTATGTTGTACAAAAATTTCCTAAAATATAGGTGAGGAGGGATGTTTGCCACATCACAGTTTATTGTTTGCTTGATATAATATCCTATCTTCAACTATGTCTTGCCTCTTAAGAGAGTCTTTCATGATGTAATATGTCTTAAGAACATCTAGTTCAAGTACAAACATCTGGTCCTAAAAATCATGGCTCATTTCTATTTCTCTTTTCTTCTTATGCTTTCTCATCTTCCCTGGTCCCACAGTCATATCTCAATTCAGTCTTATGTATAATATCACTCATGTCCATACAAAACAAACAAACAAACAAACAAACAGAAACACACACTAAATTATACTCATATACCAAACACCATTGTATAATATTTTCCCATCAAATGACATTGACTTGTGAAGATTGAAACATTAATTTATTTAGAGAGTTTTGTGGCAGTATTTTTATGAAAAAAAGGGCTGATTCATGGTTACCATTGGGTATGAAAGCAAAAAATTTCTCATTGCCCATGTTATGTGGTGAAATGATACCCAAGAGTTCATTTTTAAGAAGTCTCCCACATTTTTAGTTTTTGTTTTTCCTTTGTGTTTTCAAACTGTTCACTTCCTTTGGTATTTCTAAAACTCAACAGCAGAAAGAAAACAATGTTACATCATGCCTAAAAAGCAAGTTGAGAAAATACAAAAAAGATGAAAACAAGCATCACAAATAAGAACAATGTAAAGATAGAAGTTACTCTCATTGCTGTTTTACATCTACAAATAAAGAGAGTTCCTGGAACAATTTGGTGGTTAATTTAATAAATAATGTGCAGTTTATAAAAATGTAAACTGTATGGTATATATTTTCCCTTCAATTAATGGAAACCTTTTTATTCAGAAGGAAGTTGGGGGTTGAGATCATGTCGACTATGACCCTGTTGGTTTACTCAGATTTGACTCCATTGGTTCTCTGGAACTCTATTAACCTGCTTTCCATTGAGAGTCTAAGATATGATCTGATGTTGAAGGAACTTAAAAATAATTTTGCCATTAGAGACTCTAAGAAGCAGAGGGTAGGTTTTATTCCTCCAATTGAACCTCTTCCAGGGCTGGGACCATATCTTCTATTGTTTTTCTTATTTCCCCACAGTCCTCGGAACTGGCCCCAGTATCCATGTGGTACTTAATTAATGTCTGATTATTGACTGACTTTCAGATTTGGAAATGTAGAGTATTGTGAAATCAACAAGGGATTATGCACAATGGGAGAAACAGCTCACAAAAGAGAGTTCTCCTCGTTCAGTTTGGTATGTTTTACTTATTTATTTTTAGTAAGTTCTTTATTTCGGAAGAAGCTTTTAACTTTAATATAGTTTAATATATACTTTGAGGTGATATTTTGTAAGTATGATAGCAGTATGACTTCAGGTAGCAAATCCTGCTCAATTATTCCCTTTTAAATAGTTTTCTACTTGTCTTTGACTTGTGAAGATATCTAAATGCATTTAGATGCTAGACTAATTAATCTTTTCTTGGTAGGTGAGTTACTTTTTAGGTAGGCATCTTTATAAATACAATAGATATCTGATAGTGAGACTATATTTTTGCTATTTAAACTAAACTCTGCAAAGAAGTTTCTGTACATTTTCAATATTCAAATATTTCATTTGAATATTCATCAGATATTTTTAAAAATATTATTTTGTGGACCTTTATGTACTAGGGGAAGGGGATTTTTTTTTCTTTCAAGGAACATTGAGTTATAGAAAAAATTAATGGAGGATAACATCATTAAAAGCCAACATAGTATTATACTCATTAACTCCACAAGATTAAAAAGCATAAAACTTTACATTATAAGTATTAGTATAGAGGGAGAAGAAGGGAGGGAGTATGGACTGAAGACTTTGGGTCCCTCTAAGTGTTTTTTCCATTCAAGAAGCATCCATAGCAAAATAAAGTGAGTAAAGGTAGATCCTAGGGTCTGCTGTCTCAACTTGAATTTTGCATTATAGGTTAAATTATAAAAATAACATTTATCTTAAAAATTTAAATATTTTTTTCAATTACATTTGACATACAATATTATATTAGTTTCAGGTGTATACCATAGTGATTAGACTTTTATATAACTTACATGTGATTACCCTGATAAGTCCAGTGCCCATCTGAGACCATGCATAATTATTATAATATCATTGATTATATTCCCTGTACTGTACTTTACATCCTTATGAGATAGGCAGTAAACTCTGTGACATTGCTCCTAGCAATATATATATATATATATATTTTTAGATTTATAATTTTTTAAAAAAATTCTTTGTTGTTGAAAGTATTACATATGTCTCCTATTCCCCCCGTTGACCTCTCCCAACCTGCCCCCCATTCCGCAGCCTAAGCTCTCACCACTCTATTGTCTGTGTCCATTGGTTATGCTTATATGCATACAAGTTCATTGGTTGATCTCTTCCCACCTGCCCACCCTTCCCTGCCTTCCCTCTGAGGTTTGACAGTCTTTTTGATGCTTCTATGTAAGACGGGAAACCATAAAAATCTTAGGAGAGTCCATAGGCAGCAAAATATCAGACATCTCTCGTAGCAATATGTTTACCATCTCCTAGGACAGTGGAAACTAAGGAGAAAATAAACAAATGGGACTACATTAAAATAAAAAGCTTCTGCACAGCAATAGAAACCATAAAAATCAACAACAAAAGAGCCCATTGCATGGAAGAATATATTTGCCAATGATACATCTGATAAGGATTTAATCTCCAAAATTTATAGGGAACTCATACACTTTAATAAAAGGAAGATAATCCAATTAAAAATGGGCAAAGGACCCAAATAGACACTTCTCAAAAATGGGCATACAGAAGGCCAAGAGACATGAAAACATGCTCAAAGTCACTAATCATCTGAGAGATGCGAATCAAAATGACAATGAGGTACCACCTCACACCCATCAGAATGACTATCATCAAGTCAACAAATGAAAGTGCTGGTGAGGATGTGGAGAAAAGGGAACTCTTGTACACTGCTGGTGGGAGTGCAGACTGGTGCAGCCTCTATGGAAAATAGTATGGAGTTTCCTAAAAAAATGAAACATGGAACTCCCATTTGACCCAGTGATCCCATTTCTAGAAATATTACCCAAGAAATCAGAAACATCAATCAGAAATTATAAATATACCCCTATGTTCATAGCAGCGCAATTTACTATTGCTAAGATTTGGAAACAGCCTAAAAAGTGCCCTTCAGCAGATAAGTGGATTAAAAAACTGTGGCACATCTACAAATGGAATATTAAAAATAACACTTATCACCAGTTAAATAACATAATGTTAGTCCTCAAGTTTTCAAATCCAACTGATGCTGCAGGATAATGAACCATATTTACACCATGAATTTAGGTATATTCTGGCATCATTTCCTGTACCCCAGGAGAATAATAATTCTCTAGTTTGAAAAATATGATGCCATACACCTTATATAAATATGGCAGTGAATTTTAGTTTTTTCACATTGTCTTCTCCATTACATTCTGAGCTCCTTGAGGTAAGGGATTGAATAGTTTTCCCCTTCTGTATTATCAGAGGCTAGCCTATTGCATAGCAAATAATAGCACGTAGTATTTGTTTGCTAAGTGGAATTAAATTAGTGCCTATTTTACACTCAAGCTGTGAAAGGCCCTTTCAGGCTATGCGCATCTTTGAGGAAAATGACTCTGGTGATAATTGTCCACAATTCATCTTATTTGGTTTATAAGATTTGCTGTGATGTAAATGAAAGGAAAGTTGGAAGAGTGTCAAGAGAAAGTCAGCTGGACTGGACAAGCATTCTTGGAACAATTCGCTGGGGCATGGTCCGGACCATCTGGAGGGCCGTGGAGGCCATGGCATGATCAAAAGAGGTTTGTCTTCTCACCAGTTCTTATTGACAAAAACATACAAATCCTTAGACTAAAAAAGTATTCCAAGGGTATATTAATCTGCTAGGGTAGCCATTACACAATACCACAGACTGAATGGCTTAAACAATAGAAGTTTATTTCTTGCAATTCTGAAGGCTAGAAGTCCAAGATCAAGGTGTGGGCAGGTTTGGTTTTCCTCAAGGCCTCTCTTCTTGGCTCGCAGATGGGTGTCTTCTCTGTGTCCTCACATGGCTTTTCCTCTGTGTGCGTACATTGCTGGTGTCCCTTCCTTTTCTTAGAAGGACACCTGTCCTTTTGGATTAGAGCATTACCTTGATACTTCATTTAACTTCAATCACCTTTAAAGGCCATGTCTCCAAATATAGTCACACTGAAGGTTAGGGCTTCATCATGTAAAATATGAGGGGACACAGTCCAGTCTGAACAAAGGGTTAGTAAGAGTTACTTACAAATAAGCCCTGAATTGAGTTATTAAAGGTGATCGATCATGTTAGTGGAGGTTTCTACAGAGTCCATTTTGCACCCTACTATGAAGCCTGGCAACCACGTTATATCAGTGTGCCTGTGGCATCTGTGTTTTTGCCAGCATAGACTGGATTCTCCCTTCTTGATGGTACTGCCAATCATAATGCCCTGCCCTCCACTGCCTTAAGGGTCATCATGTGATCTGAGCTAGGCTGGGTAGACAATGTCTTCCTGAAATTTCACACCTCAGTGTAGCGGCCAAAATGAAAACAGCTGCATCTTATTCATCTTGATAGCAGCACACCAGACTCTCCATTCTTTCTTGCTGCTTATCCTGGACGTTCCCCACCCAGTTCTTGTTCTTTCCAAACAGATTGGCTTTTCTTTCATTCCCCTTTCAAAACCTTTTCTCTCTTTCTCTTGATAATTCTTGTTGAAGTTACCCAATATTTGCTTCTGCTTTTAAAAATAATAATAATGATAGGAATGGTAATAATTATCATAAAATCTCTACTAAATTAGTTACATGATGTTCATCATTGTTGCAAAACTCTAGTCTTACAGGGAGGAATTTGGATGGAATTTCTGAAATGTAGACAAGATGCTTTGTTATCAGTGCTGCACCAGTGTCGTCTGGGATGAGTCATGGTGTCTGGATGCTACTGTTACGTAAACTAATAAATAGGTTTTAAAAAGGTTTTACCTTGGTCATTTTGGAAAATTCCTGTATTGTCATCATTTTAAATGTCATCTCGTTCTGATCTAATTCTTAATTTCCATTTTTTGTGTGTGTGTGTGCGTGTGGAAATGCTAAAAATAGGAAGGTCTTTTCCTCTGTCAAAGTAGAACCTGGATCCAAAGTCAGAGCACCATTGTCCCGGGGGGATGGTCTAGTATGTTTCCGTCCTTTGAGGTATTTTTAAAAGATATAATTTCTGAGAGAGGAAGAGTAAGTGAGAGAGAGACATAGGTGCATCAATGACAAGAGAGAATTGGCTGCCTCGTGCACGCCCCCTACTGGGGGTTGAGCCTACAACCCAGGCATGTGCCCTGACCAGGAATTGAACTGTTACCTCCAGGTTCATGGATCCATGCTCAACCACTGAGCCACTCCAGCTGGGCTATTTCTGTCCTATGGAAGCTGATCCTAAATATATTTAAGGAGGGAAGGAGTGCACCATTTTGTATACAAATTCTGACAAAACAAGGGAAACAGAAAAAAACAAGTGGCAGGTAGAAAACCATTCTACTTAACGAGTAGCTGATTCTGCTGGGGACAGTAAATAGTCCAGGCAGTAAGATGCCATCTTTTTGACTTAGAGAAAGGCACAGAGTGTGTCCAAGTCTCCAGGGATGCTTTGCTTCAACAGCTGTAGAGATGGCTACCGCCTTAGCCCATCAGGGCCGAGCCCCATGTGAGAAGAATGCAGACTCTCTGGGCAGCTCTGAAGGCAGAGGGCACCATAGGTGTTTGCAGTGACAGGGAATGACAGAGAGGGCAGAGCTGCAGAGAGAAGTAGAAACCTCCAGTGTTTATTACAAACAAAAAGAGATAAATAAAGCAGGTTTTGGTGCTAGATGCATGTATATTCTAAACTGTGCTTTGTTTATTATTATTAAACAATTTTCCCTTCAGTTTTATTTTTAAAGGAATAGAGAGATTTTGTATAAATTGCTTTATAGAATGATTTTTTTTCTCCAAATTTTTGAATGTGAGAAGATAAGACTGTAGTTCTAGTGCTGTTGTAATGGGTAATATTGCTACCTGTGGCCCTTGAGCAAGGAACAGATTTCTAGGGCTTAGAAAAAGTAAGAAGAGACAGTTCAGTCCTAAAGTACTTAAACCCACACAGAATGGCAACAAAAGACAAAGGTTGGGAATAATTATTGTGTTTTCTTTGACTTTTGGTTTCTTCTACTTAAAATAGTCCTTTCAGTGCTGGATATTAACTTTACTTCTTCTGTTTTCAAAAAATGCCAATGATATTTTTAGCATACATATTTATTTCCATGGCATTGTAAAGACTTTGCTCATGTACTAAGTGATGCTTAAATTTTAGAAATTTGCTCTTGAAGGTAGGATTCCTTAGAATGATGACGAGCTTTTGAATAGACTTCTTGGTCAGCAATTTATGTTCTTTGGGAAAATAGGGCTATTTTGTTCAGGCTATATTTGAAAATTAAATGTCTAAATCTGAACCTCCCCCACCTTCCCAATCATTTTCTTTGGTGTTCTACTTGAGCTCTTTGCTTACCATACCTCAAGCTCTTTGATGATTCTGGAAACATCTAATTCTCAATTAAAATACAATCTTCTTGAAATACCGAGAGTAGTTTCCATTTTCCTCCACAAATCCTGATTGAAACAGCAAGTATGTGAGCATAAAATAGCAAAGTACAGAAAGAGGAGACCAGGTATCTAAGATAGACTAGTCTTGATTTTCAATTGTTTGTCTTTAATCAGATGGTGACACATTAAAACTATATGTGAAAAACATTTGAGTTGGACCTGCATACAGCTAACCCAGAATAACATTCTTAAGTGAATCATTGCAATTTTATATCTTAAAGACCCAGGTAACATTAATGTTTAGTTTTTGCCTTGCAGAATAACTGAAATTAAGTTTTGTCCTTGAGGACTCTCCAGCATTGTGTGAGAGACACGAAACATTTAGAGATATCCAGACTATTTTACAGTTGTTTTATGAGGGTTGGGTTATTGTAAAATATCGATTAATTAAAGGAACAGAATGCAAGTCTGGTCAAGATGGATCACCAGGCTCGAGAAGACAGAATTGGCTGGTCGGTGCCCACTTCTCTTATACCAGTTTATTCCTCCAGAAGTTGTTCATTTGGATAAAGATGATGACCTTCAATGGTATATATAGGACTATTATTTTTTATCAAGGGTATACTATTAGGTATGCCAGAACAAAGTGTTTTATTTGTTTACATTTCCTATCCCTCACCACACAAATAATGTAAGCTTCTTGATAGCAGCGACTTTATATGTCTTTGATCCTTAGTAAATAATATGCTTTTATGTATTCAAATCAGCTAACAACTAAATATTGGATAGGCACTCTGACCCAGACTTTAGGCTAGGCCCTGGGATTGAGTAGTGAAAAGACTTGGCTTCTTAGCTTCATTGATAGTAATAGGAAAAACAACAACACATCATTAGCAAGGCATCTTTTCTAGAGTTGTTGGGCTTCGAAAATTAAAAAATAAAGTCACTATCTTTTTATTGTATACTGTGTAATAACGCTGCTGGAGACTGGTAGTGTGCCAGCTATGGCTTTTATTTTACCTGTTAAAGGAGATTTATAGAGAGCTCAGAGAGGCGCAACAGCTAAACATTTTGATTTTACTCTAATTGGAAAAGAGAATTTAATTTTACTGAAAATTATAGGGGAATAAAGAGTGCACTTAAATGGAAATTAAAAAGTAAAATAGTAAACCAGTTTAGTTTATTGTAATGTAGTTTTTTCTTGATAATTTGCATTATGTGATCATATTCATAATCTCCTAGAATATATTAAATTCTATGGTTTATTATAATAAGAATATTGAACTATGTAAATTGATATATAGGTAGATTTAAAAGAAGAACACTTTTTTTTTGTATGTGAAAAGATTGAGCTCTTTACCTTGACAGGGATTTAAAAATTGGGTTGCCTTCTCCATTTTCTTGATATTGATGGACTATAGGTCATTGAAGTCTAGCTTTGTTTAGCTCTTCTTGCTTCATTTTGACAAAGTGATAAAGAACCTAATTACTAAGCTACTCAGCTAACAAAGATCAAGGAATCACCTCTCAAAAAAGAAAAATGGAAAAGCACTTTTTCAAGTGTACTGAGAGCCCATCAAATTCTAGACTTAAATTGATCTCACCTGGAGCCTAGTCAAGGAGGTGTGTCTTGAGAAGAGTGTAGCTCCTGATTGGCTCACCAGCCTGGGTGTCAGAGGATAGCATCCTCTGTGCTTAGCTTCCCATTTCTTGGAAAAATGCTGCATGAGAGTAGGAACAATGTCTCTGAAGCACTTATTAAATATTTACTGAATAAATAAAGAAAGCTTGGCATTGTGATCTGGTGTGGGAATCCTGATCTCTCGGAGCCTGTGTTTCTGTCTGTCTGAACCTGAATGGTATGTGTGGTCTAGTTGTGACAACTTACTTAACTTCTCTCAGGTTCAACTTCCCCATCTGCAAAATGAAGATTCTTATATTTACTCCTTCATAGCATTGAAATGAATAGGATTAAATCAATGAGGCAATATGTCATAAAGGTTTAGCATGGGGTCTGGCACTTCAGCACACTCAGTGAATGCCACCCAGTGAAAGTGCCCCTCTCTATGCAGAGACTTGGGCACTGATGTGGTAGACTAAGTGACTTCATCAAGGGCGCTTAGAGCCGGAAGTAGAACTCACATTTTTTATGGTTTCTAGCCCAGTTCACCTTCCATTATAGAGATGCCAACAGTTCTGGATGTGTTTTCTTGCAACCCTAATATTGTTTCTATTAATCCAACTGAGAGGTCCTAGAAATTCTATTGTTCCAGCATGCAAACCACAAATCCCAGCACTCCTTTATTACCCACAAGGAATAAAAATTCTTCATCAGAATGAGCTAACATTTTTGGCTCTGTAAATACAGCCTTTTCACTATTACCCAGCTTCACTTCAGTGAATGCTGCATACATCTCTCTTAATTCCCAGCAGGACATTCTTTATTCTACACTCTGTTCCCCGCACCTTGTCTCTGGTGATTTCATACATTGGCCATCCTTCTCAGTGTATCTCTTCCTTCTCTGGCTCTTTAAATTTTGGTGTTCCTCAGAATTCCATTCTTTTCTTAGGATATGTGCTCTCTGTATGGTCTCATGGATTTTGCTAGGTTTAAGTAGTTGACCATGTCCAAATTTGTATCTTCCTCTCTCAATCATGCTCTTCTTGCCCTGAACTCTATACTGGCATATTCAACTATCTACTCTAGTGTCCCTTGGATGTCTGTTTCAGAGACAGGCTATATGCTCCTCTAACCCTGCATCTCTTCCTGGGCACACAGGAGGACTATAGTTGCTAGACTCTCCTGCATTGGAATCCATTGAATGAGCATGGAGTTGATGTGAGCGAAAATGATATGAACCTCTCTCTCTTGTCCTCATGGCTGGAAGCAAAATTCTCCAAGATGACAAAGTCCCAGAGTGGGAGGAGCCTGGATTCCTGAGTCATTCCTTGAAGGACAGATACTCAGTAGAGCTGCCCAGACTACACTGAGCTGTAATATGAGCAAGGAATAAACATTTGTTAAGACACTGAGATGAGGGGGCTATTTATTGCCACAACAGAGCTTGACCTTTCTCTATTAACACATTGTCCATTAGGCACCTTGAGCTCTGTAGGTAAGTTTATTTTCCACCTCAGTTGGTGGTACTATCCTTTATTCAGGCACCCAATCCACAGCCCCCTAAGTCCTTAGCCAAATCCAGTTAACAACCAACTCCTGTGGGTTTCAACTGATATATGTATGTGTGTGTGTGTGTGTATATATATATATATATATATATATATATATATATATTCTCTCTCTATATATATATGTCCTATATAATCCTATCTAATAATAGACAAACATGGTAATTAACCATACCTCTGACACGCTTCCCCATTGGCTAATCAGGGCGATATGCAAATTAACTGCCAACCAAGATGGCGGCCAGCAGCCAGGCAGCTGAAGCAAACAGGAGGCTTGCTTGCTCCAGTGATGGAGGAAGCCAAGGTTCCCCTCCTGCTGCTGCTGGGCTCTGAGCTGCAGTCTAAGAAACAATGTTGCAAATATAGAGGCTAAACAAACCCCAGAAACCTGCTTTTAGCCAGCCAGGCTTCAGCCAGCTGGACCGCAACAGAGTTTCAATTATAGAACAAACCCAGATCCCTGCTTTCAGCAGCCGAGGTCTCAGAGCTGGAGCCAGGCCTCAGAGCTAAAGCCGGCTCTCAGCTCCAGTGACAGCCATAGAAGGTAAATAAATCCCAGAATAAAAGAAAAAAAGGAGAGATTGGGAGCTTAAGTAGCCCGCCAGCCCCTCACCCAGATTGGCCAGGCATCCCAGTGGGGACCCCCACCCTGAAGGGGGTGTGACCAGCTGCAAACAGCCATCATCCCCTCACCCAGACTGGCCAGGCACCCCAGTGGGGACCCCCACCCTGAAATAACAAGATGGTGGCTAATTTGCATACTGAAGGCGGGTGGCAGCGGGCAAGGCTGTCCGCAGTCTGGGACCAGATCTGTGACCCTGCCGGGCGGGGGGCAGTGCTTGAGGCTGTCTGTGGTCCCGGGACCCGGATCTGTGACCCTGCCAGGCGGGAGGCAGCGCTTGAGGCTGTCTGCGGTCCCGGGATCTGGATCTGTGACCCTTCCCGGCGGGGCGGCAGCTTGCACAGGGGCAGATTGGCCAGGGTTGGGCAGGGCAGGATGCCTGGCTTCCATCCAGCCCTAGTCACTCTGGGCAGGTGAGCAGCGCAGAGAGCCTCTGGATAGGGGAGGCAGGCCAGCGGAGGGTGGCCTGTACTCCCCCCATGGCGGTGGTGACAGCTGTGAGCACGCCAAGCGGAGCCTGCAGGCTGAGCTGAAGTAGCGCCTGCAGGCCATCAGCGCCCAGGGTGGCTGCGCAAGATCCGCCTCCTGGCCCAGAAGGTGCAGGATCTCAGGGACAGCCACCGTGGCGGGCCAAACTGACCTCCTCCTGGCCACATCACGGGGGTTTGCGGATCTGCAAAGCCAGAGGCCTCCCGTGTGCACATCCCCCCCGGCGTGTGAACATCCCCCAGCACACTGTCACCCTCCCGCGCCTGCAACAGTTGCAAACCAAGGCATGCACAAGTTCCCCCCCGCCTCTTCACCGCACTTCCATCAACCCAGCATGCCTAACACCCCCACAGAATGTGCACACATCCCCTCTGATGCGCTCACGTCCTTTGGAGAGTGTCTGGGTGTTCTGGGTGCTGAGGGTGGGCGCCTGTGAGATGACAGTGAGAGGGCGGAGTGGTGATGCTGTTCCCATGGAGGCCAGTGCAGCTACGAGATCACCTCTAGGGGGTTAATGCAGGTGCTGAGGCAGGAGCAGGTGCAGACAGACACACCTGGTGGGCACGGGCGGCCCTCGCTGAGGTGCCTTCGGTCAGCATTCAAGATCAAGAACCCAGAGGCGGAGAGGAATTCCGTCCTCTCAGTGAAACAGTGGGATAGTCAGGGCGACAGTAGAGGAGGAATGTGCACTTTGGGTGCCAGCACCCATGAGCGAAGGCTGCCCTGACTGAGCCTCGCTTGCTTGGGGCCTAGTGCACTCCTGCTGGGCAGCGGGTGACAGGACATGCTTTTCCGAATTAATGAGAGAAAACATTGATTCTCCTGCTGCCCATGAAGGTGGAAAGTGAAGTGGGGAGACATGTGGGGAGTGAGCAAGGTTCCCTGTCTGGGGGTTCCAGATCTGCTGTTGGTTTCTTTCACCGCTGACTAGAGATATACAGGGTGTCCCCCCAAAATGTATACACACTTTGAATACCTACTAATTCCAATGGTTTTAAGCATAAAAAAGAAACAACAATGGAGCTGTTATCTGTTAAAAGTGTGGGCAGAAACAGGCAGTTGGACATTCCCTGAGGTGTCTCAGATTGGAGAGGGTGAAGGCCAGACTGAGGGGCCCACTTCACCCCCCCTAACCCAGTGCATGAATTTCATGCACCAGGCTACTAGTATATAATAAAAGCCTAATATGCTAAATGTCTGACCATTCGTTTGACTGTTTGACCAGTTGCTATGAGGTGCACTGACCACCGGGGGCAGATGCTCCGACTGGTAGGTTAGCTTGCTGCTGGTGTCTAGCCAATTGGGACTGGGTGAGACAGGCCGGACACACCCTGGAGCCCTCCTGTGGTCCTTCCTGGGTCCTGATCTCCCTGGCCTGATCATGCACCGGTGGGGTCCTGTGGCCTGGCCTGTGCCCTTTTGCAATCCAGGACCCCTTGGGGGATGTCAGAGAGCCAGTTTCCGATCCCTGCAGGCCAGGCCGAGGGATCCCACTGGTGCACAAATCTGTGCACTGGCCCTCTAGTGTGTGTGTGTGTGTGTGTGTGTGTGTGTGTGTGTGTGTGTGTGTGTGTATCTCCTATATAATAAAAGCCTAATATGCTAAGTGGTCATCTGTTCAACCAATTAAAGTATAATATGCTAATGATATGCTAAGGCCGCTCAACTGCTTGCTATGACATGAACTGACCACCAGGGGGCAGACGCTCCAACCAGTAAGTTAGGTTGCTACTGGGGTCCAGGTGATTGGGACTGAGCAAGATGGGCCAGACACGCCCTGGAGCACTCCTGCGGTCCCGCCCCGGCTGGCCAACCTCCTGCGTCCCTCCCCAGCCCCGATCATGCACTGGTGGGGTCCCTCAGCCTGGCCTGTGCCCTCTCGCAATCTGGGCTGAGGGACCCCCCTCCTCCAAGTGTACGAATTTCGTGCACTGGGTCTCTAGTGTGTGTGTATATACATATATATGTATGTATATATATATATATTTGTAAAAACTGTTACCTTGATTGAGGCTCTTGCTCTTTCTTACCTGCTTGTTGATTTGAATGAATTTAAAACAAGCCAGGAAGCATTTTATTAGAATAGTCGGTTATTATTCACACCTCCCCACCACTCCTCCCCGCAACCCCCAGCAGGGAACATAAGAGACTGGTGACAGTGTAACAATGCAGCCCATGCCTGGAAATAAGTAAATCTTCTGAGCACTGATGGAGGAAATGGGGATCTCCCTGCCCTTTGCTCTTTGCCAATGATGCCTGTATTCAAAGAAGAAAAGGACCCCATGCAATGCACAGATGGACAAGTGAGGCTTCATGCAATTAACCATGGGCACCTGGATACTTCCTACCTAGCATCTTCCACTTGATCTGTTCATCCAGTCACACACGCTTTTGAAAAGGGGTCGAGATGCCAGCTGCTTACTGAGCGCAAATCAAAGCGGGAGCACTAGTCTGGCAGGGGTCTTCCTGCTCAGCTTAACCTTACCTGGGAGAGGCAGTTAGCTCAAAACACTTCTAATCACCTGTGATCCCTCCTTACATCTCCTGCAGAGTGTGGGACTGTAGTTGACAGCTTCCACGCTCCCCTGTCCCTTTAGTGATGCTCCCTTCACAAAAGCAGCTCTTGGTTTTATCAACTCGTATTCCCTTTCCACAAAAAGGGCGCCCCTCTTCAATCGTGCTACTCTTGTTTAGCAGCCCGTCCTATGAGAGTGTTAAAAAGTGGCCCTGCATTACCTTCATTTCTGTGGCAGCTATCTGTCCTCCAAACCTCAGCATACACATTAACATTGAGTATTTTTTTTTTAAATTAAGACAATCCATGTTTGAAAACGGGATTTTCCTTTAAATAATTGTTCAGTAGTCCATAGCTTTGGCCTCCCCTGTAGAAGAAAGAAAATTTTATTAAAACCTGGAATGGCAACAAGGACCATAGAAGCGATTTTTAGGTTTTTGGACCTCTTTGTGCTGGGGTTTATAGGAAAGCTTGTGATTACTAGAGAGCTACACCAAAATGCAGTGACTAAATTTCCCCCACCTTATGTAGGCATGTGGGAAATGCTTTGCACCTGGAACTTTTCCCCATACAATTATAAAGTTGGCAACATTAGTCATTTTCACTGCTGACCACCTTTTTCTGGATTCTTTTCTCCCTGCCTTTTTCCTAACTCAGACCCTGAACTTAGCCTTGTCCCTGTTCTAGGCCTGCAGTTCCTTTATGTGGTCCCCTTCCTTCTCCAACCAAACCGGCCAATACTACTGACAATGACGTCATCTGTGCTTCTGTGGGAATGATAGCCATTCCCTAGCCCAGTGGTTCTCAACCTTCTGGCCCTTTAAATATAGTTCCTCATGTTGTGACCCAACCATAAAATTATTTTCATTGCTACTTCATAACTGTAATGTTGCTACTGTTATGAATTGTAATGTAAATATCTGACATGCTGGATGGTCTTAGGCAACCCCTGTGAAAGGGTCGTTTGACCGCCAAAGGGGTCGCGACCCACAGGTTGAGAACCGCTGCTCTAGCCTCTTCCAAGAGTATTTGCCTATATTACCAATTGCAAAAGGAAAGAGTTTCTCCCAGTAGAGAAAGTTAAGGTGAAATGAGTGTAGGCACGTGAGGAAATATCTTCATAACCCATGACTAAGCTGGCTCCATCAGCATCTCATTATCTGCCTTAAGGAAGGTTATCTTTCATCTCCTGAATATCCCCTGTATGTAAAAAGAACAAAGACTTAACTATTGAGAACATACATGGTGAAGCATATCTCTGTTTTCTTCTTTTCTACAATTTGTACACAATGTGTACAGCCAAGTAATTCCCTACCTCCACATCTTTGCGTATGTCATTCACTAACCATCCTTTAAGCACTCCCCCCATGAGGCTTGCCCTGGTCCCTCCAGCCAGAATTTTTTTCTTTGTTCATACCTTTATTACAATGTTTAGCAAGCCTCTGCATTTTTGTACTCACAGGCACAACAAAGTCTTGACACTTTGCAAAATTCAGTGTAGTGGGCAGTGGGCTACTTATGTGGTTTCCAAGTTCTGGAGCATTAAAATCTTGGTTGCTGCAGGCAGGTCGGGTCCACTCAGTTTAGATTTCTATGCATATGATGATGATATCTAAAAGGGGCTCTTTACCTTAGAACTTTGTGAAGATAATAAAAGTGTTGACTGCCTTGGAGCAACCTGGGGTACAGATAAGTAAATAATAACTGAACCTGTATTATTCAATGAGAACTATGTGGAGCTAGGAGGCAGAATTGTTTATAAATAAGGAATAGCACATTATATACGTGGCGATTCTGATGTGGGCCAGTTTTCTCCTCACTAGGGAACTGATAAACTACCCAGTAGTGTGGTCTTTGCTGGATTATTATTTTCTCTTTGTGCTGTCTAAGTTCTACCAGTTCTTGGATGCTTTCTGTGTGTGCCTCATTGTTTTGATTCCACAGCTGCACTAAAATGTTGCTTTCTTCTCTCAGAGCCCTTAGTGCTATTTGCAGGAAACCCATGGTTTTGTTTGTTCTTCCATTTTACAAATCACCCTACTTCTCCCTTTCTGTATTTTGCTTCTCTACAAAGGTGGGAAGATTCCTCTCCATGCCCCTGTATTATAGGAGTAACTTCTTCTTCTTCTCCTCCTCCTCCTCCTCCTCCTCCTCCTCCTCCTCCTCCTCCTCCTCCTCCTCCTCCTCCTCCTCCTCCTCCTCCTCCTCCTCCTCCTCTCTTCTCTTCTTCTTCTTCTTCTTCTTCTTCTTCTTCTTCTTCTTCTTCTTCTTCTTCTTCTTCTTCTTCTTCTTCCTCACCTGAATATATCTTTCCATTGGTTTTAGAAAGAGTGGAAGAGAAAGGGAAAGACAGACAGAAACATTGATGTGAGAGAAACACATTGATTGCTTGTCTCCCACACGAGTCCTAACCAGGGCCAGAGATAGAGCCTGCAACCGAGGTATGTGCCCTTGACCAGAATCAAACCTGGGATCATTCCGCAGGCCGACACTCTATCCACTGAGCCAATCTGGCCAGGATACAAGAGTAACTTCTTGGGGGCACTGACATGGTAGCTGATTCACCCCCACTTCTCATCATTATTCAGGAGACACTGAGGTACAGCTGCCAGGGGCATTGCTACCTAGCCACCTCATAACCAACCTCCTGTGGAGCTCATCTCATGATGGTACTTGTATCTGTGCCTTATCTCCTCTCCTAGACTGTAACTTCTTAAAGATGTCAACAGCATCTCATTCAATTTGTACCCTCCAGGGCTCCTAATAGTCCTGCATAGGGTAGAAATGTTTAATGGATTGAATTGCATTAGCTATCACTCTAAGTGCACAAAAAGGGGTGCTAGAGCTCTGAAGAGCCTTAATTCACCTCCTGGGGTTACATGGAGATCCTGTCAGCCTTAGTTTATACACCCCGGCTCTTCACGGTTAAAGTCAATGCCAATTAACGGATGAGCTTCTGCCGTGAAGAGAAAACACATTTTCACCTAAAGGGCAATCAGTTTCTTATCTGCTGTATATCTCAGTGATCATAAAGCTAGAAGACCCCTGGGACTCTATTCTGTTGAGGCAGTGGCAGGTGTGCGGGGAAGCTGTGTATTTGCACACAAGCACGGAAAGCAGGGCTTATTTTTGCAATTACTTGCAATAGCTGCCCATGTTTTCCAGCATGTAAATTAGGACTTGAAGGAAAACATCTAATTGAATTTCGCTCCAACTAATTGCCAGCTCAAAATTTTAGATTAGTGTATACACCATACTTCATTTTTTTGGTGGTTGTTATTAATAACACACTTAGCTCAATATGATGAAAACAACAAGCTGGGATGTAACACTGGAGGGCTGCCCCATGAAGAAAATGCTTTCAGTAGGGTGGTGAGGAAAATCTGAAGGAAGTGGCAGAGCCATGGCTAACATTCGAGACAAAGATGGCCTGGATATTGAGCTCCTCTGTCAGTTTGCTGGTCAAGGTGAGATGGCGAGGAATAAACAGAGATAGCACTTGGAGTCATTGCCTGTGCTTTGCCACAAGGAGGGGCCATGGTTACAACCATGGATGTGTCCTTGAGTGTATTACACAGCAGCCTTTCCTGCATGAAAAACAAAACCTACTTAAAAGAGCTTTTTAAAAAACTGTGCTACAAATCCAGAAAGAATGGTACTGTCTTTTGTGAGTAATGTAAACATATTGTGATATCCTTATGTTATTAAATGAACATTACCAAGCATGACAGAATCACAGACACACACACACACACACACACACACACACACACACACACACACGACAAGCTACAATGTTGACTGGAAATAAATAGGGAGAAGTTTTTTCACATGCTGTCACGAAAAGGTAACTGGTGGCCTCAGAATTCTCCTGTTTTCTCAGCAAGAGTTATTCTCCAAAGGACACAATGAACTTTTTGTCCTTCTAAACACAGAAGTCAAAAAATGTATCCTTGAAGCTCAATTTAGCAACAGCGGGTTTGCACATCTATTTACCCTCGGGGAGACTTTAATTCAGAGATGGTTAGTCCCTGGGTTTCTAAATGGAGGGTCAGAAGGAAACTGGATGGGCCTTGAAAAAAAAACATGCGAATTAAATAATGTCCTCCCATCACTGCATCTTATCACGGCATCACTCATCTGCCATTGTTTAGTGGCTATGTGTCTATGCTGGGCATAGTGCTAGAGGCACCAGCTACCCTGAGAGGACACTCAGCAAGATTCCCACTGCTATGGAGCTTCTAGACAGGTAGAGAGCAGATATTAAATAAATAGACATAAGTAAACATATACATATAAATCATGTTATGTGCTATTAAGACCACAACTGTTGTGTCTCATTGAAATGGGGAAAGCTCAGCAAAGCTCTCTGAAGAAATGACATTTCAGCAGAGACCTAAAGGATGAGTAGAATTTAGTCAAAGCAGATATTTCCATACAGATGAAAGAACAGGTGTGAAGGCCCTGTAGTTTGACACATTAGAGAGACCGCAAGGCAGCTTTTGGGTTTGAGATTGGTGACCAAGGCGGAGACTGGCTTGAAATGCAACTGGGAAGATGGTAGAGACAGGACCATGGTAGGGAGTTTAGATGTTGTCCTAGAAGCAACAGAAAGCTGCTGAAGAATAGAAGTGATGAAAATCAATTTATAGAGATCCTAGTGTAGAGAAAGGAGGGAGAGAAGCAAGAATAAAAGCCAGGAGACCAGTGGTGAGGAAATTTCCCTGGGGTTGGTGAGTGTGCTGGTCATTTGCCTATTTGTTGTTAAATCCATTCTCCACCTTTCCCATGTGAAACAAAGTATATTTCCCAAACTCTATGGCCAACTTGCTTTTGGGTGGACTGAACCAGTGGGAGACAGTGAAGGGAGACTACAGAGTTAGGGGAAGGGAGAAGCCAGAATATTTTCTCTTGTCTCACCCTGCTTGGTGGGGCATCCTAGCCATGGTGGCCCTTTGTGGTGTCAGCTGCTCCTGGACAGCTCCCTTGGACAGACACACCGAGTAGTTCCATTGTTTATGGACCCAGATCCTGCAGGTCTCCTGTTTCTACCTGGCTTCCCCATTTTACACTTTAGCAGTGTTACCTCTTCCCTTGGTTCCTCCAGTCTTGGAGGTGATAGGTGATAGTAGTTCCCTGTGATTGCTAGTCTCTGGGTTGTATTATCACTCCCCGTTTGGCTTTTCAATTCTTCCAATACCTTTCTAACAAAGCTCCCTCTATTAAATTTCCTCCAATCAGACCTTGGACTTTGTTTCCCTGACTGTATCCTGACTGATGCAATGAGCAACAATGGTAGCTTGGACTCTGGACAGCAGTGGAGGATGAGCAGGTACATGGACTTGAGATGGTTCTTGGAATCCTGTGTGAACCGAGTAAAGACAGTGGAGAAATAAGATAGATCTGATGCTTTATGTAGAGTTCCCCAGCACCTTCAGCAGGATTCATTGATATCTGGCTGAATTAGCCGGCATGGAGTTGACTGAGGAAAACAAATGGGCACTAGAGCACCTCCTACACTCTATGCACATGCCCTGAAGCCCTCATTAGTGGTCAAGAGCTGGTCATCAATTGGATCCAAGCTAATATCACTCCATCCAGAGATTCCCACTTTTCTATTCTCATTTTTAGAGCTGTGGTCTGAATAATTTTCCTGGGACTATAGAACAATGTCTGACTATAGCTCATGCAAGACTGTTCCTTAAAATAAGGAAGGGATATTTTTCTTTTGTTAAGAAATGATTATCCCCTCCCCCTCAAATTATTGTCTTGCTTTTCTCTTCTCTTTCAATAGCTTGCCCTGACCAGTGTGGCTCAGTTGTTGAGTGTTGTCTGGTTCACCGAAAGGCCACCTATTCAATTCCCAGTCAGGGCACATGGCTGGGTTGTGGGCTCAATTGCTGGTAGGGGGCATGCAGGAGGCAGCTGATTGATGTTTCACTCATACATCAATGTTTCTCTCTTTCTCTTTCCCTCTCCCTGCCTCTCACTCTCTCTAAAAAATTCAATAAAATATATTAGAAAGGATCAATGGCCTTTCTTGTTTCTTTTGCTTTTTAAAAGCAAGCTGTCTTAGTGGTTCCCATCTATTCTGCACTGACCCAGGCTCTCTGTGGCAGCCCTGCTTTCACTCCTCCTGACTGAAGGGGCTCTTATGGGCACTGACACACTCCTCCATCTCCCTAGTCCCCCTTGTCCCACTGAACCACTGCAGGACAGGACTCTGTAAAGTCACAGGGTGTGTGGGCAACAAAGAGGGAAAGAGCTGAGCATCTGCAGCATTTCTGCTATGGCCTGTGGAAGCTGTGCATATCAGGATGGTGACAAGTCATGCTGCCTCTGTGGGCTTTCTTTTGGATACCACTGGCCGCAGAGTCAATATTCAGGAAGATTTGGGAGTTTCTCTTAGGCTATATTTCTGTGCCTCCAAGAAACTGGAAATAACTGCCAGGAGATTAATGTGTGTGAAGTGGTATAGGTGTGGGTACTGTTGGAAGACTGCAATGGTTCCAAAACCAATGGATCTATGAATGGCTCCTTTCCTCCCTCCCTCCCTCCCTCCCTCCCTCCCTCCCTCCCTTCCCTCTCTTTCTCTCTTTTCTTCACCCTGTCTCCATTAATTCAGAATTTTGCGCTTCTATCATCTGATTACTATGGGTGTGTGTCAGGTGCTCTGAAGTATATGAAAAAATACACGACAGAGACTTGATTTCAAAAATTGGATGCAATAAAGACACGCATTTGAAAAATGACATAGCAATAGTAAGTTGAACATAGGATTAGGAATCAGTAGGAATCTAAGTGGTGCTTTTTATTACCCATGGTCTTGGGCAAGTCACATAGTCTCCCTAAGTCTCAATTCATGTATAACATGAAATGATTGAACTGGGAGATTGCTCAGTCATGTTATTGTCCTGTGATCAATGGGCACAGTTATGAGTCATCCAGAGCAGTGGTGCTTGACCATTTCAGTCTCAGGATCCCTTTATATTCTTAAAATTGTTGAGGACTCCAAAGAGCTTTTGTTTATATGGGTTATATCTATCAATGTTTACCACATAAAATGGACATTTAATAAAAAAATGAGATAATTATAAAATATTTATTAATTCATTTCAAAGTAATAATAATAATTAAGCCATTGCATATACACACAACATTATTTTCATGAAAAATCACTATATTTTTGACCAAACACTCGGTTGCTTATTACATATCTACTGAACTTGGCTTCACCAAATTTGAATCAGGCTTCTCTCTTCTCCACAGGCTCCCAAATTTTGGCTTGCCTCCAAGTTTGAGCATGAACTAAAGCACTAGGGTATAGACTGGTCCCCCTTAACAGCTCATTCTGAAAACAGGCTAACAACAAAAAGAAACATTTCTTATTGAAGTGTCCTGATTTTGCCACCTTCTCACCCTATGAGCTTGCCCTCCCCACCACAGAGTCCCTGCTAGCCCTTCTTCCCCCTCTGTATATAATGGAAGCCTTTTTTTCTCTTTGACTTTGAAATGTTTGAAGGTTCCAAGGTCAAAGCATTTCCCTCATTGCAATAGCCTTTTCGAATAATGCCTCTCCTTAGCTAATCTAGCTTTGTTTTTATTTAAAATTTTCAAAACAAAAAATTAATTAGAAGAGTGACATTGTTTTATATTCTTGCAAAATTTTAAAATGTCTAGTTTACTAAGAACTTCTATGGTCCACCTGTTGTGAAATGTTGCTTTGGTTGAAGTATGTGGAGAAAACCTAGCCTCACCTGGCTATGCAGTTGGAAAAGGAGGATCTCAGGCACCCCCTGGCAGCATGTCAGGATCCCCAGGACCACACTTTCAGAACTGCTCTTCTGGAACTAAGTGAAGAAAGAGATGGATGTTGAGCTGGATTATATAGGATAGATCTTAGACTTGTAAATATGAAGTGTTCCAAGCAAACAGAACAATATGAGAAAAGACAAGGAGAAAGTGAGCAGGTTGTGTTTGGGAGAGAGAAGAAAACAGAATACAAGAGAAAAGATCTAAATTCATATGAAGTTCAAGTTATGGAGGGACTTAGGGCCTTAAATTCCTTCTTCCCTAACAAGAATTTTGGTCTTGATCTGTTACATTATAGATATCCACTGGAAGGTTGCAAATAAGGGAGTAACATTATGAATATGATGATCCAAGACAATAGTCATGATGATCATATTTGATGGATTGGAATAAAAGTAATAAAAATAAGAAGTAAAAGAGGACCAGTTAGGATGCTACTGCAATAGTCCAGGCATGAGGTGGTAAAAGTCTGCAGCAAGAGTGGTCATATTAGGATTATAAAAGGATAAGTAGATGAAAGGACACTCTGAGGGGAGAAATAACCCAATTGATGCATTATAAAGGTTGAAGGGGCACAAGAAGTCAAGTTAAATGCTACATTTTGGGCCAAGTGATATACAGAAGGAAGGTAAAATCTGTTTTGGCAGAGATGGGAAACAATAAGAATAGTTCAAGAAAAGATAATGCTTGAGGCAATTTTGTTATAAATTAGGAACTAAAATTCAGAATCTTCCCATGGCTTTTAAGATCTCTCATGACCTGGCTTCTGCTAGCTCTGTGACCTCCTTGCCCCACTCTGCCTCATTTCACTGTGCTGCAGCCACAATGACCACTTTCTTTTCCTTTACTGCCAAGTTCACTGCAGCCCTCTCTCACCTCATAGGAAAGCCAGGAATGCTTTCTTGTGCCCAGTCCTTTTTCTCTCTTTCAACTCTCCCCAAATAGGCCACTACAGCATTCAGATTTATTTCAAATCTATCTCCTCCAAGAGACCCTGTTGCTAACTTTTTACTCTGCGTTATTTTCCTTCTAGCACTTACTATTATAGAAATTGATCTTGAATTGTTGTTGTTATTTATATGTTTGATTTCTGTCTTTCCCCACTGGAGTGTAAGCTCCATACAGCAGGACATGTTATATATTGTTCACTTTTGTATGTCCACCTGGTACATAGTAGGTGTTCAACAAATATTCATAGAATATGGGATATACAGAAGGCAGTAGAAATTTCAGGGTTTTCTCTTAAGAATGACACCTAAACAAAGGATTTTGGAAGTCTTGTCAATATGGTAGGACTTGGGGTATGGCTGGAGCTAAAGGCATAGAGAGAACTTCTGCTCTTTCTGACAAGGAGTCAGGATACCCAGGGCTTGTGGAGTCAGTGTTGCCAGAAGACTGAGAGGCACAAGGAGTGCTATTATCAAACACTGTGCATGGGGATGAAGTCATACAGATGAGGTAGAAAGGACGTCCTTTCCATAGTCTCCTCCCACTTGACAGAAACTCAGTTTCAATTTCAATATTTCTGATGGAAAAAGTTGGTTTGCCCACCAGACATCTCTTGATTCCTTACCTCACACATCCTATTCCAGGTTACATTTCATACACCCTTTTCTGGACCTTCTAGTCCATCTTTTTGTTGCCTTTCCCTAGATTAGCCCTCCTTCTTAAATTCCTCAAGTGCCCTTTGGTGAGCAGATGGTTGTCTATATGTTTGCAGCTCAGGTCACTCAATCTGGGCCTGGAGTAATTAGGAAGAAGGATTGTCCTTGTGTACAGGGAGATGTGTTTTTGCTGCTTTATTGAAGGACAGTCAGACGTTAGAGAGCAGCATTGTCTAGAAAAGAATCCAAGTTAGAAGAATATGGGCCCCAAAAGAGCTCTGAACAGAAGCAATATGGAAGGCATTGAGATGGACTGAAAGAGCCATTGTGGACTAACTGAGAAGCTGGCCCTTCATAGGCATGACTGTTTTCAAACAGGTTCATTTTCCAGCTAACATGTTGACTATTTTTCATTTTTTCTATTTTAACCTCCCTGATTTTCAAGTTACAGAGTATATTGTGAGGCATTGCATGACAGAGATTGTGATAAAGGGAAGTCTATACAAAAGGTTCAAGGATTCATGATCTTCCATGTATTGTGCCCTCCTGTTGCCTGTGGGTGGAACCTGTGACTACTATGAAATACAAATTCTGTGTTTATGCTATGTTACATAGAAAAAATATTTTCCAGATGTAATCAAGGCCACTAATTAGTTGAATTAATGCAGAGGAAGATTATTGGGTGGGCCTGACCTTATTTGGTGAGCCCTTAAAAGGGGGGCTGCAGGTGGCTTCTAGAAGATACAAGTGATTCCCAGTTGGTAACCAGCAAAACAACAGGGGCCTCATTCATTCATCCACTGAATTCTGCCAACAACTATGTGAGTTTAAAGTAGAATCCAGAGCCCAGACAGCATGGCTCAGTAGTTGAGTGTCGACCTAAGAACCAGGAGGTTGTGGTTTGATTCCTGGTCAGGACACATGCCCAGGTTGGGGGCTCAATCCCCAGTGTGGGGCATGCTGGAGGCAACCAATCAATGATTCTCTCATCAATGGTGTTTCTATCTCTCTCTCCCTCTCC
Organism: Myotis daubentonii; assembly: GCF_963259705.1. Classification (NCBI taxonomy): domain Eukaryota; kingdom Metazoa; phylum Chordata; class Mammalia; order Chiroptera; family Vespertilionidae; genus Myotis; species Myotis daubentonii. The sequence continues at coordinate 18,058,355 of NC_081841.1, forward strand.
TTTCCTCTCTGAAATCAATAAAAATGTATAAAAATATAAAATAGAATCCCATGCCCCAGAAAGGAACCTCATCCAGACGTCACCTTAGTTTCAGCCTTAGGAGACTGTAAGCAAAGGACCCAGCTGAGCTATGCTTGGACTTCTGATCCACAGAAATGGTGAGATAATAAATGGGTGTTGTTTTAAGTTGCTAATTTTGTGAAAATTTATTATACAGTATTAGGAACCTAATACCTATTTCAATAAACATTTGTATGTTGAATTGCCTATATTAACTGAACCTTGCAACCTTCCTGGATTTCCCCATGGCTATGGATCACAATGATAATATAAAAAAGCAGGCTAATGATCAATACAATTCTTCAGCATTACCACGCAGGGATCCACACAAGTTATCCCTCTTCTTAACTGACATAAATGATATTGTTTTAAAAAGTCACTTGAATGTGGATAATTTATCTTCTCCAATTTTCCTTCCTTAATGCACCAGATCTTATTCACTTTTTCAAATACTAGGCAGGTTTTAAAAAATATATATCTGGTTACCCAATTCTGTCCCCATGATTTTTTCTATTCAACACCACACTCACCTTGGTCTAAGTCATTGTTCTCTCTGCTCAGGACTTCTTGTTGCTCTGCTTCTTCTCATTTTCCTAATGAGCCACACTCTGCACAGTATTCAAAGTAACCTGTGAAAAATGTTATTCCTACTTTAAGCCTGTCATTGACTGAATGTTTGTGTCTCTCCCATATTCAAGGCCTAACCCCCAATGTGAATGTATTTGGAGGTAGGTCTTTATAAAAATAACTAGAGGCCAGGTGCATGAAAATTTGTGCACTGGGGGGTGGGGTCCCTCAGCCTGGCCTGCCCCCTCTCACAGTCCAGGAGCCCTCAGGGGACGTCCTACTGATGGCTTAGGCCCACTTCCCGTGAGGGAATGGGCCTAAGCCACTGTCTGGCCTCCTTCTGTGGGAGGTGACCAGGCATATCAGGGGAAGGTGCTGCCCTCATCACCCCGCTGCTGCTGCTGCCGCCGCCAGCCACAGTAGCTGCCTGCCCTCAGCCCTGCAGCTGCCACAGCTATGGCTGGAAGGATATCCAGAAGGACATCCAAAAGGATGTTCAGCTGTCTGGTCTAATTAGCATATTATGCTTTTATTACTATAGATTAAGGTTACATGAGGTTGTAAAGGTGGGGGTCCCGTGTCCTTATAAGATTAGTATCCTTATAAGGAGAGAACTTATCAGAGAGCTGTCTATCTCTTCCTGTACACACAGTGAGAAAGGTAGTGGTCTACAAGCCAGAAGGAGAGCCCTCACCATGAACCAAATTAGCTGGCACCTTGCTCTTGGACTTTGCAGCCTCTAGAACTGTGGGAAATAAATTTCTGTTGTTTAAGCCCCCTAATCTATGGTATTATGTTATGGCAGCCTGAGATGACTAAGGCAAAGTCTGTTGGTGGCTTCTCATTGCTCCCAGAATGAAATTAGGACCTTCATCATGGACTCTCTCTCTAGCCTCATCATCTCCATTTCTTATCTACTTCACTCACATTTCTTATCTACTTCACAGACATGGCGAGCTCTTTCCCACTAAGGTGCTTTTGCCTTTACTGTGGCCTCTTTGCAAATGTTAGCTCCTCAGAGAAGCTGTTCCTATAATCCTTTTATAGTAGAACTAGAGGCCCATTGCAGGAAGATTCCTGCAAGAATAGGGCTTCCTCAGGCCTATTCCTGCAAGAATAGGGCTAACTGAGACTGCAGTGAAGCAGAGAAGGGAGCGAAGCCCACCGAGGCGGGCTTCGCTCCCTTCTCCGCTGCCTCGCTCCCTCCCTTCGCTGCTTAGCCCTCGGCTCCCTCCCTTCTCTGCCACCTGGGCTCTCTCCTCCACCACTTTGCTCCCTCGCCAGGTCATGGGTCCAAGGCCCAGATCCCCCGGGCAGCATCGGGCGCTACCGGTCCCGCCTCGCCAGGTCAGGGATCCAGGGCCTGGGTCCCACGGGCAGTGTTGTGCGCTGCTGGTCCCGCCTCGCCGAGTCACAGGTCTGGGTCTCGGTTCTCACAGGCAGTGTCGCGTGCTGCTGGCCACACCTCGCCGGGTCAGGGGTCTGGGGCCCGGGGCCCGCAGGCAGCGTTGCGCGCTGCTGGTCCAGCATGCAGTATGCAAATTAGCTGCCATCTTTGTTGGCGGTTAATTTGCATATCACTATCACGCTGATTAGCCAATGGGAGGCATAGCAAAGGTATGGTCGATTACCATGTTTATCTATTATTAGATAGGATTCTGCCTCCATCTATTGTTTTCCAACACCTAAAATTAAGTGTTCATTTGATTGTTTACTTTTTGTCTGACTTCTCTAGATTGTAAATTCCATGATGACAGGGATAAATCTCTTGTATACATTGTGGTATCCTAGTGGCTATCTCGGTGCCTGGTGTCTGGTGCCTGGTGCCTGGTGCCTGGTGCAGAGTATGTACTCAATAAATACTGTTTGAATGAACAAAGAGTAGATATCTGAGGGGTGTTGGTTTTGGAGTATTCCACACAGGCCCAGAAAGCCAGAGCTCCACATCCTTGGGCATATCCTTTGCTATTGACATGCATGCCTGCATATTTGCTACATGAGGAAAAGCAATATTATTTCAGCTTCAGGAACTGGGTGATGAATGAAATATGTATGTATTTCAGAATACTCACCAACTCTTCATTTTGAAAACAATGATGGCATGGTTAGTTTTCAAATAATTCAGTCACCTCACCAGTGATGTTTATGGTATAAAATTAGCTAGATAACATTTACACTGAGTTGTTCCTTATTTCCCTGTGATCTTTTGAAAATAATTTTAACAGCATGGTATGAAAAGATTGTATGAAAAGGGCTTTTAATTCATCCCAATTTCTCTTCAATTTCCCAAAGCCAGATCTTATAGCCCCAAGTAATGCTACTATCTTTAAAAAAGCCTTCAGTTTTATGTTCCCTAATTAATGCTCCTTAGGGATTTTTAAAAGTCCTCTTGAAACTGCATTTTTCTTTGAAAGCATTAAAAAGATAGAGTGCAGGTATCAGATTTCCTCAATACAGCATAAGAATATGGGGGTGGGGTGAAGAGAGAAAACAACTCCCAAATTGTTATAGCAGAAGTTTTCCAAATTTGGGTACATGGGAAATTGTGTTTAAAGGATTTCACTTAAGCTGCTCAAAAGTGGAATCTGGATGTAGAAAAAATTTCTTTCTCATAGAATGAGATGTAATAGCCATTATATATCGTATTTTTCTGTCTCTCTGAAAAATGAGAAGGGATATGTTGGTTTCTCCTTTCAACCCTCTTTGCTTCAGTGGAAGGTGCACTCTCTCTCCTAAATCACAGTTGAGAAGTGCCTCACCTATTCTTTTTTCATTAGAAATTTCCTGACTATAGGGGGTTGAGTTTCCAGAGCACTCAGTGAGGCTGAGGTAGCTATACCCAGAGGTTACCCTTTAACCATATCATGCCTACTAACATAGGCAACATGAATGTTCTCCCAGAAGTCCAGGAGAAATACTGCTGAGAATGCTGTCCCTCTTAGACTTTAAAGCTCAGTTCAAACTGCATCTTTTCCAAAAAGCCTCCTCACCTCCACGTGCCCAACTCTATGCATCAACCTCACATGCCTACAGGTTACCAGAAAGAAACATAATTTTGTGATCTGGGCAGATATGAGATAATAGAGAATGGTGGGCAAGTTGACAGAGAGAGCATGGCCCACCCAGCAGTACTCAATTGTTTTAAAAAGTTCAGTTTGCTGGCTGGATTTGGCCCTCAATGATGGGTGATGATTTCTATTCCACAGCAGTTACTAGTCTTCACTCAATTCCCAATTAATATTAATTCTGGCACCTTAAGTTTCTGGGGTCTAGGCCTATAGGTGGTTTTTTCAATTACACAGCAGTCTCTCCAAGGAAAGAGATTTGACTCATATGTGTATTGAGTCGCCTGGAATTGGCCCACGAGTGCCTGCCCTCGTATCTACAGCAGGTGCTCATTGATTCTATGTTTGCCATTGCCTATGTGTGCAGGCCACATATGGCTGCCCACTGCTTGCTGCATAATGAGGGGCTGCCAGGTAAAGAGTTCTATGGTCAAATAATTTTGGGCAAAGCTGACTTCAGCAAGGTTAAAGTTTAATAGTTTCCTTTATTGCAGGATGCTTTTTAAAAAATAGCCTTAAAATGTTAATGAGCAGCATGCATTTTTAAAAGGGATATGATCGAGGGAACCCATTGAATGGAAGAACATATTTGCCAATGATACATCTGTTAAGGGGATAATTTCCAACTATATAAAGAACTTACACAACTCAACACCAGGAAGACAAATACTCGAACTAAAAAGTTGGGCAAAAGTGAATAGACACTTCTCCAAAGAGGACATACAGATGGCCAAGAGACATATGAAAAAATGCTCAATGTCATTAATCATCAGAGAGATGCAAATTAAAACCACAAGATATCACCTCACACTTGCCAGAAAGGCCACTATCAATAAATCAACAAAGAACAAGTGGTGGTGAGGATATGGAGAAAAGGGAACCCTAGCGTACTGCTGGTGGGAATGCAGACTGGTACAGCTACTGTGGAAAACATTTTGGAGTTTCCTCAAAAAATTAAAACTGTCTCTTGACCCAGCGATCCCACTTCTTGGCATATATCCTAAGAATCCTGAAACACCAATCAGAAAGAATATATCACCCCTATGTTATCTGCAGCATTATTTACAGTAGCCAAGATCTGAAAACAGCCTAAGTGCCCATCATTAGATGAGTAGATAAAAAAGCTGTGGTAAATTTACACAATAGAATTCCATGGGCCTGTAAAAAAGAAGGAAATCTTACCTTTTGCAACAGCATGGGTAAACCTGGAGATTATTATATGAAGTGAAATAAGCAAGACAGAGAAAGACATATACCATATTATCTCACTTATATGTGGAATTTAATGAACAAAATAGAAACAGAGGCATGGATACATGGAACAGACTGACAGCTGTCAGAGGGGAGGGTGGAGCAGGGAAATTGGATGAAAGAAGATGAGATTAACCAAAGGACATATGTGCATAACTCAGACAAAGACAAGAGTGGTGATGGCCTGAGGGAAGGGGAGGATGTGGGGGCTGAGGGGAGGTGGTAAAGGGGTGGTGCTGGAAATGGGGACATCTATAATAATGTCAACAATAAAAATAAAATACAATAAAAACAAATGAAAGGGGTTTGATTGAGACTGTAATTGGTGCTCTCAACCCCATTCTAAAAACTACAGTTCCTAGACTCTTCTGTAGCTGAAGTTCTGATGAGAATACAGTTCTGCCAATCACATCCATTTGTATAAAATTTGGAAAGTGAAAGTGAGATGCAGGCAATTTTCCTGCTGTAGTTGTTGCTGGTAAGCAAGGTCACAGGGATGTGATTTTTTACTTTATGTTTTATTGTAGCTAAACCATAGACTTTATCAGATGTCATTATATTTTCCACAAATGTGCTTTATCTGTTTCAGAATCCCATCCAGAACGCCACATTGCATTTGTCATGTCCCCCTATCGAATCTCGACAGATTTTCAGTCTTCCCAGGACTCTTATGTACTTGATAATTTTGTACATTACTGGTCCAATGTTTTGTGATGTCCCCCTTAGTTTGAGTTTGTCTGATTTTTTTTCATAATTCGATTGACATTTTCTGTTTTGGGAAAGAATACTAGAGAGGTGACGTGCATGATATCAGAAACTATGCAATACTGATATGTTTTCTCACTAGTGCTGTTCACCTTATTCATTTGGTTAAGATAGTGTTTGCCAGATTTCTTTAGTGAAACTTTACTATTTGCCTTTTGTAAGTAACTAATATTTAGAGAAAATATTTATTTTTATATTAATAGTCTTTATTGTTGAAAGTATTACATATGGCCCTTCCCCCCCGCATTGTCCCCTCTCTCCCTTTTCTCCCCCCTAAGCCTTCACCACCCACTGTCTGTGTCCTTGGGTTATGCATATATGCATGAGTTCATTGGTTGATCTCTTCTCCCCCTCCACCCTCTCCTGACTTCCCTCTGAGGTTTGACAGTCTGTTCAATGTTTCTATGTTAAATGATTTTTGTGTGGCAATGCAAAATTTTTGAGGTCCTTGAGAATTTTAGAGAAATATATTTTGAAACTAGGAAAATATCTTACTCTCCTTAATTTTTAGCCCACTAATTTTTGTTTGTTTGTTAATCACCTGAGGATATTTCCCCATTAATGTTTAGAGACAGTGGAAGGGAGGGAGAGAGACAGAAACAGCCATGTGAGAGAGACACATTAATTGGTTGCCTCCCAACCAGGGCCAGGTATGGAGCCTGCAACCGAGGTACATTCCATTAACCAGAATCAAACCCCAGACCTTTCATTCTGCAGGCTGACACTCTATCCACTGAGCCAACCCAGCTAGGGCTAGCCCACTCATTTCAGCATGCATTGAAGACATAGCCTGCAGACGTTATTGTCATGTTTGTTTTGTATTGATTATTTCCCTCATTTCGTCTATATTTTTCAGTAGATTTTTTTGACATTCAATGTTATTTTATATTAGCATAGTGGTGGGAAATGATAGTTTATAGATAGTTTTGGCTTTGTCTTGTGACAGTAGCAGCTCCCAGACTTCTGTATTGTGGCAATAGTGATGGGCCCTTGAGCTGAATAGCCCGGGGAATCCCTGACTCTGCTCCTGCTATTAAATTCCTTTTCTGCAACACTTAGAGTATTCCATCTCCTACACTGAACCTCAGCTGATACAAGGGACATATATCTAAATCTATATCTATACCTATATCTATATGTCTATGTCTATATGTCTATGTCTATGTCTATGTCTATATCTATATCTATATCTATATCTATATCTATATCTATATCTATCTATATCTATATCATCTATCTATCTATATCTATATATATATCTGTAGGGAGTGGCTTGGGTCAAGCCTCAGGCTGACCTGTGGCAGAGCCACAAACAAGTCCCAGCCTGGAAGGCAGAGCTCTCCTAGCATAATTAAGCCTGATCATGTAGTCCTCCCTAATTCCTCCCTAATTCCTGTGGGAGGTGCAGTAAGTATTGCTAAAACAAGAACATTTGTATACATGTTAATCTACCCTTATTTTAATCAGACTATAAAATAAAGCATTGGCTTGCAGGCTGGGTCTTCAGTATTCTCATCCAGGCATGGGAGATCCTCAAGCCCCAGCTATATTCTCTTTGTCTGTCTTCTTTAATCCTTCACCACCCATCCTCAGGTTTATCCTTGGCTGTGCTGGCATGGCACATTATATCTATCTATATCTATCTCTATCTCTATCTCTATCTCTATCTCTATCTCTATCTCTATCTCTATCTCTATCTATCTATATCTATATCTATATCTATATCTATATCTATATCTATCTATATCTATATCTATACCTAATCATCTATCTATTCTATCTAATCATCTATATCTGTCTACATCTATACATATATCTACATATACATATATAGATTTATCAAAATGCTATGTTAGACTCATGACTTTACCATTTACTGGGAAGGTGACATCCCCTCTGAGCTTTGAGTTGCTCTTCCTCATATGACATCGAAGACCAATAATTCCTGCTCTCAGACCACACAGGGTAGTCATGAAAATCAAATGAGATGATGACTGTGAAAGTGGCCTGGAAACTGTAAGTTGTTATAGGAATAAATTCAAAGCATCATTATTAGTCTGCTGCTGTCTATGAGAATGAATGCTAGATTCATAATGCAGGAACATCTCCTAAGGATTGCCTGAATAGTCTATGGTGTCTTGAAAACATTGGGGGCTTGATCGATTAATCAGTTGGGAGCAAAAACACCACCAGCCTTGCAAAATAGACAACAAGCCAAGAGAACATTCCCCTGCTCCCAAGGCAGCCTCTTTAACAATGGATGAACACAGACTTCTCTCTTTTCCCCATCTCCTCCTAATTAAAGCCTTTTGGGGGAAATAGTCTTAACAGAAGTTTTAACATCTTCAAAATAGACCAAAGAAAGTGCAGCAAAATATTTTCTTCATTTGCTTTTTCTGTTGGTAAGATGGGTTCTTTCATTAGCAGATTGAGCACAAACAGCCCCCACAGTCTGCTCCAGTAATTTCCAAGGCACGATTTACATAAATTTAACTTTGTAATCTCCTGGTTATATTACTTCATTAAAATGACAAATAATGTGACACATGATGCACTTTCATGTGTTGATATGGTAGCTGACTGTTACCAGCAGCTGCTCAATTGGAGGTGTCTCTTGCTTATCACTCTTTCCTTCCTCAGGATTTGGATATTCATGAAGTCTCCCAAATTCTGATTCTTTTTTCTTACTAATCTTAATGTAAGCAGTTCAACTTAAGCAAGCATACAACCAACGTGTGTGGGATCCTGTTAAACAGACTTGATGAATGAGGTCCAGGATTTTAGAAAAGTAAGCAAGAGATTCTAGAAGCCATCTAGTTCAAAGCTTCCTTCTGTTTTCACCACAATCTAAACTCTTATTTACTTAGATGTCTCACTCATAATAAATAAGAAATAACTCCATCTGGGTACCTCTCATACAGTAAATACTTAACAAATATTTGTTTGTGAATGAATGAATTTAACCTTTTTTAAAGTTTGCAGTTTTTATCCATACCATCAATAACACGAGATTTTCAGATTTATAATGTTCCTTCTCCCTTCTCCTTCCTTTCCCTCCCGTTCTTCCCTTCTCTTCTCCCCGCCCCCTCCTTTCTCTCCTTTCTCTCTTCCTCCTTTCAGACAGGGAGTGCCTACAGTATATCAGGTATGAGGAATATACAGGATACAATACTCTCACTGTACTCTTCTTTTCCTTCTACTTGTTACACTTGAAATTACATGTTTAATGTCTATTTGCTCTTCTGGATTATAAGCTCCGTGAGAGCAGAGTAATGTTCTACTTTGTTCACTGCTGTATCTTTCATGTCTAGGATAGCACTCTGTTCATAGTAGTTGCTTATTACATTTTTATTGAATAAATCGGACCCTTCTATGATTGTGCACTCCCCTCCATTGTCCTATGTGTCTTATGTCTTATTTAGCTCTTCTGCTTCTTACTCTATCTATCAATTGTTCTCACAAGGTCATCACTGACCTTCATAGAGTGAATTTCAACCTTTTTTAATGTTTACAATACAATTCTATTGCAGTTGATCCTAATGCAAGAGCCCCAAAATCTAAGCTAGGGACTCTGCCTGATGTTGGAGAGGCAATAACCCTTCTTGGCATTACAACTGATTTAGGGAGCAGGAACATGTACATGATTGGGTGAATAATTACATAAGTCAGGAAAAATGAAGAACCATATAAATGCTACAGAAGTTCTATAAAGGGAGTAATTGCTGTGAACTGAAGTAGTTGGGGAAACACTAAGAGGAAATTGAACTTGAATAAGATCTTTAGAAATGCATAGAGTTTATAAAAAAGCAGAGAAAACAGAAAGAGGTAAGGAACGGCTTCTGAAATCACTTTTAATAGGATTTGGGGGATGTAACATGGGAGAGATGAATTCAGACCTTGAAGAGGTCATTTAAATGCAAGGCTGAGGATTAAATTTTAACCTGTGTCTCATAAAAAATTATTGAAAGTGTTAGAAGTGAGGGTGGTGAAACACAATCCAGCTGTGTTTTTGATAGAACACAATGGTGGTGGTGGCAAGTTTATCCACTGTTAACATTCCTTGAACGCCTCCAGTCCCCAGATTTCAGATTTCTAATTTCATATTGTTTTTTCCCCCTTCAACAAACAGCCTCAACTTTCAACCAAATAAACAAGCTCTCCCTTACTGCTCATCTTCATTTAGCTATTTCCACCCTTGGTCAAGTTTTTAAAAGAATAACTCATGTTCTCTATGTCCATTATCTTCTCAATTAACTCCTTAACCCACCAAAATTTAGCTCCTGCCATAACCCCTGAAGTGTCTCTTGTCAAGGTCACTAAGGAGCTCCTAGCTCTTCATTTAAAGGGATAGTCTTAAGTCCCCATGTTATTTCTATTGCACATAACACCTTTGAGCCCTCTTTCTTCCAAAAACCTTCTCTTGCTTTAGCTGTCATGACATCCCTCACTTCTGGTTTTCATTATACATCTCTGAGCAACCTCAGTGTTCTCTTTCTTCCATATCTCTTTTAGGTATTGTTGTCTCCCAGGTTCTCTTCCTGGTTCTTTTTCCTTTTTAAAAAATAATCTATGCAAGTGTGGAGATGTCCAGTGGCAGTGGAGATGTCTATTGGCAGTTTGATACAGAGGTCTGTGCTTAGGATAAAGATTTGGGACCATGAGAATATAAGGGGGCAAGTGAAGACATAGGATTAGGGGAGAGAATGTAGAACAAGAAGCAACCCAGGGAAACCATGTTTAAAGGGCAAGTGGAGGAATCGGGCTGTGAAGGAGACTGAAGATGTAGAGGGAAAGCCAGGAGACACTGGTGAAGAGGAACTGAAGGAAGAGAGTTTCCAAAGCAGAGAATGTTAAAGATACTTGGGAAAAGCTCATTGGTGATGGCAATTTCCATCTGGTAGAGACAGAACTGAGGTGTTCAGGGGCTTGTGGGTGAATGGGGCTGGGGTAAGAAAGTAGAAACAGCTAGTGTAGACTGCCTTTTCTAGAAATGTGGCTGTGAAGAAAGGGAGGAATTGGGTGGTAGACAGAAAGATGCTGTGCTTAAGGTGGGAGAGAATTGCTTTCTCAAGTGTTTTCAGGCAAAGTGAAAGGTAAAAAGCTATTAATTTTATATCTCACCCAGTCCACAGCTAGTCAATAGAAACAGACAGGGAAGCACAGAGATCCATATTAAGGAAAGCGGTGTATGTGAGATTCCAAATTTTCTTGTGTTGTGGGTTCATTTCTATTCCTTAGGTTTAATATATGTGTGGTGTTTCATTCCACTTCTTCACAGCAGTATATCATAATTTAATTTTTCCTTGATATAGGTATAAATGGAGAAGCTAAGGCATATTTATGCATACAGGGTCATTTCTAAGTGCATGCACTAAATATTAATATTCCAATATCTTCCCAGTTCATGAGCCTAGCAAAAAATGCATTTTTTTATAGCAATGATTTTTTTTTTCTCTGAAGCACCAGGCTTTTTGAGTGGCTCTCCATGCTCAGAGAAAGCATTATTATTATTATGCTTTCCTTCAGAAGAAACATTATTTAGAAAACATAATTAGCACAGGAACTGAGCTATATTTTATTTCTGATCATTCAGAGACATGCTCTCCAAATCCGACAGATCCAGATGCAACAAATACTAATTGAATGAGTGGATTTAACTTGCTTTTGTCATTTTGCATTTCTCCTTCTCACAACAGCATTCTGGGTTTCCTCTGGGACATTAACCTTCTCGCATTTAGTGTTTGTAGATCAGTTAAGGCTGACTTTATCTTTGGCACCAAAGACAGGTCGATGGCCCAAACCAGGCAAATCAGAGTGCAGAATTACCTTGTCCAAATGACTGGTTTGGAGGTAGCCCCATGACCCAATCCAGAGCAAGGGTGTGGGTGGGATTATGGTGAAGTTGCTCTGTAACTATGAAGATCTGAGCATGGACCTGGCAGCCGCCATTTGTTTTCTCCAGGGAAGAGCCCACCTGGGGGTCAAGTTAGCCCAAATGAGAGCCCAGCAAGAGATGCAGAGAGCTGGGCTCCCAGTGACATCGGTTGAGTTCCTGCCTCCAGACATATCGAAAGCACTAGTTCTGCGTTTCTTTTTCATTCATGCAAGTCAATAAGTAACCTTTGGAGTTGGATTTCTGTCCCCTGCAGATGCAAGAGCCCTGACAAAAATGCTCCCTTGGTGCCACATTCACACGGGTGACCTTCTGTAAGTCCAAACCCGCTGGGTAAGGATTATTAACTTCATTTTATAGATAAAGGTCACCAAACTGCCAAATGACAGTCAGGACTGAAAAGTTTTAGGTTTTGTGCTTGATCCATTATACCATAGCTCTTTCTCATGATGTCTCTCTTTTAAGGTCTTTTAGGAGGAAGCTACAGTGAGTAATGCTATTGCCTTATTTCACCCCCCTGAACTCACTATTAATGTAATGGCAAGTACACTCTGATTTAACACTTCATTCTGTCCTTGGTTCCACATTTAATTTATTTTCACATCCTATGTCCTTTATTTCTTCTTCTCCATATGTTAGTAATTTTTTTTCTAAACCCCTATTAAAGTTTACAGGCCCATGAGACAATTATTAATAGGATATCCTATTTTCATTTAAAACATGTATTCCTCGGCCGGCAGCTGCATATTGATTTGTATCTAACCTATCTTATTTTCAGGCAAAGGAGACGATGAATCTAGCATGTGATAGACAGTCAATAAACATTTGTTGAATAGTTGCTTGAGTACCCATCATATGCACCAAAATGGTTTGTCTATTGCCTTCATGATGATTGTTTTGCCATTTTTTTTTTATTTTGCCATTTTTCCTGAGACAGTTCTCTCCTCCACTTGGCCTGATAGTTATGCCTTCAGTTTTTCTTTTGGGTGTCAAGCAATGGGAGTGACCATGCGTACAAAAGCTCAGAGAACCTGTATTCAAGATTCATATTCTGTTATTTAGTAGCTGTTTGACCTTAACCAAGTTATTCCCTTTTCTGAGGCTTTTTTTCTTCAAATAGGTTGTTTTGAGGATTAAAAGAAATAATTCAAATATTAGCTATTATTGGCACATTGTACATACTAGCAGGAAGGCAAGGGTGAAAGGAAAGGATCTGCTTTCTCCCAGCAACAAATCCAGCTGAATCAGTACATCAGAACAGCTGAGAAGGCACAGGAAAACAAGGATCACAGGAAAATTTTGGTTCAACCCTCTAGCACTTTCTCATCCCCTTCACCTTGGTTTATTTTTCTCTAGAGCACTCAGCACCTTCTAACATACTTAGTTTGCATATATATTATGTTAATGACCTATTTTGCCCCATTTAAGCTCCAAGGGGGCAGGGATTGATTGAATGGGCACTAAAAGCCATTTGTCAAGGGAATGAAAACTTGAAGAATCTCTAAAAAATATCAGGTTTTGCAAAGCAGGGAGAGAAGCAAGGATCTAGGGCAAGGGTGTTACCGAGAAGGGGAGGATAAGGGCTATAGAATATCTTTAAGAATACCCAGGGTCTGGAGTGCAGAACATCCTTAATATATATATATATATTCTCAACAATCATTATTATAAAAGCCACATTAAATAACCTTTACCACTCAACATTCCTCCCAAGTAATAATGCATTCCCAGCACAAAAGGTTGGCAATATGATCACCATAATATTCCAAAAGTTAGAACCCCTGAACGTTTGAGCCTCTTCTGTTGAACTCTGTATTCCCTTCTCATTGAGCACATCGTTGCCCTGTCATGTCATCTCACTGAGCCCCTTTCCCCTACTTAAAACCATAAGGTCTAATGGGGTACAAGCTTAGCAGTTTAAGTCATTTTTTTGTTGGCAAGTAAACAAATACTTCAAGTTCATAACAGATGCACGAGTCCACTTTGGGAGAAATGCATTCTGGGCTCAGGCGCATCCTGAGAGCTCTTCTAATCACATTTGTTCATCTGTTCATGTTGTGTGCACCTGTACAAATTTGGCATGGGCTTGAGTACAGTGTGGGAGAGTCCCAGGTTCAAAGCAAACTTCCAATCTTTGCTCAGTTCTGTGGGTGTTGCAGATTCTTTCTTTCCATGCCATAAAACAATAGGATTCTTAGCATATTGAGAAGCTTCTGGAGCCCACTGGTGAAAGTGTTAAATACAGACACAAAAAAATCACCTGGATCAAAGAGCACAAATCTAATTTGCAAGTACTATAAGTAGGCAGAAAAACATGGATCAAGGTCTTCAGATTATTTTGTTAAAAACTGGCTATTTCTATAAAATATATGTTTAAAAAATACCTGGTAGGCAAGTGTATGGAAGAAGGAAAGAAAATACCAAAGCCAAAGATTATTTCAAGACTAAAGACTATTTCTTGACTTTTCAAAGTGTTTAGCAGAAGGTTACATAGCATAGAAAGTATTGAAAGACTTGGGTTTTCATTCTTGCTTTTCAGCATATACTAGTATATATGCTCTTCTTTTGTATGTGGGACAGTGAGGTGTATGCATTATCTGAGAGTGCAGTGATATGCATGATTGGACTTCAGTTTTGACCTTCACTATAAGAATAAGGCATGTGGGGGTCTCAGAGCAGGGCTCCCTTTCCTTCATGGAAAGGCATGCAGGATTTTTCATGAATAGCCATAAGAGTGTATCTGATTTTCTCCCCTTCGGTGCTATAAAGGTTGGACTCAGCAGGCCTGGGATGTTCAAACCCTGCACATTCCAAAGAAAGGTCTGCTCCTCGGCTGGCTCCTGAGAGATAACCTCTACGACCTTGCAGTATCCTATTTGACAACAGTGTTATTGTTTACCTGTGGCCTTGAACCCCACCAGATGGTTTATATTAACAATGTGATTAATGGTTGGGGTCTTGGCCCTGTTTTAACAATTTGGCCTCTGGAGGTCCTGGAGGCTGAGAAATGAAGGTCAGCTACAAAGGGTACTGCATGCCTACGTGACTGACCCCAATAAAAACCTGAATACTAAGGCTCAGTGAACTTCCCTGGTTTTCAGTACTCTATAGGTGTTGTCACACATTTTTTTCCCATGGGAGAATTAAATTCTGTCCATGTATCTCCACTGGGTGAGGACAACTGGAAGCTTGTATGGTCTCTGCTAATTTTAATTATTTCTTTTTACTGTAGTTAACCATAATAGTGAGTTACTGTTACAGTTAACTTTTTGGAATCCTGCAGTCGTTCTAATGAATCAGTGAACCCAAGGGTGGGTTTGGGGACACTTGACAACCCCCTTCTTCCAGGGGAAGGGTCTGTCCTTGCACTCACCATTGCTAGTGTCTTTTTAACAAGTCCTATAAACAGTTGGCACCCACATGCTCACACTTGGGCTGTTTTGTCCTGCTTATAAGGCTCTACTCGTGCTAGTCCCTTCAAAAGGGAGAACAGCCCTGCCCGATTTGGCTCAGTTGTTGGAGTGTTGGCCTATGCACCAAAGGGTCACAGGTTTGGTTTCTGGTCAAGGGTATATGTACCTGGGGTGCAGGTTTGATTCTTGGTGCCTGCTGGTGACAACCAATTGATGTGTCTCACTCACAATGATTTTTTTTTTCCTCTCTCCCCTCTTACCCCCTCCCTTCCACTATCTCTAAAAATCAATGAAAAAAATATCATTGGGTAAGGATTAACAACAACAACAACAAAAGGAGAACAACAGAAGCCCAAAGTCCCCTTTACAGAGTATGGTCCCACAGTGACTGTAACTGACCTATGGACCAACCAAGCCTTTCTGCAAGATGCTGAAAGTTTGGGAGAGGATCACCGACTTTTATTTTTCTGTAGTCTCTCATTATGATACTTCTCACAGCCTCTTAAAGATGGCATCTTTCAAAAAGTCATTAACCTGCCACCAAAAGAGGAATGTATGTCTCTCTTTGTGACCTGTGCAACATGTTTCTGTAGGGAGGTGTCAATCATTATCAGACTCATCAAAAGCACCTTCAAAACAAATGTCGATTTTCTTCATTGTCTCCACACACTTGCATAAGACTTAGACTCCGATGCCAAGAAATTTAATATATCTGTCCTCTTTCTTTTGAAGAGGGAGGACAGTTATATTAAAAACAAATAGCACAGCTGACAAAACTTCACAGGTGACACTAAGGCACAGTCAGCATTGAGACCCATACTGTCTAGTGTAGGCAAAT
Organism: Myotis daubentonii; assembly: GCF_963259705.1. Classification (NCBI taxonomy): domain Eukaryota; kingdom Metazoa; phylum Chordata; class Mammalia; order Chiroptera; family Vespertilionidae; genus Myotis; species Myotis daubentonii. The sequence goes on from NC_081841.1 coordinate 18,074,207, forward strand.
GCCAACCCTAGTTCTGAAGTGTGGTGGGCTGGCAGGATATTGAGGCTGGAGGAGGGAGATAGAAACTTGGAGAGGAAAGGGACAGATCTAGGAAGTCCATTAAGGCCAAGATAATGAGTTTGATCTTCATATAGGTTCAGGGGGCTTTCGATGGTCTCAGGAGTTTGTATTATATTCAACTTTTTATTCCAGTTGCAAATGCTTGCTGGTTATACGGCACATAATGGGCCATCTCCCTCGCCAGTTCATCTGCATTGTCTTCTCTCTTTCTCTCATTGAACCCACCTCTCTCTGCTCCCTCAGACCCAGCTCAAATGCAGTGCCATCCAGGAATATGATTGGCCTGGCTAGATTTGCTTATTCCAAAGACTCCTTAGTAACTCTGTGTTGTCTTCACTCCAAAGTTAACTTAAATTTTTGTAGTAATGTCTGTGGAGTCAGTTTTGATATGATGACCCTCTATTTTTCTACACTTTTGACATGAAATTGCACATATGTATTTCTGGAAAAGTTTTTTACTGCCCAAATCCAATCAAATCACATCCACAAACTCAGTAACCTTTCTGAAATCATATGTAAAAGTTATTTGAGTCAAGATTTTCCGGATGAAATAATAATGCAAAAATAAGTCTTCATATAAATGCAAAACAGCTAAGGTTATTTTTTAAAATTACATGAACTTAAAGGATTAAAGAAATTACAGCAGTAGCTTATCTGAACAGTGCTCATTGATATTAAAGAAATCTCAAATGGTTTATGAAACCTGTAGGTGAAATGCATGTCCCTATGGATACACAGATCTTTTTTTTCCTCAGTAGAATTTTGTAGGCATGACTGTTTTTGAAAAATGAGAAGGGGAAGGCTGAGGGAAGAGGCAGAACCAAAGCCAAAGCAAAGACGAGGATTCAAAAGATATCAGTGAATGAACAGCTGGTAACCCCCCACGTTGCTGTATTTTCTTCTCTGCTTCATCCTCAGATTTTTACCCAGTTAATACGAGGAAGAGCTGGGACTCCAGCAGTTTTAACTCTGTACCCATGGCTCTTTATAATTTACCCAACTGCCCTCAACAGTGTTCATTAGTCTTTGAAAAATTTCTTCTTTATATGGCAGACTTCTAGACCTTTCTACTATTGCAGGTACCTCTAAACCAAGATGAGAAAAAAAGAACTCATCCTCTCTCTTTGCCTTCAAACTTGCTTCTCTTTTATGACCTGTTACTAGCATGACCATGAACTCAGATCCTTAACATATGTACTTCAGATCACATTTGACTCTTCTCTCAGCCCCACTCCTACATCCATTCACTCTTATAAATTCTGCTCTCACTATGCCTCTCAAGCTCACCCCTTCTATTGTATATTCTTGCCTCCTTTGTCATAGATTAATTGACCATATAAGTGTAGGTTCATTTATGGGTCAAACCTTATATTTGGAGATTAAGTACCTTTTGTCCAAGAGAAGAAGCAGTCAATCATTCACCTCTAGTTCATGGCTTGAGACTTGCCAATGGGAGGATTTCTGTTGGGTCTTGGATTTAGAGAGGGTGGCCTCCAGAGTTCAGAAAGTACAGACATTTAGAGAAAAGGAGGAAGATGATAACATGTGAATGTGTTTTGGAAAGTATTCCCTTTCCCTTCACTGTACACAATGGTAAAATTTGTATGGGGCCTTTTAATTTAACCATCTTTTTCCGCTTGACAAACCCGAATCAGATTTCATAGAGAAAACTCAGTAGGCAACACTAGTTGTTTCCATGTAGAGAGGTAAAAATGACTACATATTTTTGAATCTTTTGAGTGAGTTTGTGCATATATTTGATAGTATATCAATCTCCTATTGACTCTTTTTTTTAACATGTTGAATATTTTTTAAAAAATTCTTGTTTAAAGTATTACATAAGTCTCATTTTCTCCCATTGACCTCTCCCCAGCTGCTCCCACCCCCCAGAACATGCCCTCACCTGCCTACTGTCTGTGTCCATTGGTTATGCTCATATGCATGCATACAAGTCCTTTGGTTGATCTCTTACCCTCCTCTCCCGCCCCTGTCTTTCCTCTTAGGTTGGACGGTCTATTTGATGCTTCTATGATCCTGGTTCTATTTTTGTTCATCAGTTTATGTTGTTCATTATATTCTACAAATGAGTGAGATGATGTGATATTTATCTTTCTCTGACTGGCTTATTTCGCTTAGCATAATGCTCTCCAGGTCCATCAATGCTGTTGCCAATGGTAAGAGGTCCTTCTTTTTTTGCAGCAGCATATTATTCTACTGTGTAGATGTATCACATTGTTTTAATCCACTCATCTGCTGATGGGCACTTAGGCTGTTTCCAAATCCTAGCTATTGTAAATTGTGCTGCTATGAACACAGGGGAGCATATATCCCTTCTGATTATTTCTGATTTCTTGGGATATATTCCTAGAAGTAGGATTCATGGGTCAATGGGAGTCCCATTTTTAAATTTTTTGAGGAAACTCCATACCGTTTTCCATAGTGGCTGCACCAGTCTGCATTCCCACCAGCAGTGAAAAAGGGTTCCTTTTTCTCCACATCCTCACCAGCACTTGTCCTTTGTTGGTTTGTTGATGATAGCCTTTTGACAGGTGTGAAATGTTACCTCATTGTCATTTTGATTTGCATCTCTCAGATGATTAGTGACTTTGAGCATGATTTCATATGTCTCTTGGCCTTCTGTATGCCCTCTTTCAAAAAGTGTCTATTTAGGTCCTGTGCCCATATTTTGATTGGATTGTTTATTTTCCTTTTGTTAAGTTGTATGAGTTTCCTGCAAATTTTGGAGATTAAACCCTTAGCGAATATAACATTGGCAAATATGTTCTCCCATGCAGTGGGTTTCTTGGTGTTTTGTTGATGGTTTATTTTGCTGTGCAGAAGCTTTTTATTTTATTCTGGTTCCATCTGTTTATTTTCTCCTTAATTTCCATTGCCCTAGGAGCTGTATTGGTAAAGATATTGCTATGACATATGTTTGATATTTTGCTGCCTATGGGTTCTTCTAAGATTTTTATGGTTTCCTATCTTACATTTAAGTCCTTTATCCACTTAGAGTTTATTTTTGTGTATAGTGTAAGTTGGTGATCTAGTTTCATGTTTTTGCATGCATCTGACCATTTTCCCAATACCATTTATTGAATAGACTGTTTTGACTTCACTGTATGCTCTTGCCTCCTTTGTCAAATATTAATAGAGCATAATGGGTTGGGTCGATTTCTGGGTTCTCTGTTCTGTCCCATTGGTCTATATGTCTGTTCTTGTGCCAGAACCAGGCAGTTTTGAGAAGAGTGGCTTTGTAGTATAGCTTGATATCTGGTATTGTGATCTCCCCAATTTTGTTCTTCTTTCTCAGGATTGCTGCAGCTATTTTTTTTTTAAATTCCAGGTGAATTTTTGAAGAGTTTGTATTAGTTCTATGAACTATACCATTGGTATTTTAATGGAGATTGCATTGAATCTATAGATTGCTTTGGGTAGTGTGGACGTTTTAATGATGTTGATTCTACCAATCCATGAACATGGTATATTCTTCTTTTATTTATGTCTTTCTCTATCTCTTTTTTCAACATCCTTTAGTTTTCTGAGTATAGGTCTTTAACCTCCTTACTTAAGTTTATTCCTAGGTATCTTAATTTTTTTTTGTTGCAATGCCAGGTGGGATTGCTTTTTTATTTTTTCTTTCTGTGAGTTCATCGGTGTATAAAAAACAATAGATTTCTGGGTGTTAATTTTATATCCTGATACATTGCTGACTTCATTTATTAAATCCAGTAGTTTTTTGATGGTATCTTTAGGGTTTTCTATGTGAAATATCATGTCATCTGTGAATAATGACAGTTTTATTTCTTCTTTTCCAATTTGGATGCCTTTTATTTCTTCTTCTTGTCTAATCGCTATGGCTAGTACTTCCAGTACTATGTCGAATAGGAGTGGTGTGAGTGGGCATCCTTACTTTGTTCCTGTTCTTAGGGGAAATGGTTTTAGTTTTTACCCGTTGAGTATGATATTGCTGTAGGTTTGTTATATAAGGTTTTTATGAGTTGAGGTATGATCCCTATATTCCCACTTTGCTCAGAGTTTTTATCAGGAATGGATGTTGGGTTTTGTCAAATGCTTTTTCTGCAACAATTGATATGATGATGTGATTTTTGTCTTTCAATTTGTTTATGTGATGTATAGTGTTTATTGATTTGTGGATATTGTACCAGCCTTGCATCCCTGGAATAAATCTCATTTGGTCATGGTGTATGATCTTTCTAATGTAAGCAGGATCTGCTAGATTGGCTAGAATTTTGAGGATTTTAGCATCTATGTTCATGAGGGGTATTGGCCTATAATTCTTTTTCTTTGTAGTGTCTTTATCTGGTTTTGGGATTAGGGTATGCTGGCTTCATAGAATAAGCTTGGAAATCGGCTTTCCTATTGAATTTTTTTGGAATAGTCTGAGGAGGATAGGTTTTAGTCCTTCTTTGAATGTTTGGTAAAACTCCCCTGTGAAGCTGTCTTGTCCAGGGCTTTTGTTTGCTGGAAGTTTTTTTTTATTATTATTTCAATTTCATCAGTAGTTATTGGCCTATTCAGGTTTTTTGATTCTTCCTGATTGAGTTTTGGAAGTTTATATTTTTTGAGGAATATGTCCATTTCGTTTAGGTTGTCCAGTTTGTTGGAGTACAGTTGTTCATAGTATTTTTTTTATAATCTTTTGTATGTCTGTGGGGTTGGTTGTTACTTCAGCTCTTTCATTTATGATTTTGTTTATTTGGGTCCTCTCTCTTTGTTTCTTGGTCAGCCTGGCTAGAGGTTCATCAATCTTGTTTATTCTTTCAAAGTATCAGCTCTTGGTTTTATTGATTTTTTTTGTCTCTATGTCATTTATTTCTGCTCTGATCTTTATTATTTCCTTCCTTCTGTTTACTCTGGGCTTTTGTTGTTGCTCTCTTTCTAATTCTTTAATTTGTAGGATTAGATGATTTACTACCATTTTTTCTTGTTTTTTTTTGAGGTAGGCCTGTAGAGCTATGAACTTCCCTCTCAGGACTGCTTTCACTGTGTGCGTAGATTTTGGATTATTGTATTTTCATTGTCATTTGTTTCCAGGATGCTTTTTATTTCTTCTTTTATCTCTTTGGTAACCCAATCATTGTTTAATAGCATGCTATTTATCCTCCAAGTGTCTGATGTTTTTCATTGTTTTTTTTTCTTTTTTAATTTATTATTTATCTATTTATTTATTTTTATTGCTTAAAGTATTACAAAGGGTATTACATATGTGTCCTTTTTTCCCCCCCTACCCTTGACAATCCCCTGGCCTCCCCTACCCCCCAGTGTCTTATGTCCATTGGTTATGCTTATAGGCATGCATACAAGTCCTTCAGTTGATCTCTTACCCCCCTCCCTCCTGCCCCCCAACCCTCCCCAGCCTTCCCGCTGCAGTTTGACAATCTGTTTGAGGCAGCTCTGCCTCTGTATCTATTATTGTTCAAAAGTTTATAATTGTCTCTATTATCCATGAATGAGTGAGATCATGTGGTGTTTTTCCTTCATTGACTGGCTTATTTCACTTAGCATAATGCTCTCCAGTTCCATCCATGCCGTTGCAAATGGTAAGAGTTCCTTCTTTTTTATAGCAGCGTAGTATTCCATTGTGTAGATGTACCACAGTTTTCTAATCCATTCATCTACTGATGGGCACTTAGGCTGTTTCCAGATCTTAGCTATGGTGAATTGTGCTGTTATGAACATATGGGTGCATATATCCTTTGTTTTTATTGTATTTGATTTCTAATTTTATGCCATTGTGATCTTAGAGGATGCTTGATATGATTTCAATCTTCTTGAATTTGAAAAGACTTTGTCTGTGTTCTAATATGTGGTCTATCTTTGAGAATGCCCTGTATGCACTTGAGAAGAATGTATATTCTGTAGTTTTGGTGTGAAATGTTCTGAAGATGTCAATTAGTTCCATCTGATCTAGTGAGCTACTTAGGATTGCTGTTTCTTTGCTGATTTTTTGTTTAGAGGATTTATCCAGTGGTGTAAATGGGGTATTAAAGTCCTCTACTATGATTGTAGTGCTGTCAGTTTCTCCCTTGATATCTTCAAGAAGTTTTTTATGTATTTGGGTGCTCCTGTATTGGGTATATATATGTTTACCAGAGTTATATCCTTTTGTTGAATTGCTCCCTTTAGTATTATGAAGTTGCCCTCCTTATCTCTTGTTATTGCCTTCACTTTGAGGTCTATTTTGTCAGATATAAATATTGCTACCCCAACTTTTCTTCATATTCATTTGCCTGAATTTTTTTCCCCATCATTCACTATCAGTCTGTTTGAGTATTTTTTTCTGAAGTGGGTCTCTTGTAGACAGCAAATATATGGGTCATGTTTTCTTATCCATTCAGCTACCCTATGTCTTTAGATTGGAGCATTTAATCCATTTACATTTAAGGTTACTAGTGATAGGTACTTGTTTGTTGCCATTTTTATTCTTTATGCCTGTGTTTTTTCTTCCCTTTCTTTTTCTTCTTTTTATAGCAGTCCTTTTAGCATTTCTTGTATTCCTGGCTTGGTGGTAATAAACTCCCTTAGCCTTTTTTTTTCTGTGAAGCTCCTGATTTCACCTTCAATTTTGAATGATAGCCTTGCTGGGTATAGTATTCTTGGATTCAGTCCCTTGCTTTGCATGACTTTGTATATTTCATTCCATTCCCTACTGGCCTGATGTGTTTCTGTTGAGAAATCAGATGATAGTCTGATGGGAAATCCCTTGTGGGTAACTTTCTGTCTCTCTCAGCCTTTAAGATTCTAACTTCGTCATTGAAGTTGCCAGTTTAATTATGATGTGTTTTGGTGTTGGTCTGTTGGGTTCATCTGGTGATGAACTCTGTGAGCTTCTTGGACTTGTATGGCTTTTTTCTTCCAAACAGCAGGGAAGTGTTCTGTCATTATTTCTTCAATTAGGTTTTCCATTCCTTCCTCTGCTTCCCCTGACACCCCTTTTGTGTGGATGTTGTTTTGTTTTGTGTTATCCAAAGCTCTCTTAGGTTTTCCTCCTGCTTTTTAAGTTTTCTTTTCTGTTGCTGTGCTTGGGTGGTTTTCCTACCTTCTCTTCTAACTCACTGATGCGGTACTCAGCTTCTTCTAGTCTACTGTTGAAACTTTCCGTTGTGTTCTTTATTGCACCTATGTCATTCTTCATTTTCTCTTGCTTCTTCTTCATTTCCTCTTGATTTGTACACATGTTGTTGAATTTGTCTCCCATCCTTTTCAGTGTTCTTATAATCATTGTTCTGAATTCTTTCTCTGACAAATAACTGTCTCCATTTCATTTATTTCCTTTTCTGGTTAATGGCAGTGGTTTCTTTGTCTCCCCATTTTTTGCTTTTTTCTTTGTGATTGTTTCTATGTATTAGATCAAACTGCTATGTCAACCCAGGTTTTTTGAGTTTGTCTTATATATAGATGTTTTGTTGGACCGAGTAGTGCAATCTCTCTGGTCTTCTGGGCTAAGTAATCTAGGGATGCCCCCTACTTGGGATATTTGGGCTCTCTTGGTGTAGTTGGGTCTTGAGTGTTATTGTCCCATTTGTGGATGGAGTCTTCTCTCAGGGTGTCTGCTTATGTGGCTTGCTCTCTACCCCATTGACTGAACAGCACAAAATACAACTCAACAAAACATGACAGAAAGGGAACAAAACAAGAATGTACTCATGACACTGATAACCCCAATATAAGTGACCACCAGAGGAAAGAGAATTAGGAGAGAGAAAAGAGAGCAAAAATGATATCAAGAAAAGAAAAAAGGGTAAGAGAGAAAAGAAAAAGAAGAAAAATAAAGAGAAAAAATATATGGGGAGAAAGAACCACAGAACAAAGAGATAAACCAAAAAATGCAAACAAAAAACACCCAGGAAAAAAAGGGGGAGGCAGAATCTGTAGAGGCAGAGCTTACATACAGATGGTAAGTTTAAAGAATTGAATGTATAGGGGGACGGAGGTCCTTGGTTCACTATAGAGGAGGTAGAAAGAGAATGAGTGGATTAGAAGAAAAGAAAGAAAAAAATAAAAATAAAAAAGAAAGAAAATAACAAATAACATAAACTCACTCATTTATGGAATATAATAAACAACATAAACTGATAAACAAAAACAGGTCCAGAGACAGAGAAGCATCGATCTGACCATCAAGCCTCAGAGGGAACGTAGGGGAGGGTGGGGGTAAGGGGGAGAGATCAACCAAAGGACTTGTATGCATTCATATAAGCCTAACCAATGGACACAGACAACAGGGGGGTGAGGGCATGAGAGGGGGGATGGGGGTAATGTGAGGATAAGGACACATATGGAATAACTTAATAAAGAAATTAAAATAAATAAACAAAAATAACATAAACTAGAATAACAATAAAAAATAAAAACAGAATGAAGAAAAATAATATGAAAAAAATAAAAAAGAAAAGAAAAAGTCTTTTTAAAAAATAAAAGATACAGAAAAGAAAAAGTGAAGTGTCGTTCATTTCAGCAGAGTTTTAATGCCCCATGGGGGCTGGTTTAAGATCCCACTCTTCTGTTCTGTCTGCCACTTCTGTTTCCTGTTAGGTAGTCAGCACCCTTTTGAAGTTCCAAGTGATCCACTGCTCCTCTGTTTCTGTATATCTCCACAGCCTTGACCTCAAGCAGGTGGGACAAATCTGCCCATTTATGCTGGGGTCCAACCCCAGCAGGTCCAGGGGTCCCCAAAGGCGTGGACGGAGTCAGCGAAGAAGGAATGACACGGAGACAGCGTTCAGTTGATCAGCAGCCTAGCCAGGATCTCCAGCCAAGTTCTGGTCTGGATCTCCAGAGAGGTTCTGTGTCCATGTTCTCTTGCTAGGTTCTCCAGCCAGGTTCAGTCACCAGGTTCTAGTCAGGCTCTCTTGCCAGCCTCTGCAGTCAGGTTCAGTCCAGGATCCCTTGCCATGTTCTCTCCAGCGAAGCTCCTCCATCTCCAGGTTCCGCGTAGGTTCTGTCTTCTGAATTCTGTCTCTGAAGTTCTGTCTTGTTGATTCTGTTCTAAGTTCTGTCTCTTTCTGTCTTGTTACAACTGTATTTATACCAGTTGATTCAATCCTATCAATCTCTATTACAAAGGTTAGGGCGTTTCTTATCTCCATTCCAGGGAGAAAAGATTATGTAGTTTAAGCATGATTGTTCGTAGTTAAAGTGATTAATTACCTGCCTGGCACTTAGTTGAGGGGTTTTATTCCCTCCCTAACTTCAGGGGAAAATCCCTACCTGCGGATTCAACCTTTCTCGGAGAGGTGACCTTGGTTAAAACACTGCACCAAGAAGGTGAGCAAACATATTAAGAACTGTATGCCATATATGCCAGGTCCCTTGAAACAGCAAGGATGGACCGGCTCCCGGCACATTTAGCCCGTCTGCCTGCTGTCAATCTTAACCTGTCAAGGGGCTGTTTCTTACAGGGCTATAGGTAGGCAGGGTGCTGTATTGCTTTCTGGGACTTAACAGCTTCTCTTCAACCCAGTCCTTGAGGGCTCTTTGGGGCTATTCAGATTTTTTTGTGTCCTTTGAATGACTCAGGGGGTAGTCTGGATGTGGCTGTATTAGTTGTTCTGGGGCTGCTGGGAGGGGCTGGCTCTTCAGGAGAAAAATGGCTGCTTAGGTCTAGAGGGTTAGGAATGTTCCAGTGCCGGACTCCTGGTCACCTTTCCCTGACTCACTCTCCTCTACAGCCTCTCCCCAGACTCCACAAGTCTGCACCTCCACCTGCACCTCGGCCAGCGGTGACTGTTTGTATTTGAAAGGTCCTATGAACTGGGTTTAATGAATAAAAGCAAAGAACAAACAGAAGTGAAACAACTGTGTGAATACTAGTTTCTCTCCTCTGGGCACCATGCAGCTCAGGCAGTTCTTCAGGCCAACACTCTGGGCTCAGCCTCTCGTGGTTGTGGACTTAGATCTAGAATCCCCTGCTACCAGCAGCCCTGTGGACTCCCTTTCCACAGTCAGATGTTATGCCTGTCCCCAAGGGATGTGGACTTGGTGCCGTGCAGCTTCTGACACTCTCGACTCAGTGGTCTTGCAACTCTCTCCAGCCCAGATCCCCGATCCTATCATTCTTCAGGCTTCCTCTGCCTTTTCTGGCTGCAAATTGTCTCACCAGCTGTGTCTACTTCACCAATTCCAGGTGGATGTTCTTTAATTTAGATGCTCCTTCTATCTGCTCCAGGATAAGGCTTGAGACACGTCTGCCTATTTGGCCACCATTTTTTTCTCCTCTCATCCATGAATTTTTCTTATTTAAAAGCTAATTAAGCTGTAAAATAAGTTATACTTGTACCTTAAATACCAGTTATTAATTTACAAATGTATTCTACAGTTATTTCCTAATCAGTGGCAACTATGTCATATATACAAAAATATACACATATATTCACATATAATATATATATACCATGTAAATTTTGGGTTTATTCTCTCAATCATTATCCCCAATGCCCCAAGCCCACAGTCTGCCTGTATGCTCAGTAGATATTAAGTAAATTCATGTACCATTTCTCTACCAACCCCACCTTCTGCCTCTTTGAGTTTTCTGAAACATTAGAAATTCCTATCTCCAATCTCCTTGGTACCAGAATTGGCATAATATTTGCCACACATCAATACTTGGACACTGACTAATGGCATCACCTAGGAAAGAATAAGTAGCAGATTCATGAATTTAATTTCTTCTCAGCCTTTTCTTGCCAGGGCTAATTGCTTGTTTAAGTAAATGCATCTGACCTGAATAGCAATTGAAAATGTTTTGGAATAGTATGAGTATTGAATTTCACATGCAGTGACCAAGACTAAGAAAATTTAGGTTAATTTCCTGAAAAGTTATAATCAATAAAGAGGCCTTTCCTTACAGATAGAAATTGGCCTTGGCAATAGACAGACAAAATCAAGGGTCAGACCCTGAAATACCCGCAGAGGGCAGACAGGTAACCGAAACGAATCCTGTAGGGGGATCATGGTGAATTGATGGTTTGGCCACTGGGCCAGCCCCTCCCTACTCTGACTGATGTAAGTTGTTGTAATTTGGGGCTGGAAGACCAGGGTGGCTAGATAATCCACTTTTTAAAGCCCATATGGAAATTCAAGTTTTATTTAAATGAGAAATTTGAGCTTTAATTGTTGACAACTAATTCACGAATATGGATTATTCTTGTGGCTCTCAGTTTGCTTCTCTTAGGCTAAACAGAAAACAGTTTATGGATTTTTCAATTGTCCTTTCTTCACTGTAGGCATTAACCATTCCATTTAGACCTGTGACAGCCTACATCACAGGGTATAATGGGAAATTACCTAGGGGCCATCTGGAGCTAAATTCCAAGTGAGCCTCAGCTATTGAGCAGAAAATCTGTTCATATGACTGTCTTTGGGTGTATTTGTTTCCTGTAAAAGTAATGCTTTCTGTAAAAAATGCAACTTGTATTGAAAATGTTTGAGAAAACACCACCTTTTTTGAATGTGAGGCTATCTAGTGACATAGGAACTCATCTGACTCAGTGAGCTTTCCTCACAGGGATGGCTAAGGTCCAGGTAAAATAATGCCATAGCTCAGTGGTTTAACACCATCTTGAGGAGCTGTAGCAAGGAGAACTCACTTGGAGTTCTTGGAGAACTGGGAGAACTCACATCTTACCCCAAAGAAAATACCTACCCATATCTCCCATAGTAAATTGTGTCTTCAGATTTTTACATTCAAGGTGAGCTTTGGGGTATACATTTGCATAATGTTGGTCTTTATCTGTTTCACACGGATGCAATTTATCAGTTAGTAAATAACCATGACCCTATGTCTCCAGAATACTCCTTGTTAGGGTTGTCACCCTGATCCTTATTTTGGACCTCCTCTGAGATCCAGGCACTGAAGGATTAATGCCTCTTCCCTCTACTGCAACAGGCAGAGTCTATTCTCTTTGCCAGTGCCCAAGCCACACCTGTTTTAAATATCTAATTATTTATTTTGCAACACTTTAACCAGGATGCCAGGAGTTCATAAACAACAGCACAGTTCAGGTATTGGCATGCTTTATTCTTGCTGCCTTCCTTTTGATAGCCATGGGCTAGAAGGGAGCCTGAAATGGGTGGGAACACAGAGCTCTAGAAACACAACATATATTTTTCTAAAAGGCCGAGGTTCTTTGTTCCAGTCCCAATATATATTAGGTGCCCTAAAGCATATTCCATGGGTTTCATCTTACATTTTTCTATTATTGGAAAAATTTGGCTAATTTTAAAGCATAGATTTTTTTTCCTCCTCTGCAAATATGCAGGCTCCACATACATAACCCGTGGTAGCTGTGAAACAGTTGGAGAATTCCCCATATTCAGTGACCTTCAAGTCACACTGCTAGCTGTGCAGTGGTCTCTTGCTAGTATAATAAAACATATATGAGTCGTGACTTGCTGCAGAGTCAGGAGTGGGTATTTTAGTGTTTTAATAAACTGGCTCCATTCATTTTGGTGGCTGCTGTACATGTTTCTATTTTTGTCTCCAGTTAAAACCAAGAAAGGAGTCAAACAGATTTCTGCAGATGCTTTTATAAAACTTTCATTTGCCAAATCAAATGTCCAAGACAGTGATCACACTTTTACAGTTATACATGCCTGTCACGTGCTTTCCCATAAATGACCACCCAAGAGCCTGGACAGCGAGCAAGGATGAAGCAGGGTGAGAGAGAAAGTAATGAGGAGACAGAGCTAGGCTTTCACAAGCAAGTCTTTTCTCTAATTGCTCCCTCCTGTCACAGCCACCTGGGCTGCAGCAGCAGCCTCTGACCTCAGCTGCTGTGGTCTACCCAGGAAGAAGCCACACATCAGCAGAGAGAGGAGCAGGACCAACATGGACATAGAGAACATACCTCATTCTGATCTATCTCAAAATCACATATTGTAGCCCTGGCCAGTGTAGCTCAGTGGTTGTGGGTTTGATTCTGAGTCAAGGGCACATGCCTAGGCTGCAGGTTCCAGTCCCTGCCCTGGTTGGGGCCCGTGCAGGAGGCAACCAATTGATGGGTCTCTCTCACATTGATGTTTCTCTTTTGTTTTCTCCCTCTCCCTCTCCCCTCCCTCCTTTCTTCTCTTTCTAAAACTCAATGGAAAAAATAGCTTCGGGTGAGGATTAACAAAAACAAAACAAAAGATATTATAGTTTGGAGATTGCTATGGGTTAAGTTTTGTTCCCCCAAATTCGTATGTTGAAATCTTACCCCCACTGCCTGAGAATGTGACCTTATTTGGAAGTAGGGTCAATGCAGGTGTAATTAGTTAGTAAAGCTAAGGTCATACTGAAGGAGGGTGGGCCTTTGATCTACTATGACTGTAGTCTCTATGGAAAGAGGAAATTTGGACTGACACAGGAAAATGGAGGCAGAGATTGGAGTGATGTATTTAAAGGCTAAGGAACACTGGATTTTGCTGCCAACTACCAGAATCTAAGAAGAAACAAGGAAAGATTCCCTCCTATAGGTGCCAGAGGGAGCATTGACCTGTCTACACCTTGATTTCAGACTTTTGGCCTCCAGAACTGTGAAAGAATACATTTCTGTTGTTTTAAGCCACCTACTTTGTTTCAGCAGCCCCAGAACACTAACAGAGAGACCATGCCTCAAGTGCTGTGGCAGGAGGCAATATTTTGAATTGAAGGGTCTGTTATATCTTACAGTGCTCCAAATGTCTAAATTTGGGAGAATAAAATCTGTTGGCTCATTCTGATGTTTTTCCCATCACAGGGGTAGGAAAGCTCAGAGATTAAGAATATGAGCCTAAGGGTCATGTTCAGGTTTGATCACTTAGGGGCTCTGTGGTCTTGGAAATGTTACTCAATCTCTTTACTTTCGAGGTTCATCATATGTAAAATGGGGATAATAACAGTATCTACCTCATGGAAGTAGATAGAACTCAAAGATTGAATGAAGTAAAGCATTAATCTACGCTTATTCAACAACTATTTATTGAGTCACGGTATGTTCTGCATTCCCAGTCAAGTAGGGAAAAATAAATGAGAAAAAAGGCAAGATAATTACGAACTCTGACAAAAACTCAGGAAGAGACCAACCTGGTCTTGAAAGAGAGTTGAAATGGAGAGACCCACTTTAGATAATAAATTCAAAGACTGCTTCTATGAAGAGGTCAAATTTGAGCTGACACCAAAAGGATGAACAAAAGTTGTTAGCTGGATGAAGAGTTGGGGAAAGAGAACATAGGCAGAGGGAGCAGCATGTGCAAAGGCCCTGAGGTAGGAAGAACATGCATGGTACATTCAAATGTCTGCTTTGCAAGGGGTAGGTGGCTGCAGTAGTTTTCTATTGCACAAATATAGGGCCTAACACAAAATCCAATTATTATCTCCTAGTGTCTGAAGGTCAGAAGTCTGGGCACATCTGACTTCTTTGCTTAGGGTCTCCCAAGCTGAAATCCAGATATCAGAAAGGCTATGGTTCTCATCTGGGGCTTGGGGTCCTCACTGGTGGTTGGTTTAATTCACTTCCTTATTACACTATCCATGTGGCTCCTTTCATCTTCAAGACAGCAATAGCAGGTTAAGTTCTTCTTGTGTTTGAAATCTCTCTGCTTTGCCTGCCTTTGCTTTTAAGGGCTCATGTGATGTTATTGGACTCACATGGATAATCCATGATTCTCTTTCCATTTAAAATCAATTGATCAACCCTTTCAACATATTTACTCTTAACATATTCATGGGCATCCTATCTTATCAGATTCATAGTCTTGAGGGTTGAGGTGTGGAATCTTCTTGATGGCTGTAAGTCTGCTTACCACATGTTATAACTGTGGAGAGAAGTCTGATAGTGCAGGGCCTTATGGGTTATGGCAAAGATTTGGGAATTTAATGGCAATAATTACAGCAATCACTAATATCATGTAACTTTTATGTATCACATGTTGATGGAGCAAAGCTCCTTCTCTGCTAGGGGTTGTACCCCCATGGACACTGGGTATTGGAAGACAATATGAGCAGTTGTAGGCATATAGGAGAGACTTTATTGCAGACCAAGTAGCCATTGCTAACAAGGAGCCATCAGACAAAAACAGTTCTTCAAAGTAGTCCTACAAAATAGCCGTGCACTGGCTGGTCAGTAACACGTCTTTATGCCAACTTAGACACAAGAGATTTCTTGCTAAACAGTGATATTAATATTTGGGTTATAGAAAGGTCCTCCTGTGCAATGCATACAGTAAAACTGCATTATCATTGCCTTTGCACATGCGTATGGCTGATTGGCCTTGAACATCCAGTGGACTCTGATTAGGGTTCCCACACATGTATTTATTAGCATTAAGCATACTGCCAAACATTATAAGCATAATCTCACCTGATCTTCCTAATAGCCCTTTATAGAGATGTACCACTGTACTCCATTTACAGACGGGGAATTGAGGCTGGAGGGACTTGCCCAAGATGGCACATTTCTTAGTGAACCATATTTAAACCCAGATATGTCTAGTTCCAAATTCCATTATTATTTCTGTTTTGAATCCCCTTTATTTAGTATGCTTTTAATATATATATATATATATATTTGTAGAGCTTTCAATAGGGCCTTTTCTGTTCTTATGAAAAACAACAACAACATACTTGCATCTAACTGGATGTTTTTCTGTTTGAGTCTCTTAACCATGCTGAGGGGAAGCTTGGTAATTTCAATCATTAGTTGGTAGCCCAGGACCAGTGCAGATACTACACCTTATATATGAAAGAGAGTTTTAAAAAGAATCCCTAGAGCTTAAAGAAAAGAATCAAAGCCTGCTCAGTTTTTATCATTTTCTCAATATCCAGTTGGTGGACTTTTAATTTTTATGGGACCAATTGGTCCATGAATATTATCTCTTGGTTTGACTTTGGACATACCTTGATTTTTGTTGAGGGCATTGAACTTTGGAAAATTTCAAAGTAGGTAGGAAGCCCATACCAGGAAGCCAGTGTTTAATAATGAGGTCATGGCATCCACATTCTAATCTTCTTCAAGGATTTCATTCCTTATCTGTGTTTTGATGACAGAAACTTGGCCATTTCTATGAGTTGTTTCATAATAGAACTAGACAGAACCTTCTAGTCCAGGGGATTGTAGAGAAGCACAGTTTTAAAAATGTATTTTTATTGATTTCAGAGAGGAAGGGAGAGGTAGAAAGAGATAGAAACATCATTGATGAGAGAGAATCATTGATCAGCTGCCTCTTGCACGCCCCCCACTGGGGATTGAGCCTGCAACCCTGGCATGTGCCCCAACTGGGAATCAAACCGTAACCTCCTGATTCATAGGTCAAATCTCAACCACTGAGCCATGCTGGCCCCTCGAGGAGCACATTTTTACTTGAGGCCAGAGAATATGCCTTGCTTTTATCCCGAGGGCCTCCTTGTTTACCTCTGGGTCCATCCTGCCAAGGATAAAGTTCTAGAGATCTGACTCCCTGCTGGGCACAAGAAGTCACTGTTCACATATCCATCCTTATTCCCCATCAGCTGCTTCACACAGTGGTCCTGTGTTTAAGGTCTTGTAGGCAGAAAATACAGAGGATTATAATTGTAGGTAGAGTCCACCTCCAGAGGGTAGACAAACCTTTTCCAAGGCTTGGGGCGGGGGGTAAGGTGGTGGAGGGGAAGTGAACTCTGCACTCCTCTAGGAAGACAAGCAGACGTGTTGTAAGGAAGGAGGGCAGCAGGGACCTGCATATCTCACTGCCTGGAGCAGCCTGTGTGCTGGGAAGTTGCCTGAGGACTCTACTTTGCAGACATCATCTGGCCCCAGTCCCTAGGCACCTGCTGATTCCAGACAACTCATCATTAGTTAATATTTCAGTGCCCTTTGGGTACTGTTTCCCTGTAGCTCCACAAACACTTGCTTGGGGATATGCTGCTAGAACTCAGGGCTCCAGGAGAGAATAAGAAATGCACGTGCATTCCCATGGCCAAAACAATTTCTTTGCAGCTGTGGCACAGATACAGATATCAACACATTTAAGCCATACAGGAGGGGGTAGAATTCCACCCAGAATGCAACTTTGTTTGCCAAGTTTCTTGCTAGTCTGTCCTATACAGGGGGTAGGAAGCTTTCCCAGAAAGAGAATGCCAAATGAAGCTACAACAAACTAAAAAAGGCAATTCGCGAGGGAGCAAGATCTTCAACAAATGAAAAAGTGTAAATGGTAATATTCCAGCACATTAGCTCCTAGAGAAGCCTTTAGGCAGAACTGTAAGCCATTATAATTAAGGATTTAGAAAATATCAGTATTTAATTAGAGCTTCCTTTCTCGGTGAAATGCCGTTGTTTCGCTATAACTTCAGGTGTAAACAACTAAACATTTCCATTTCAAAAATGTGTTTTGTTGCAACCCTAGAATCTGTGCTAATGTTAATTTGCTTATCATGGCTTCCTTGACTGTTTTTGCTTTTTGTTTGTTTCTGATCAGAGCTGAATTTTGAGAACAATTTTACCTTTAGTTCCTCAAAGCAGCCACCTCCAGTTCCCAGGCTGTTAGAGGTACTTATTCACACATGGGACCATCCTAACAATTCAGTCCAACTCCATAAACCTATCAACTTTCCCATCATCTAGTAAGCACAGTTGCTCTAATATGCAATGCATATTGTGGCCGCTCTTTTAGACAAGGAGTCTTAAAACCCATTTCCAATGTAATCAAATATCTTGACAATAGAAAAAATGTTTCCGCTTTATCCCTTAACAACAGCAAATGTTTCAGAAACTGGTCCGAACCTCTTGTAATAATGATTTAAAAAAACAAAACACAGCAGTCACATGGGAAATACCTGGTGCCTGACTCACAAGCAGTCTCAGTCGTTATTTTCGTACGTGTGATTCCTGACAACAGATAAACCTTTATTCCTTTGCTTATACGGGGGTGCATGTAACTCACAATGTTTTCTGTCCGTGATGGAGAAGATAAGGCATTATCAAGACTAACACTACAATTTAACGCTTCAGAGGAGCAGTGTATATCATTACTCCCTCTGTAGCCAAGCACACTAATTAATATTTATTGCACCTGTCAAGCCAGTAGCCACGGCCAATCCATTCCTGTGGCAGTTCAATGGGAGACTGGACACCATATTTCTCCTTGGCAGACACGTTTGGGTCATCAGCAAAGACAGGAGCCCCACTCCCCAGCGAGACATCGTAAACTCTCTCCTTTCTCTTGCAAAATTAAACCATTAATTTATTCGTGTTAATTTTTTATCCTTGTTGGGAATAGCTGTAAAAAATGAATGAGGGGAGGGTGGAGAAAGGATGAGAAACAGCTGCATGTTCAGGATCAGCTGTCTAACATATTTATTAGAACAGGGGCTTCTGGACCCACGCCTTTGTTTTTTATCAGACATCCCTTAAAGGTTACAGACGTGTGGGGGAAAGGACAGTTATAAATCCTCATGAAGTTTAATCAAAAGTGGCGGGCCACCCCGCAGTAAACAAGTTATTAAAACTATTTGGCTTAAAACTTTGCTCAGCGCTGTCAACCAAAGTCCATCAGCAATAGGTAGCTGGCAGTGGAATGAATTAAGCAAGGGTGAAATAATAAATTAATCCTGATATCGCACCTACAGCAAGGAATTTGGCAGCGGGAGTGGAGAAGTTTCTTTGGAGGCTGTGAATTATTCTATAGCACATCTAAGTAAACCCAGCACGGCCGTGGAATAGAGTGTACTCAAAAGTTGAATTAGGAGAACATGTAAACTGTACTAGATAAAAGTAGGGCACCAAATGCTGCTTTATTTATTTTATTTTAATTTTTTTTTGCTAATTCTAGCAGAACTACCTGAGTCATTAGAGACCACGTGACCCCAACTGCTAAGCTTTTGATGAACAGGAGGGATACCTGTGAACTTTTCACTGGAGATTATCTAGGCCATTATATTTTTCCTTTGAAATAACTGCTATTCCCTTGAGGAGGATGATATTAATGATGATAATGACAAAGCAACAGTGGAAATAATGATAGCCAGTGTATGTTGGGCCATTATGATGCCCCAGGTACTAAGTGCTCTACATACATTATCTCACATAATTCTTACAGCCCTTTGAGGTAGCAATTATTAGTGCATTAAACAGATAGGAATTGAGGTATAGAGTTGGTAACCAAGGTCACCCAGGCACAATTTGTTACAGTCCAAAGTCAGGAGAACTCCTGAATCCTCCCTAGGATGTTGGTTTCCTTGGAGGGAATGGGTGTGTGTGACAAGAATGAATTTACATGAAATAGCACCTCTACAAACTGCCCCCTGCTCCTCCTTGCTTCTGCTAGGGTCATGCTTCACCTTGGCAGTGATCCTTATGTCCTGATCTCTGATTTCTAACTCCTTTCTCTTTGTCTGCATCTTCTCTCCAGGGCCTTTGATGCCTCCTGGTTGTCTTCACTATAACTCCTTCCTGGTAAGGTCCACTCTTCTCCATTCCAAACATGATTCCATTGGAACCTGCCATTCTCTTATTCCATTTCTCACTTAGGGTCCGGCATGTATATCCAGTTGCTGTCTGCAACATTGTTAATTATCCTTTTCATGGGACATTATTGCAGTACCAATAACCATAACCACCTTAGGGTGTGTGTGTAGGCTTACTGCTGCTATACACTTTGTAATGATTAAAATTCTTTTTTTTGGGGGGGGGGGAATCAATGACTTTTAGAATTAATAGTGTCCTAGTTTGAAAGGAGGTTCTTAATGCTAAGTCAATGCTGAGAAGACTGTAGAGGGTAGCAGTTAAGATCACTGGACTTTAGAATTAGACAGAACTTTCCACTCACTGGGCTGGCCAGCCACCTAAGGCCTCAGCCTCAGTTTCCTTGTTGTAAGATGAGGATATTTGTTCCCTCGCACAGTGTTGTGATAAAGATGAGATGAGATGACATAGGTAAAACCCTCAGCACAGGGTAAGTGCTCATTCTTATTAGAAGTTTTGCATGTGGTTTTCAAATGGTGGTCCCTGGAGCGGCAGTGCCCATGGGTACAAATTCCCGGGCATTTGAACAAGCCCTCGCGTGATTGTGAGGCTTTGATGTTTAGGGACCACTGGTCTACATACCAATGTTTCTCATTGGTGAAAGTTACTTTTGACACCTCATAGCAGTTTCCCCCTTCACCTCTCCTGGGTAATGATGACGGCAGCTTGCTCACCATCTTTCTCCTTTTCACTCTTGGTGTTTGGGGGTGAGAATTCAGCTGACTGTGCTAGCCAATGTAAAAATTTGAGTGGGAAACTTTGTTCCACTCCTGACTTACCTGTTTTTCTAATAAATGTATTCTGCTTACCCACACCATTCTAGTGAAAATTGTAGGATCCTCTGGACTAATTCTATGCTCTGTGGACTGTCTGCCTTACTTTTTCCTCCCACTGATTGCTCCTAATAATAATAATTACTGGAAATGATTCTTTGAGTTGATTACTGCTTCACAGTGAAGAAAAAAATTCTTTCAAATTTTCTCTTCTTTTCTGAGGTCTGACAAATAACGATTAGCATGTTTAATCGTTCACCTGTGGAAAGCACAGATTTTATTTACATCGCTGATGTTTGTTCTTTAATATCTTTAGAAAAACATAAAATTTGTTTTAAATTCTAAAGAGCGACTTTCATTCTAAATAAGCATTGGTGGCTTTTTTCTTTTGCTCATTTGCCATATTTAATTCTATCCTGGAAGACTGGCGCACGCATCATTTCCTCCTCATCCCTGTTTCAATGTTGAGTGAAGTGTTTTGAATTAATTTTGTTAAATTATTAATAGCTCGTGATTGGAAAACATTCCAGTTTGGAGTTTATGTTTTATCATGTGCTGTGCAGTAATATGGTAGACTTCATGCACACGAATGAATATGCTTCCACTGGTTAGGTGAAATTTTGGCTCTGGCCATCTCACAATGAATTCTATGAAGTCAACATTTAATCACGAAATGGGTATTTTAGTTTTCATTAAACCAGGGCAGTTTCCTGGAAATTAAAAGATTAGAATTAGAGCATAGTTTGGGTCATTCATTTACTCAATAGAAATGTGCTAGGTACTTGGATACAACAGAGGAGGAAAGAAGACAAGGGCTTTGCCCCTGTGGGACTTACGGCTTGGTGTGGAAGACAGACATTAATCAAAGAATCACCAGAATAAATCTATAACGACAAAGAAAAAGGTTTGTAAGTGTGAGCGTATGACAAGGAAATGGACATAGTATTCCTGGGAAGTGTTATTTGCCATAGGTGAGGCATGTATATGATTTATTTCAGGAAAGGTGGTGGGATGGCCATAGGAAGGGGTATTTCAGGCAGAAGAAACAACATGTACAAGTGTCCTGTGGCAGGAGGAAGCATGGCATCTAAGGGGGGCTAAGAAAAGGTCTATGTGGTTAGGGGTCAGGGAACAATGGGGAGCCATCGAGGAATTTAAAGCAGAGGAAGGTGTAAATCGATTTAGGTTTTAGTGAGGTCACTCTGGTTGCAATGTGGGCTGGGGATTGTCAGGAGACCAGGATGGATGTGGGCAGATCAGCTGGCAGGCTATTTCATAAGAGACAGCACAAAGGGCTGGATTTAAGTGGAAGTGGCAGAAATGGAGAGAATAAATGAATATTAAGATAATTATGAGATAAAAATGACAGGATGATGATGGGTAGGGCCAGAGAGGTGATTCTCAGATTCCGGTATGTAGGGGTACTGTCTAGTGAGCTGAGAGAACCCCAGGAGAAAACCAGGTTTGCCAGGGAAGCTCATGTCTGCTTTTGGGCTGTTGCATGTGATGAATCAAGGAAGTAATTGGATATTTGAGCTTGAGGCTCAGAGGAAAGCCTAAAATGGCATATGTACATTTGGACTTTTTTATATACATGTGGTGATGTAGCCACTGGCATGGATGAGAAGATGGGTCCTGGATTCCACCTTTAAGGAAGAACAACATGCAATGCTGAGTAGAGGAGAAGATAAGAAGGGGTAGCCAAGGGAGAGAAGGGAGTCAGGAGAGTGAGGTATCACTGGGACCAAGGAAAGAAAGCAGGAGTGGCCAATAGAGTCAAAGTATGACAAGAGGAGAGGCCGGCAAGAAGGTCTACTGGATATGGAGAAATCCATGGTTTGGTTTATTTGATATTGGATCTTGGGAAGATCATGAGTGACAATGAACATAACAATGGTCCCGAGACAAGAATCGAGTTATATTGGTGCTGAGGTTACCCATCCCTCTCCAAGCCCACCCATTTTGGGTCCCAAGACAGAGAAGAACAGAGAAGAGGACCCACTGAGGTACAAGGGAATGAAGCACATGAAAACAGGCTTTGGAGACAGACATCGGGGTTTAATTCTGGCTATAAACTACATAGCTTTAGTGGATTTCTTTATCTCCCTAAGTTTTAGTTTCTTTATTTATAAAGTGAGCATAACTACTTTATAGGTACATGTGAGGATTAAAGAGAAATGTACCAAAAGCTTAGCAAGGTACATGGCCCACAGTAAAGGTTAAGAAAATGTTCATTCAATAAATGTATGATGGATTTCAAACAAGGAAATGACAAATAGAAATGTATTTCATGTGGGATGACTGTGTGTGTATGTGTGTGTGTGTGTGTGTGTGTGTGTGTGTGTGACTTCATATCTTAAGAATGACTAAACACAAAGGATGCTCATTTCCATTGTCCTTAAAGAGGCTTTCTAATAGTGTACCATAGTGCTCAGTCCTCTGGCCCAGATAGCCTAACTTTTTAATTAATGTCTCTGTTGAGGCTATAACAACAATTTTATGAAATATACAGTAGATAAGATGATATGAACAGGGAAGTTTTAGCATATAGTACCTGTGACAATAAAGATTGAAGTCAAAGCAAAACAAATGGCCCAATAGAATCATACAAAAAATTAACAAATGTATCTACTCTTTACATTTAAAAAATTTTTCAGTTACAGGCGATATTCAATATTATTTAATATTCAAATATATCTACTCTTGAGTCTAATAAACCAAATGTACTAATTCAGGACAGTGTAATTCACATGGCTTTTTGTAAGAAATTTCTGGTTAAATGGACAGTGCATTTCATATAAGGCAGTGGTTCTCAACCTTCTGGCCCTTTAAATACAGTTCCTCATGTTGTGACCCAACCATAAAATTATTTTCGTTGCTACTTCATAACTGTAATGTTGCTACTGCTATGAATCATAATGTAAGTATCTGATATGCAGGATGGTCTTAGGCGATCTCTGTGAAAGGGTCGTTCGATCACCAAAGGGGTCGCGACCCACAGGTTGAGAACCGCTAATATAAGGCAATAGTTGCAGTCAGTGGCCAAAAAAGCCGTGTGTATACTGCTGTAATCCACATAATTCAGTTGCTCAATTCTTTCTGGGTTCCCATCTAGACTACATTTCCCAGTCTCCCCTGTGACAGATTTTTACCAATGGAACATGAGAAATAAACATACTTCCCCTCTGGGCGAAGGTAGTTAGAGATGTTAAGGCTTCTCCATTATTTCATTTTTCCCTTGACCTAGGGCATATCCAGTGGGGCACTCTGAGGCCCTAGGAGGTACCAAAGTCTGGGTTTATGAAAGATTGAAGGGCAGAGCCTTTCACCTACTCTTGCATTCCGACCTCATGCCACCTGACAAGCAAGCAAAAAGCAAGCCATTCATGAATTAAGGCACAGAGATTTTGAAATTGTTACCATGATTACCACCATTATTCCTGATTAAAAACAAGAATCCAAAGTAAAAACAAAATAAAACTGCTGTAGTCTTCAGTTATAGTAATAGAAATATAGCATACAGATTAATGGGAAGTGATATTTTGGAAGAAGATACTAAATGACTTAACTAAGTTTTTACAGTCTGTTAGTAGGATTTTAGACCACATCTATAGCATGATTTTTAGTTCTTAGCTTCACACAGAAAAAATATGGACATATTGAATGAGTTCTTGGCATACAGTAGGCACTCAAATTTTTGTCAAATGAATAGATATTGAACTGTATACTGTATACATTCAGTGGCATGAATACATGGAAGGATGGTAACCTGAATCCAAGTCCTATTAAGGGTGTTTGGAGGAGCTGGGATTGTATATCTGGGAGAAAGGGAGATAGGATGGGTATCACCAACTATTAAAAGTATTATTTTGTAGACAAAAGATCAATTCTCTGGGATCCCATGAGATGAAACTGTAATAAACAGGTTGAAGTTAGAGTAAGACATTTCTGTTCATTGTACAAAAATAAAAATATGGAGTTTTCCCATCAGTTAGAGATGGTCAGAGGAGAAATGGCCCCTTACATTATTGGAAATGTTTAAGCAAAGAGTGAGTGACCATAAGTTGGGGGATATTATTGGAGAAACTCAAGCACTGAATGGAATGCTGAATAAGATGCTCCTTGAGACCTCTAACAACCTTACTTACCTTACTTACTTACTTAAATTTCATCTAGAAATAATATTATCAAGGGCAGTGAACACAGAGTCCTGATGTCAGCCACACCTGACTTGTCTACAATGAGAGAAGAAAAAAATCCCTTCCATCTTTTAAATAGTAGTCACTCTTCTGTGCCTCACAGAGCAGGGATTTCCACCTTCCTCCTGTCATCTCCAGGTTGCTAAGTGTGGCTCTGCCTGATAGTTTTCTCTTGTGAAAACGACATTCACAGGAGAGCTTTGTTTTAAAAGGTGGTCCTGAACTACCGTGGAGAATTTTTAAGTGAAGCTCGGTTGATTTGACATCTATTGCGACATTATGTTGTGTTGTGCTGAGTGCCCACAAAATGCCAGGAGCTCTTTCGATTGCAGGTGTCTTCATGCAGGTTCCAGCATAAGCTGTTACAGTCAGCTCTGCCACCGGAGTCAGCGAGGAGTATGAGCCCAGCTCTGGGCACACAGTGACTTATAGGAAAACATCTCCTTGTGTGAATGTTTCCATTCACAACAGTAGGTCCCTGCAATTGGTTTTCTTGAGAGGATAGTGTAATGATGAAAGAGAACACGTATGAAATTGCTTTGAGTTTTTAGAGGAAATAAAAGAAACCATTTACTCCACCCATTGTTTTAAGAAAACATGTGGAGACTGAAGGATGCTTGCCAGCTACGTCTTCAACTAAGAAGTTAATATGGTAGACCTAAAACATTTAAGATTCCCTTTGTTGCTGTGCTAATATGTGCAAATAAGAGTTCGTTACTGAAAAACAACTATTTGTTTGAGGGTGAGTTGGCTGAATGGCTGGTATTTAATAAAATTAATAAGGGGTAAAATTAGGAGCTTAGTGGAAATTTCCATCTGGTACAATTGTAAAGAGATATAGAAGCAGGAGGATAAAGAGCATGTTATACATTTCTCTAAGAAAGGATGTAAGTTTAAAAGAAGTAGTGTGCTGAAGTTTGATGACAGTTTTTTGGGAAATATTTAGATAATTTCTGCTGACATTCCAAGGGGGCTGTTCACTCCTCTGAAACTTTTAATGCCTTAGTATGCTCTGCTAATACTTTCTGAGTAAACACTGGGAATGAGTGAGTTGAAGTTTAAAATGAATTCTTCATTTTATTCACAGTTGTCACGCATCCTATTTCCAATACCACTCTGGCAGGAAAAGCTCTAATTTGAGAGAAACACCAGATAGTTCCACCTAATGTAATGAAATCAGCAGGGCTCGAGGCTCTCCGCAGTCTCCTCATTTGCTCTGCTAACAAAGGCTTTGCTTCCGTTCAGGAAACACATCCCAGTGAATGTGTCAGGTCCTTTGCTGGGCATGAAGGACTCAAGGGAAGCATGGCACACAGTCCCTGACTCAGAGGAGCTCACAGTCCAGAACTACTGTGAGAAGATTTAGCCAATGCCCTAATACTGGGCTTAGAATAAATTGGAGGCTAGATTAACCAGGAACATCCTGAGAACAGTTACTTAGCTTTGATGATTCATTTCTTGAATCTTTCTATTTCTTGAAAATATCCTCTTGGGCTGTGAGTCCCATCATCCTCATGCAGCCCTTTTAGGTACAGAAATAAAATACTTCAGGTTCAAAGGATGCTCTTTATTCATGCTGCTCAGTGGAGGGCTCTGCATTTTGAGCAGATTTGAATAATTTCATCCCCACTGGCTGCTCTTCCCACACTTAAGAGCATTTGCAGCTGTGTAGACTGAATTGTGTCCCCTCCAAATTTATGTTGAATCGCTAACTCATAGTACCCTAGAATATTAAACTGTATTTGAAGATAAGATGTTTAAAGAGGTAATCATGGTTAAATGAGCCCCCACCCAATATGACTGGCATCCTTATGAGAAGATGGAGAGGTGCCAGGAATGGACAAACTCAGAGGAAAAGCCATGTGAGGACACAGTGAGAAGGTGGCCATCTGAGGAGAAACCAAATGGGCTGACACCTTGATCTTGGACTTCTAGCCTCCAGAACTGTGAGGAAATAAATTTTTGTTGTTTAAGCCACTCAATATGATTGCAAATTGGTGCAGCCACAATGGAAAACAGTATGGAGACGTCTCAAAAAATTTATATCTGTCATACAACCCAGCAATTCCACTTCTGGGTATTTATCTGAAGAAAATGAAAACACTCATTTGAAAAGATATATGAACCTCTATGATCATTGTAGCATTATTTACAATAGCCAAGATATGGAAGCAATCTAGGTGTCCATCAATAAATGAATGGATAAATAAGATGTGAAACACACACACACACACACACACACACACACACACACACTGGAATATTATGCAGCAATAAAAAAGAATGAGATCTTGCCATTTGTGAAAACAATAAGTGGACCTAGGGAATATTATGCTAAGTGAAATAAGTCAGACAGAGAAAGACAAATATGGTTTCACTTAAATCTGAAATTTATAAACAAATGAACAAACAAAACAAAGTAAAAACAGACTCATAGAAACTGAGACCAAAGTAATGGTTGCCAGAAGGGAGGGATGTGGGGGGAATGGGTGAAACAGTTGAAGGGAAATATAGTTAATAATATTGTGATAAGTTTACATGGTGACAAATGATAACTAGAATTAGTGGGGTCATCACATTGTAAGGTATAAAAGTGTCAAGTAACTATCTTGTACACCTGACACTAATATAACCAATGCAGGATTGTATGCCAACTATACTTAAATTAAAAAATAAAAAGAGACTTTCAGAATCATTAAGCAAAAAAAAAATATCCACATAGTCTGTGGCATTTCGCTATGGCAGTCCCAGCTGGCTAAGACAGCAGCTGTTTTTGATACTGCTTCATTTTAAGTAAAGTTGCCAGATTAGTAGTTACTCCTGAATTCTCCTCCAGGTTCTGCACATAGTCCTTTGGAGTCCCGACCATTCTTTTGTGCCACTATAATCAACATTATTTGACTATTTTTTCCCAGGCTTGCCATAGGATTGGAAAAATTTCAAGGCTGAAGAGGAAGAGAAAATTCATTTTTCTATCTGAATACTGCAAATGTCACTTGTAAGAAAAGGCTTGATTATCACATTGTTCTCACCCCAGGAGACAGGGATGGAGAATGTGGCTGAGACATAATGCTAAGTCCCCACAGTGATCATCAAGTCTCACAGAATGTTCCAAAGAAAGTGCACTACTGGGAGTAGTGACGGGGCAACATTGGGTTAACTTCTTAAAATCCCTGGCATTGGAAGTGTCCCTGCAGGAATGTCATAAAGCCAGGTATATGCTAAGGCAGAAACACTGATAGGAGTTCAAATGAAAGAAATGACATGAAATTGCATTTCCTAAGGAGGAAGATAACACTCAGGAACATGAAATGATTTAATTATACTTGAAAGAACTTTTTGAGCTAAAAATGCAGCAGAAGCAAAGTGTGTTGGGATATAAGTTTGGGAAAGCAACCGTAAGAAAAAAATTTGAAACCAAAGTATACAATGTCTGTAATCACCCATGACCTTCGTGAGGGCAAAGAAGACCCTCCAGGAACATCAATTTTGCTTTTCCTTGGGCAAGGACCTGAAAAACAGAATAGTAATTTTGTTTATGATTGAGACTTAACAATCTCTAGTGGAAAGAAATACTGTGAGTCCTAAAGATTACTCAAGTTAATAGTTATGAAATACATTAATATATAGCATTTAACACCTAGTATTAAGATTAATCAATACTTATCATAGTTTCTTTAAAGACACACATATAAAAAATAACCATCAGAACCAACACATTATTAATATAGTAACAAATACTTTCTGTCATTAACACCTGAAAATTTTTATTAATTATAATACAATCCTATCTAATAAAGGGAATATGCTAATTGACCCTCACTCTGTCACAAAGATGGCGGCACCCACAGCCAATAAAGAGAAATATGCTAATTGACTGCTCCACCCTCAATGATGGTGGCACCCACAGCCACAAGATGGCACTGCCCAGGGCCGGCCCGAGGCACAGGCAAGCCTCAGATGGTGGCTGCCCAGCTGCCCAGGGCTGGTCCGAGATTCAAGCAAGCCTCGGATGGTGGGTGCCCAGCCACCCAGGGCCGCCCAAGGCTCAGGTAACCAGGGCCAGCTGAGACTTGCACTGCCAGCAGTGGCAGCAGCAGAGGTGTGATGGGGCATCACTTTTCCCTGATCACCAGGTCGCCTCCCGCCCCTGAGGGCTCCTGGACTATGAGAGGGGGCAGGCTGGGCTGAGGGCCCCTCCTTACCTCTAGTATAATATAATATAATTAATATAATATAATAATATAATATAATATAATATAATATAATATAATATAATATAATCCTATCTAATAAAAGAGAAACA
Source organism: Myotis daubentonii (assembly GCF_963259705.1). NCBI lineage: Eukaryota > Metazoa > Chordata > Mammalia > Chiroptera > Vespertilionidae > Myotis > Myotis daubentonii. The sequence goes on from NC_081841.1 coordinate 18,103,029, forward strand.
TGGTAATTGGCGTACGACCGCTACCCTTCCCATTGGCTAATCAGCAAGATATGCAAATTAACTGCCAGCCAAGATGGCGGTCGGCAGCCAGGCAGCTTGAAACTAACATGAGGCTTGCTTGCTTCAGTGACGGAGGACTCCAACGTTCCCCGCCTTCTTTGCCGGCCTCTGAGCCTTCAGTTTAAGAAACATTGTAACAAATATAGAAGCTAAACAAAACCCCAGAAACCTGCTTTCAGCGAGCCCGGGATCTCAGAGCTGGAGTTATACATTGTTTTGATTATAGAACCGAAACAAACCAGATACCTTCTTTCAGCAACAGAAGCCTCAGAGCTGGAGCCAGAGCTAAAGCTGGCCCAGAATAAAGAAAAAAAAAATGAAAAAAAGGAGCAGTTGGGAGCTTCAGTCGGCCTGAAAACAGCCCTCAGCCCCTCACCCAGACTGGCCAGGCACCCCAGTGGGGACCCCCACCCTGAAGGGTTGTGACCAGCTGCAAACAGCCATCATCCCCTCACCCAGGCTGGCCAGGCACCCCAGTGGGGACCCCCACCCTGATCCAGGACACCCTTCAGGGCAAACCAGCCAGCCCCACCCATGCACCAGGCCTCTATCCTATATAGTAAAAGGGTAATATGCCTCCCAGCACCAGGATCAGTGGAGCCGAGAGGCCTCCCAGCACCGGGATCAGCATGACAGGGGGCAGCGCCCAAACCCCCTGATCGCCCTCCGGCTCTGTGTGTGACAGAGGGCGGGGCCACAACCTCCCTATCCTTCCTGCTCTGTTCATGATAGGGGAAGGCGCCCCAACCCCCTGATCAGCCCTGCCCTGTGCCTGATAGGGGGGAGCTCCCCAACCCCCTGATCGCCCTGCGCTCTGTGTGTGACAGGGTGCGGTGCCTCAACCCCCTGATCAGCCCTGCTCTGTGTGTGACAGGGTGCGGCGCCCCAACCACCTGATCCGCCCTGCCCTGAGTGTGACAGGGGGCAGTGCCCCAACTCCCCCCCCCCACCCCACGGGCCTTGCTCTTCGTGTGATGGGGTAGAGCCATAACCTCCCCATCGGCCTTGCCCTGAGTGTGACAGTGGCGGCACCCCAACCACCTGATCGGCCCTGCTCTGTGGGTGATAGAGGGTGGCGCCCCAACCCCCTGATCCGCCCTGCCCTGAGTGTGACAGGGGGCAGTGCCCCAACTCCCCTATCGGTCCTACTCTGTGAGTGACAGGGGGGAGCTCCCCAACCCCTTGATTGACCCTGCTCTGTGCGTGACAGGGTATGGAGCCCAAACCCCCCTGATGGGCCCTGCTCTGTGCATGACAGGGGGCAGCGCCCCAACCCCCTGATTGGCCCCGCTCTGTGCGTGACAGGGGGTGGCGCCGCAACCTCCCCATCAACCCTGCCTTGAGTGTGATGGGGCGGTGCCCCAGCCCCCCAATCGGCCCTACCCTGAGTGTGACTGAGGGTGGCATCGCAACCTCCCAATCTGCCCTGCTCTGTGCATGACAGGGGAAGGTGCCCCAACTCCCCAATCGGCCCTGCTCTGAGCCCGACCAGGGGCTGCACCTAGAGATTGGGCCTGCCCTCTGCCACCCGGGAGCAGGCCTAAGCCAGCAGGTTGTTATTTCCCGAGGGGTCCCAGACTGTGAGAGGTCACAGGACGGGCTGAGGGACCCCCCCTCCCCACCGAGTGCACAAATTTTTGTGCACCGGGCCTCTAGTATAATATAATAAATATAATATATATAATATTATAATATATCCCTGCACATATCCCTTCAGAGTCATTCTATATATATCAGTTACTATATTTTTTACTTTGTTTGAAAAAGGTCATGGGCATATTCACCTCCATGTTTTTCTAGCAGTGAACTCACATTATGAACAGAATCTGTGATTTAAATAGATCCTTCAACCATCCTCAGGTTTCAGTTCAAAACTTTAAACAGAATACAAAATTGTCCATGTGGAATGGATGCGAAGTCTCCCCGATGGAACAGTTCCTGGGATGGTGCAAATTTTCTTTTATGGTGCCAATTAGTGTCTGACTTGTCTTTTTGTGCCATGTGATGAATTAAAAATGCATGATTTGGATGCTGGAATGCTAACTAGCTTCTGGATAGAATCCCCTGGACACTGTCCTTCTTCCAGTCAATCCTTTTGCCTTCCCTAGGTTGGCACATACCAACTCTGTCGCCCACTGCTTACACGTACCCCTAGCAGATGGTTCTTTTTACTAGTCCAGATCCAATCTGGTGATTTACTTTAATATGCCTTGGCCTAGAGAATACCCACAGTAGACAGCTAGCACTGCTTCCTGAAGCAAAATTTTGTAAAGAAGTGAAGTAGACACACATGCTTCCTAGACTGCATTCCATTTTATGCCCCCCATAGATCAGAATATTTGTCAACAGCAATTAAAATGTTGTTTCCCTGGTACTAAACGTGACCAGGAGGAACAAATCAAGTTTCATTTATTCCATCAGAAACTGAAGGCAAGGGCTTCATATTATTTGGTGGGTAATCTCTGAGGAGTTCACTAAGCACAATTACATTCTTGATTTTAATTAAAACTCTGGGTACCTTTCAAGTTCCGTTAGGGAGATGTCCTGGGTGCGCTTAGCTGAGGTCTGCACTGCAAACTTAATTTGACACAGAACATATTTTTCACGAGGTGACTGTAGAAAGGAAGCCGTTTGTCGGCGTGCCTCTCCAGGGCCCGTGGGCCCCACAACAAGTAATGACTTCTCCTGAAGCAGCCACTTTGCCAGGAAGTGCATCTGCATAGCAGTCCCCAAAGCCCTCCCAGGAATGTCATTAAGTGGGAAAAATCAAAGGAAAAGGTGCCCAAAAGATGCCATTAAAAAGGTTTCATTACTCACCATCCACAGAACAACAATAGGACTGAGGCATGGAGTCATTGCAAATCACAATAAGAAGGAAAACCTCACCCCCATACCTGAAAGGGTGGCAGAGGCAGAAGTTATGACTGGTGCCCGGATCAGGGAGGGCAGCGGTGGAAGGCCCTGTGGGGACCCTGTGCTTCAGGAGTGGGCCAGAGCCTCCACTCTTAGCTGTTTGTTTTTATGTCACTTGACCAGGGGTTGGCTTATTATCTGCTTCAAACCTGGCCAGAATTTGGCCACACTGTTCAATTTACAGAGGGATATATTGTGTTGCTTTTCTATAAGGTCACTGAACTCTGTATTTTGGCTGAAAGGTGTTTTGACTTATTTCTGCAAAGTAATGAGCCAGGCAGCAATGAGGGTGCTGACCTGTGTGTGTGTATGTGTGTTGGGTTGTGAAGGGGAGATGTCACACACATGGCCCCTCTTCTTGATCCCCACCGTAACTCTCTCCCATGCATTCTAACTAGGATGTTCCCACACTTGAGTCTGAAAGCTAAATACTTCTCCAGGGGGTTGTTTAAATTCATAGCAAACCTGAGTTGCTCTTGGCCTCTGGAGACCACCTTGGCCAGCTGGTCCTTTAGCTCACAGATGTGAGGCTAGAGTGGAAGAGAGAAATGAAGGGGCCTTTCTGGTCTCTGCAGCCGTGCATACTCCGCAGGCCTTGACTCTGAAGGGCTTTGGAGTTATACTTCCCCATAGGAGCTTTTCACTTCCCAGCAAGTAGTTGTCCATCCCGCACACGTCTGTAAAGTTTTGGAATGGTTAACATTGATTGTGCCGGGTGCTAGGTGGTAAGCCCTTCACATGATGGTGTCACTGCATCCCTATGGCACTTCTATAAGACAAGGTCTGTTGGTAACCTTGTGTTGCAGTTGAGGAAACTGGGGCAGAGAGCTGTACTGCAATGTGTTTAAGGTCCCCTGGTGTGTGTAGAGATTCAAACCCAGGCAGTCTGACCTAGGGCCCAGCACTATAACCACCCTACATGCTGGCATCAGTGTAAAAAGATGCTGTGTGAAGAAAGCACTGAACTCGGATCTGACAGGAGCATGGAAATCTTTGAGGGTGTGGCAGACAATTAGCATATTCCCTCTTTATTAGATAGGATAATATTGTTTATATTCATTATACTGTATACTAGCTTTCTATGGCTTATTTACTACTCATACAAGTTTGTACCCTTAAACACCAATGCTCTTCACCCTTCTTACCTGGTAACCACCATTCTACTTTCTGTTTTACACTTTCTTAGATTCCACATATAAGTGATATCATGCAGTACTTGTCTTTGTCTGACTTAGCTTGCTTAGCATAATGTGCTCAAGGTCTATTATGTTGTCGCAAATGGCAGGACGTCCTTCTTTCTCATCACTAAATAATGGTATTTGTTGTTGTTAATAACTCAAAAGTTTACTACAATGGATGTCTTAATGAGTGTACCTACTGCGTATTGATCATTTAGTATATACCTGATACTGTTCTAAACCGTCTTTAATACTCAGAATAATCTTCTGAAGAGGTGAGTGTTATAAAGCCTGCTTTTCAGATAAGGAAATGAAAACTTAGTGCGAGTAAGCGGGTTGCCCAGAGTAATACAACTATTGAAAGGAGAAACCAGCACTCCTGCCAAGGTCATGCCCAAGTTAGTGTGATATCATGGAGGAGAGCAAGGGGCTTGGTTTGTACGGTTAAAGCTTAGGGGGGAATTGAGTAGTAGTGGGCTAGTGCCAGGCTATAAACTGGAAGGGTAGGATCCTGTGTAAAAGGTCCCTTTCTCAAGGAGACCTATTCCCCTTCTTCAGCTTCTTATTTATCCTTGGACTCTCAATACCCCCCTAACACAGGGTCCCAGAGAGTAGGAGCTTAACAACAGTCATCTGTTTAATTAAAAAAACCCCAGTGGACAATAGATTGCAGCCCAGTGTGTATCCCATCACCCTAAGCCTGTGTGGGTCCCTCATTGCTAACCTTACCTCTCACTTTGCTCCCAACATTCCAAGGAGGAGTTTTGTTAGCCACAAATAATGTGTCTCTCCTTCTAACTTTCCCAAGCTTCTGCAGCTTTTTAAAAATCTCACCGTCTAGCCAAGACTTTTTTGAAATGGTGACTTCTTTGGCAAATATGGGAATCCCCAGTACAGCTGGCACTTACCCTCTGAGTTGGTACTGAGCGAGGGCAAAGGAAATAAAACAGAAAACAAAGCTCAGTTAGACCAGGTCCAATTCAGGCCACATGCTATACAATTGCTGCCACACATTTTAGGGGTTTCCCTGGGTAACTTTTCTCTGGGAGATTTTGATCATCAGAGAACATGAGGCCAGAAATCATGATGGGTAGGTGAAAAAAATAGATCTTAAATGTTATGAACACACACACACACACACACACACACACACACACACACACACAATGGTAATTATATGAGGGAATGGAAGTGTGAGATAACCTTACGGTGGTAATCATTTTGCAATATATACATATATGAAATTATCATGTTGTACATCTTAAAGTTACAGATGCCATGTGACAACACTATCTTAATAAAGCTGGAAACAGTATACCATAATGAATATAAACTGCCACCTTTTGAGAGACATTTAAGCTAATTCTTAGTATCTCTGTGTTGTTATGATTAGAAAGCTACAAGGGACATCCTATATATATATGACTTTGCAAATCTCTATGACTTTATCTATGAAATAGATTAATACCATAAAATGATAGGTAGGTGATACCCCAGCTATTAACACACAAAAGTTTTCTTTAACTTGGCATGCTCCTCAAATTCACCAAGCCTTAGTGAGCAGCAGAAATTGCACATAGCCAGTGGGAGGGCAGTTTTACAGAACAGCACCTAAGCTGAGATCCTGAAACGTTCAACAATCTCTGGGATTGTTGCAAAGTCCTTTATTCCTTTTGAGGGCCTCCTTTTCCCCTTGGGACTTACTGACCCCAGGACATCAAATGGCTTGAAAGAGTTAACATAATTTCCTCTCAATCTTTTTCTCTCTTTAAGGCTCACTTTTCTCATTTGTAAAAAGGGCTGCATTGGTCTGAATGTTTGTGTTCCCTCTTTGGCCCAAATTCATGTGTTGAAATACTAATGGCCAATGTGATGGTATTAGGAGGGGGGAGCCTCTGGGAGGTGCTTAGATCATGAGAGTGGAGCCCTTATGGATGGGATTAATACCTTTATAAAAGAGATCCCCCCAGCTCCCTCCCCACTTTTGCCATGTGAGGCTACAGTGAACAAGTAGCCCAGCAGGAGGCAGGCCTCCACCAGACACCAAATCTGTCCATGCCCTGGTCTTGGATTTCCCAACTTTCAGAAATGTGAGTGATACATTTCTGTTGTTTATAAGCCACCTAGTCTCTGGTGTTTTGTTATAGCTGGAATGGACGAATACATGAGCACAACTACCTTCAATGTTGTAAGAATTAAATGCAGCATTAATAATAATAGCTCACATTACTATTCTGATCTATTTATTTATATCAGTGTCTATTCTCTCTCTCTCTCTCTCTCTCTCTCTCTCTCTCTCTCTCTCTCTCTCTTTCTCTCTCCTCTTTCATCTAATAATTTAATCCTTATAACAAGCCTGTGAGGTAGAAATAATTTCCTCTCTAACAGATAAAGATTCCCCACCATCATCACTGAGGCAGATCTGTGGGCCTCTAGGGACGGACCATCTCTGCAGCCTTAAGGCCATTTGGGGACCAACCTCATTCTCAGGACAGAGTGGCATCTGCCGACATTGCTTGACTCTGAATTTGAATGGCAGTGTTTTTCCTTGGAAAGTGGGATCTGAAGCATCAGTGAGTTTAGAAGAGCACGCAATTAGTAGTGCTGTGTTGTGGCTTTCTGTCTGCAGCTTGGCTTACGGTGTCCTAGTTCCAGTGACAGAAACGTCTATGGGCAGCATGCCTACCCTCTCTCAACTTCTGCTGCATTCCAGGGCTGTTTATCTGACGAAATAATGTCCCACCCTGGCCCGTGGACAAGCCCAGTGTGGTTTTTAGGGCTGAGGGTGTAAAATGAAGAAAAATAGTCCATGCTGACATGGTGTGCTGGCAACCACGATAGTTGATATCATTGTCATTACGGTACTTGGTTAGACCTGAAAAATCCCCTCGTTTCCTGCTACATGCAATTGAAGTTTGCCATTTCACCTCTGCAGTGTTTGTCTGTATAGCCACAGGATATCTTCAGTCACAAGAGTATAAATCTCTGGTCTAGAAGGTCAAAAACTGCCTCACCGTCACTCTAGATCCCTCCTCCAGCATCCTGCCCCCCTCCATGCGAGCTCCTAGCTCTCATCACTTCAAATCCCCCGAGGAAATGGAACATGCAGTCATTTAAAAAAAATATGTATCGTTGCAAAGGTCAAAGCAGTAAACTTCAATTCAACAGAATCTAAGAAGGATTACATTTCTGATCCCCCTGTCTGGTGACAAACCTCATCTCTGAAGGAGAAAAAAGCAGCATGCCATCAATCCACTTCAGTAGAGAGGGCAGGAGGAGTCGTGAACTGAACTATTTTGGTCCCAGAAGGACTCGGGGAAATCTCCCAAGGACGTGCTGTGAGCTGACATGGCCACATTTCTGCAGAGTTTTTTTCCTCCCCCCATATCTCTCTTCTTTTTGTCTCAGTCCATCGTTATAGCGCAGAGCCTGGCCATATCTAATGAGCCTCTTTGAAATGCCTTCTTTGCATTGTGGAAAGAAGCTCACCGTGAATGGAATGCCATCTCCATTTCTGAACAGAGATGAGAAAGTACCGCTGCATAATAGTGGGTTGTAAGAGATGGGAGCACTAAAAGAGAAGCAGAGATTCTATTGCCCTCAGCGAGGATGGATTGAAATTTCAAAATAATCAAACTAACCATCATGACTTTTATGGGGCAGGCTGATTATTCTCGCCTGTGTATATCAGAGGTGCCCCTGTATCTTTATAAGAAGTGGACTTTATTTGGAAAGAAAGCATGAAAAGAATCAAGTTTTATCATGCTTTCATGAAAAATTGCAAATTCATTAAATTTGAGGTGTGAAGCTAATTAGAATATGTAATATAACGTGAGGTTCGGATCTCATGAAACATGAGGGTGGGATGTTAAACTCAGGGGAAAAAAGTGGTGGATTGAAGAGGAAATTCTTTGCACCTGCTAATTTTTATAGTCTGAAGTCTGAAAAAAAAGGATATTTGAGGAATACATGTCAAAAGTTTTAGAAAAAGGAGAATGTTCTAAGCTGTACATTTTATAATGCATTGGGTGGATCCAAACTCATTATTCAGGTTCTTGGTACTCATAGCAGCTCCATGTGGGAGCTTGTTAGAAATGGGGACTCTCAGACCTACTCACTGAATCAGGATCTGAATAGTTAGCCAACTCTCCCAGTGACTTGTATGCCCATCAAAGTTCAAGAAGTACTAATACAGTCTAGTACTCTGCAGTTATTAAGTTTAAAGTTGTTACGTTTTCACCTTTCCCTCCCACTACTTATTAGCCAAATCTGCCATACAGGGAAATTGCAAAGAGAACTGAGGCCCATGTTAGCTGCAGATCTTTTTCTTCAGAAGAAGAAAGACAAAGGTTATCTAATGGAGCTTTCCCTTTACCTTCCAACCAAGATTTTATCCTGTGTTAGCAAGTCTAGTCATAAATAGAAATTGTATTGTCAAAACACAGAAGCCATGCCAAAGTGGCAGTGATGACAACCACTGAATACTGTTAATTGTACAAAAGGCTAGTTAGGCTCATTGTGACCTGAGGGCCAGCTAATAATGACACAGAGACAATGTTCTTTGGGAATGTATATCTTTCCAAATGAAAAAATATAATTAAAATTTCAACTATTAAATGACTGTCAAGAACACAATTATTATTATTATTATTATTACTCTCTCTCTCTCTCTTTAAAACAGAGTTGGGTTACATTAAAGGCCAAATTCAGATATTAGATATCTATGATGTTTCTGGCTCCCCCGCCCCCCCAATAAGTGAGGTTTTCTAAGTTTCTCTTTCCTATAATACAGTGCTTCTCAACCTGTAGGTCGTGACCCCTTTGGCGGTCAAGCGACCCTTTCACAGGGGTCGCCTAAGACCATCTTGCATATCAGATATTTACATTACGATTCATAACAGTAGCAACATTACAGTTATGAAGTAGCAATGAAAATAATTTTATGGTTGGGTCACAACATGAGGAACTGTATTTAAAGGGCCAGAAGGTTAAGAACCACTGTTATAATATGTTATAAGCACATGGAGAATTGGTCTGTCTGTGGTGAATGCTGAGAGCAAGTTTTAAAAATAATTTTTAAAATTTCTCACCTGAGAATATGTTTTTATTAATTTTTAAAGAGAGAGGAAAGGGGGTGGAGAGGGAGGGAGAGAGAGAGAGATATGATAGATGTGAGAGAAAAACATTAATCAATTGCCTCCTATATGTACTCCAACCAGGGATTAAAACCACAACCTAAATTGCAAAAAGCCTAATTTGCTGATTCATCCTCACTGATGGTAGACCGAAGTGTTACTTCTTAGGGTGTTGGACCTACATTCCCTGAGTTTCTCTGGTTTCTGGCCTTTCCAAGCCAAGTCCTTCATCTGGGAGTTCCTCCATAGATTTCCAATATAATCCCTTTTGCTTATGTTAGCAGATTTAGGTTCTATTTCTTGTAACCAAAAAAGCTTAGCAGATAAAGAAATTAGTATCAGAGTGGGGGAGTGGATTCTGGGTAGCAAAGAAAAGTGTGCTTCAAGTATAGTCCTAGCCCTAGAAGCTAGGTGTATTCTGAGAGCTTTTGGTTTACTAAAATCAGCCCTACAAGTAATGATATTAATGCACAACTCTTACATTTTTTATTTCCACAATTTATTTCTATAGGATGTCAGAGTTCAATAAACTTGAAAGGAGAAAGGTCTCAATAAGATTTTTGAAGAAAATAAATAGGGGAGAGAAAGAGGAGAGAGAGAAAGGGAGAGAGATCATTGTTATGTGTCTTAATTTTTATTTTTTGTTCTGAACCCATTTTTGAAGATTTGTAGGAAAAAGACTCCCTCTGGCACAATACATCTTGTCAATGGTAAAGAGCATTATCAAAGAATGAAAAAGAGCCCCCCCCCTCCTGCCCCACTCAATTCATAGCCTGTAGCTTCTGAGTGATGGCTCACCTATGAGAGACTTAAAAAATAGAATCAGTTTCAAGACTCTTGAGCCAGTAAATGACATTTCATATGGAGGGATTTCACTCACCCAAAGGCATCTGTCTTGATGATTCTGTTAGTATATAGTAAATTATCAATGTTTATCAGGGATGAAATATTGGCAAGCCTATTCTGTGTCTTACTGTCTGAAGAGAAGTCTATTCTATGTCTTACATTTTTTCAAGCAAAAATGTCTGCTAAACAAATAGCATATAATGACATATATCAGGATCTCATCACACAATCTTTGTTTCTAGACAATTTAAAACAGATTTGAGTTAGGAAAACTAGATGCTGATAAGAACATTAGTCTGTATTTTTAAACAATGAGCTTGACCTCATCTCTCCAAAGATGCATAGTCGTTAAAGCACAATTAGCCAGGAACATTGCCCAAAGTTAATATTTTGCTTCATGTGTGCACACCAATGCATACTGCATGGTTGAAGACTCATCTTCTTAGTCTAATACCATCTCTTGATATCTTTCTCTTTCTCTTGTTTCCCATGGAAATAAAACACAGTTGCCTCAAAAGCCAGGTATTCCTTTTCATGTAGCTGGATGCCTTACCTGGGAAATGTTGTACCTAAGAACCCCTGCTCCTTCCCTATCCCCAACCCCTCCCCACTTTTTTACCTACAGAAGTTGTCCATTAGGGCCCAGACTTGGCAAGGACTAACATCATGTTGTAATCATTAATTAATTAATTTTTAAAATATATTTTTTATTGGTTTCAGAGAGGAAGGGAGAGGGAAAGAGAGATAGAAACATCCATGATAAAAGAGAATCATCAATCAGCTGTCTCCTGCATGCCCCCTATTGGGGATTGAGCCCGCAACCTGGGCATGTACCCTGATCAGGAATTGAACCATGACTGCCTGGTTCATAGGTTGATGCTCAACCATTGAGCATCACTGGATGGGCAGTAATTGCTAATTTTAGCTTACTCAGAAAGGTAGCTTTGGGCATGTCTTAGTCAAGTGGGGGTGATATAACACAATACTTGAGACTAGATGGCTTGTAAACAACAGAAACTTATTTCTCCCAGTTCTGGAGGCTGAGAAGTGCAAGATCAAGTCACTGACAGATTTAGTGCCTGGTAAGAGTCTGCTTCTTCATCAAGGGCCATCTTTTTTCTGTGTCCTCACAAGGCAGAAGGGGAAATGGAGCTCTCTGGGGGTCTTTTTATAAGACACTGATCCCATTCATGAGAGCTCCACTCTTATGAACAAATCACCTCTCAAGACCCCACCTTGTTATACAGTCATAAGGCCTTTTGGTCAATGATGGATCAAAATATACAAATACACAATGGTGCTATTCCATACAGCTTAGGTGTGCAGCAGGCTATACCACCTAGGTTTGCACAAGTTCGCTCTAGGATGTTTGCACAATGATGACATTGTCTAATGACATGTTTCTCAGAAAGTATCCTGTTGTTAAGCAGCACATTGTACCATGGCATTGGGAGTTAGCTTCGACAGATGAATTTGGGGTGGGGAAGACACAAAATTCAGTTCTTAACAGGCACCACAGAAACACTAGTAGCTTCTCTTGATAGAGTTATGTGGAAAGAGCAGCCTGAATGATCAGGAAAGAAAGGTGTGAAGAGACTTTTTGTATTTTGCATGGCAGAGAGGAGGCCTTACCCTTTGGGAGATGTAGAAATGATTTTAGGTGTGGTTTTAGGCCTCATCTTCTTGGGTGAAAGGGATAGATTTAGGTGCCCATATGCCAATTTGTGTTTAGGAAGGGGGGTTATGGGAGCTGAAAAATATGTCCACTGCAGTTATAATCTTAGAGCATTGAGGGACTACAGAAACCAGACATGGCAGCAGCTGTGGTGGACATGAGTCCATCAATTGTGGGACTATGTTAGGGTGAGTGATAACATCAACATTGTGTGGTGGCAAGGAGTAGTGTGGTGTTGACCTGCAGAGTTCTCTGCACCTGGAAAAGAAGAAGAAAGAATTTACCTCTGGAGGCTCTTGGACAATTGGCAGGGACCCTATTGGGAAAAAACTGGACTTTCTATCTATATTGCAGGCAGGAACTTAAGCAATTATTTGCAACAATGAACAAGATGTGATTTTTCTTATGCTGTTTCTTTTTGAGCATTTCTTACCAGTGACATTTAACATTTAGAAATTATATTTCAACTTATAACTTACATGTTCTTTAAGGTAGGCAAAACTTTTAATATCTTTATAATAATTATACTATAATTCATATATGATAGGTAATTCATGAAATAGGATGTGTTTCCTAATACGATAAAGCTATGGCTAGTCAGTTTAGAATTGTTTTTTTCCCTTTTATAAGCCTTTTTGGCAATTGACACAATATTGGCAAGGGAAGGAATTCAACCTTGGTCAAGTTGAAGCCTTGGCAAGCACCATAGTCTTACCAATGATAAATCATTTATTGGTTGAGCCATTTATTTATTCATTGATTAAACATTTATCAAGCACTTAGCATATATCAAGCACTGTATAGGGTGCTGGAGTTTCAAATATAAAGATGTGATCTCTTTCCTTAAAGAATTTCCAGATTATTAGGATGGGGGGCAACATACCAGTAAATAGAAAATCCCATTACCTGTGGTCAGTGCTTTAGTGGATGTATGTTCAACATGCTAGGGGAGGAAGCAGGTTCAAGAAACTCTGGATGTTGTGGGAAGAGCTTCAGAGGGGAAGTGAGATTTCAGCTAGGTTTTTTCCCCAACCACCACAGAATGAATCATTTACCAGGGAGATGAAGAAAAGGGCAAGTCAGACTGAGGGAGAAAGCTAATAGGTATGAAAATAACTAAAAAGAAGAAGCTAGGCCACTAGGGTCAGTGGGGTGGTGTGATAGTGCAGCTCATAGATTGCATCTATGGCATAATGGCAGAAAAACACCCCGAGGCTGTGCTCAGTTCAGAAGGCTTATTGCCACAGAGTCTGAGTGGCAGCAAGGCTTCTAATTCAGGAGGGAGTAGAAGGCATTTCTCTGCACCTGTAGTGGCCATAGTTTTCAGAGTGAGCAGTAAAGGAAAGATGTATTTCATGAAGTTCCCAAATGCGAACCGATCTGTAATTACTAACAGCAACAGACGTGGTTGTGGTTAGTTTGATAAGTGATACTTATAGGTGTTATCAAGGAGATGCCCGAGAAGTAGAACACAGCTAATGGTTGCAGTCAAGATTCTGACGCCATAGTGGACAGACATGGTAATGACATCCATATTACATGCATTACATACAGTCATTGATTTGGGAATATTAATACTTATAGTGTTATTGAAGGGGAGGAAGTGAGGGAGATATATGGAAAATAGTGGGTTGTATGCCACCTAGATATATAAACTTTATTTGTATCTCATGTGAGATGTTTGTATTCATTAAGATTGCATTCAGCTTCAAGTAACAGAATACCCACAACACAGTAGCTGAATGATAAAGGAGCTTATTTTTCTCATGGGAAGACCAAGGTGGGTTTATGGGTCAATGATGTCATTAAGGAAACAGGCTCCTGCCATCTTCCTGCTCTTCCATTCTTAGCAGGGGTGCAAGGTGGCTGCCATTCCTCCAGTATTATGTCTTTATTCTAAGCAAAAAGAGAAGAAGGGGAAGGGATTAAAGAAAGTGCTCTCCATGACTTTTGTCTATATCTCATTGACCAGAATTGACAGGCACACCTGGCAGTCAGGAAGTCCAGGAATTAATATTTTTCTTTTTTCCAACTTTTATAATAGAGGAATATAGAGGAGAAAGGGGTTGGCATGGGTGATGAGTGAGCCAACCTACACCACCAGACTCAGTCCTCCATGAGAAAAGTGAAATCAAATATGTTGGTAAATGCTTGCTTCCTCATGGAGACTCACCATGTACAGTAGGGTATCAATGTTTCTGAGAAGTCCTGCAGCAAAGAAACCTGTTTGAATGTGTTTAAGCAAATGATGCTCCAAATTATTTAGCCATAGGACACTTTCTTAATGTCTTGCCTTCTAACAATGTAATTTGGGAGGCACTGAAGATTTTTATAAAAGAGTGATCTAAAATGTGTGAAAGGTGAAATTGAGGATGGTAAAGAATGTTGACAAGGACCTTATTGGAAGCAACTTCAATAGTTCAAACAAGAGAGAATTAGTCTTGTTAAGGCAGTGGCAATGGAGACTGAGGGGAAGAGAAAGATCCAAGTGATGAAATTCGTATTCATGAGGGAGAATAAAGTTTGTGAATACTGGAGAGTAAAGAAACAAAATAAGAGGTGGGTGAATCAAGAGGGACTGATTTCAGTGCCATTAAGTTACATAGGGAAAACAACAGGAGAAGTAGGTTTTGGAAAGAAAGTAAAAAGTTTAATTTTGACTGTGTCAAGTTTGGGAACACTTGTCAAATATAATTGACATTAATACTACTATGTAGTAAGCAGGTTGAAGCTTCTATCATAAAAATAAACTTATTTAAGGACTGGAGGAGTATTCATCTAATCTAGCTCTCCTTTAGGAAGTGAAGAAAAATCTTTGACCATTTTGATATTTGTTTATCATTTCACTTACATCTGATTAATTCAAGGAGAAGTTATTGAGGCTATGCCATATACCAGGTATTGTGTTAGGAGGTGGACAAGGGGTTTGTGATCTGTAATGAGTTTAAACATAAACACAACACAAGGCATAAAGCACTCTGACCCAGCAAGAGAGAAAGGGGATGCAGCTTGATATTTGAGCTGAGTCTTCACAAAAGACTCAAAGGCACAATTTCAACAGGCAAAACTGGAGAAGAGAGGGCCTTCAGAGACCCATTTCCCTGAAATTTGGACTCTCTTATTAAATGTTAATATTTAATCTTTCTAAATGTCAGTAGTTAACATTCTCCCCTAGAATTTTTAAGCTCCAGTAGAATGGGCAAAGAACAGTGTTATCTGTTTTGTTCACTGCTATATCTCTATCACCTAGAAAAGTGCCTGGCACATGGTAAATCCTCCAAAATTTTTTTTTGAAAGAGTGAATGAATTAATGCCCACCCTTAGTCTCTTTTTTACTGCCCTTGGTCATATATCCATAATGTTCTTTTTGGAAGACATGTGTTGAAACAATTTAATGAGGTTGAAACAATGTGGACTGGGAATTTTTACTAGTCTTTGTCAACAGGTTTCCAGGGATATTTTAGTTTGATTTTTTTCCTTTTCCTTTTCACATGAAGGCTAAGGAAGCCACCAAGTCTGTCTTATCCAATGTTGCATCACCAGTACTGAGCACAGTGTTTGGAACACAAATAACTGTTGAATGAGTGAATGTGTGAGTGAATGAATGAATGAGTGAATAAAATAATAAATCAACATAAAGAAGAGTCATTCTTTATCTTTCAGTTTCAACAATAGAGAGTGAAGTATTTTAAGTTTTCTTGCGACCAATTCAACAGCCCAGTCCCATTTCCCCTAATGGTATTAGGCTAGGAAGGTGATTGCTTTAATTTCCAAAAGTTGAAAGAAATAATCAGAAACCTGTTGGAAGCACTATCTAGTGTCAAATTTGAAATGCAAGAAGCAGCTGTAGAACTTACATATCCTCATAATACATGTTAATGAATTTGGTTTACTCAAAAGAGGCAAGTTGACTCAAACAATTGGACCAAATGTCTAGCTCCTATTTTTGCTGTTTTTTCATTATTATAGTGTAACCCATGGGCTTTTTGTACCACTCAATAAAGAACTACATTATGATGTTTTACAGCAATCTTATTCTATGTGGGGAAAATATAATAGAGATTATTGTGTCTATAAACATATTTAGAGACTTCTGCTCTTGGTGTTTTTTTTGTGTGTGTGTGTGTGTGTGTGTGTGCTCCTTGGCAGTCCTAAGGACCAGTCCTGGGTCTGGATGGAGGATAAAGCACATTGACTGTGCCATGATTAAATCTTCTCTGTCACAAATATACTCCAGAAAAGGCTGAGAGACAATTGCCACATTTTTATCAGCGAAGTTGTTTTGTTAAAAAATTAAAATAGCTTTTTTATTTTTTAATGTTAAATATAATTTATACTTATTTGAAATTT
Source organism: Myotis daubentonii (assembly GCF_963259705.1). Taxonomy (NCBI): domain Eukaryota; kingdom Metazoa; phylum Chordata; class Mammalia; order Chiroptera; family Vespertilionidae; genus Myotis; species Myotis daubentonii. The sequence continues at coordinate 18,119,186 of NC_081841.1, forward strand.
GAGCAATACAGAAAAACAAATGTAAGATAGATGGTCAGTTGGCTTACATCTAATATCAGGTCCATTTCTCCATACCTTTTCCCACACCTAGTAGTGTCAAATTTGAAATCTTTGCTCAGGAGATAGGTTAAGTCATTTTTGAAAGCATTAGAAAGCTATTGACTACAAAAATACTGCAAGGAATAGAATTTTCTGGTGTTGTGGCTTAACAGTACAGGGTCTATGTTTGCTTCTTGGGTTTTCTGGAATAGGCTTGATATCAATAGTTTCTCCTATTGGATGCATTAATATTAATAGTGGCTAATATTTATTAAGCATTTGTTATTACTTCTAAGTGTCTGGAAGAGAGTGAACTATTATTATAGTAGACATTTTATAGATAAGGAAACAGAGGCACAGAAAGATTGAGTAGAGAGACAAAATGGCGGTGGAATAGACGGATGTGTCCTGAGCCTTGTCCCAGAGCAAATAGAATGAGCAGCTGAAATGAAGAACATCCAACCCAAATTGGTGAAGGAGACTCAGCTGGTGAGACAGTTTTCAGCCAGGAAGGGCAGAGGACCCCTGGAGAAAGGTAAAATCAAGGATTTGGGCAGGAGAGTTTGCCAGACCTCTGAGCCCAGAGGGTCAAAGGGAATCCGCACAGCACCAAGCCACATCCCTGAGGACAGGCACAGCGTCTGATTGTGGAAAGAAGGTCCACAGGACTGCTGGCAGCAGGGGATTCTGGATCTGGGTCCACAGTCACAAAAGGCTGAGCTCAGAGGGGGCAGCCTGAGGGCTGACCAGACTGCGCAGTGACGGCAGGAGAGGAGCTCACAGAGGCACAGGCCTTCCCCTCTCTATGGCCTCTGCTTTTCTTCACTGAACCCAGTTCATAGGACCTTTCAGACACAGACACTTACCTGTGGCTGAGATGTGGGAGAAGGTGCGGACTGGTGGAATCTGGGGAGAGGAGGGGGTCCAGGAGAAGTGGCAGAGAGTCTGGTGCTGAGTCATACCTGAGCCCAGACCTAGGCAGCCATTTTGTCCTGAAGAGATAGCCCCTCCCTCCAGTCTCCAGGCAATCAATACAACCACACTCAGATTCCACCCTGAATGGTACAAAGGATTAAAAAAAAAATCTGAATAGTCCCTGAGAGCCCACAGGGACTGGCCTAAAGAGAGACTGTTAGTCCCAGCAACAGGAAACTGAACAGTACAGTACAGAAGACTGGGATCTTAAGCCAACCAAAGGAACACTTCACTTTTTCATTTTTATTTTTATTTATTTTTTATTATTATTTTGTTATCTTTTTTTATTCTTTGTTTCCCTGTTTTTGTTTGTTGCTTTATTTTCTATTTCTATTCGCATTATTTTTCCATCACTCTATTTTATCTTATTTTTATTTGCTATTTTTTATTGTTTATATCATTTTTGAATTCATTTTTTTGGTAAATTTATTATTATTATTATTATTATTATTATTATTATTATTATTATTATTATTTTCCTCTCATTCTCTTTCTTCTTATCCACTCATCCCCTTTCTACTTTCTCTATACTGAATTGAGGTCCTCCCTATATTCATCCAATTCTTAACCTTATTTTCTGTATATAAGCTCAGCCTCTACAGATTCTGCCCCCACCCTCTTTGCTGGGTGTTTGGTGTTTGTATTTTTTGATTTATCTATTGGTTCTGTGGTGTTTTCCCCCATATCTTATATAATAAAAGGCTAATATGCAAATCGACTGAATGGCAGAACAACCGGTCGCTATGACGTGCACTGACCACCAGCGGGAAGACACTCATGAAGGAGAAGGGACTCTCCACCAGGGGAGTGCCGCTCAGTCAGAAGCCAGGCTCATGGCTGGCAAGTGCAGTGGTGGTAGCAGGAGCCTCTTCTGCCTCCACAGCAGCATTAAGGATGTCTAACTGATGGCTTAGGTCCGCTCCCCATGGGCTCTCAGACTGCGAGAGGGAGCAGGCCAGGCTGAGGGATCCCCTCCCCGAGTTCACAAATTTTGTGCACCAGGCTTCTAGTATATATATATATATATATATATATATATATATATATATATATATATATATATTCTCCTTTTTCTTCCTTTTTCTTTTCTTTCTTATCTTTTTCTCTCTCTTCGATATCATTTGTCCTCTCTTTTCTCTCCCCTAATTCTCTTTGCTCAGGTGGTCACTTATATTGGGGTTATTGATGTCATGAGTACATTTGTGCTTTGTCACATTGTGTTGTGTCTTGTCAAGGTGAATTTTATCCTGTCTGGCCAAGGTGCTAGAGAGCGAGCCACATAACCAGACACCTGAAGAGGAAACTCCATCCACAAACGGGTCAATAACACCCCAGACCCAACTACAGAGGCAGGAAGAAGGCAGCAGTGAGGGAGAGAGCGTGAGTGAGTGAGGGAGCAAAAGAGGAGTGTGTGGTCAGGTGGGATGTATGTGTGTGTGTGTGTGTGCATGTGTGTGCGTGTGTGTGTGTAGCAGGACCTTCGGGGGCAGGATAACCGGACTTGCCTAAGTAGGCAGCCTCTGCTACCATTGCAAACAGTACCAGGATGCTGGCTCATTCTCAGAGGCCTAGAGTTTTTGAAGGGGAGAGCTGCTGTAACTGGGAGCCCAGCCTCACCTCCACCCAGGGTGCCCTCAGATAACACCTGGGACTCTACAGCCACCCCTGCCAGGGCCTACTACCTCGGCTGTGGTCCCATGGTCAATGAGTCTCCAGCACCCTGGGCTCAGGTTCCTGTGAGTTCTGAAGCATTCTCCTCTCTGACTGGGCCAATGTTTTAGCCCAAGGCACTGAAACCACATGAGCAGCAGACACATAAGCAGCCCACTCCTGTCCAAGGAGCAGCAGCTGTGTGAGTGGCCCACTCCCCTGTCCAAGGAGCAACAACCACGTGAGCAGCCCGCCCCATCCAAGGAGCAGCAGCTGTGTGCAGCCCACACCCTGTACCTGTCTGAGCAGCATCAGCTGTGTGAGTTGCCCTCCCCCATCTGAGGAGCAGCAGCCATGTGAGCAGCCTGCTCCCATCCAAGGGGCAGCAGCTGTGTGAGCAGCCCGTCCCTGTCCGAGGAACAGCAGTGCTGTGAGCAGCTCACCCCCATTCGAGGAGCAGCTGCTTGAACAGCCTGTCCCAGTCCGAGGAGCAGCAGCCATACGAGCAGACCACCCACATCCGAGGAACGGCAGCCCTGTGCAGTCTGCACTGGTCGAGGAGCAGCAGCCACATGCAGCCTGCACCTGTACGATGAGCAGCAGCCAGGTGAGCAGCCTGCCCCAATCGGAGGAGCAGCAACTGCACGTGCAGCTCACTCCTGCCTGTGGAGCAAGCAGCAGCTGCATAAGCAGGCCATCCCCCGTCTGAGGAGCAGCAGCTACATGAGCAGACTGCCCCTGTCGAGGAGCAGCAGCTGTGCAAGCAGCCCGCACCATACGAGGAGCAATAGCCCTGCAAGCAACCTGCCCCTGTCCAAGGAGCGGGAGCCTTATGAACATCCCACCCCATCTGAGGAACAGCAGCAGTGCACAGCCAGCCCCATCCAAAGAGCAGCAGCCGCATAAGTAGTCTGCCCCCATCTGAGGAGCAGCAGCCATGTGAGCAGCCCACCCCTGTCTAAGGAGCAGCAGCCGCGTGCAGCTTGCCCCCATTTGAGGAGCAGCAGCCTCATGATCAGTCCACTGCCATCCAAGGAACAGCAGCTGTGCAAGCAGCCTCCCCTACCAGCCAGAGGAGACAACACTGCTGCGAACAATACCCACCAGAGGAGCTGCTGCCAACTGAGGAGCAGTCACTACCGTGACCACCCGAGGAGCAACACAACCCCAGGAGCCACTGCCACCCAAGAAGCAGCCCCTGCACGACTTGACATGTATATCAGTTGATGAGACCAAAAATGGGTAGTTAAATGAAACAGAGGCATGCAATATGTCAGAAAAAGAATAAAGCATAAGGGTCAAACAGTTCATAAACCGGATGGAGGAAAAAAATCAACAACTTATGTAAGAATCAAGAAGAAATGGATGAAAAAAAATCAAGAACTTATGTAAGAATCAAGAAGAAATAAAGAGTGATATAGCTGCAATAAAAAACACCATGGAAAGTTTCAACAGTAGACTTGGAGAAGTGGAGGACCGAATTAGCGTATTAGAAGACAGGGAAGCAAAACACACCCAAACTGAACTGCAATTGGAGAAAATAATTAAAAGATAGGAGGAGAGCCTAAGGGAGCTATGGGGAAACATGAAATGAAGCAACATATGAGTAATAGGGGTGCCAGAACAACAGGAAGAGGAACAAGGGTTAGAAAAACTATTCAAAGAAATAATGTCAGAAAACTTCCCTAAGGTGGGGAAGAAAAATGTCACACAAGCACAGAGAGTCCCAAACAAGATGAACCCAAAGAGAGCTACACCAAGACACATCATAATTACGATGGTAAATGTTCAGGACAAAGAGAGAATCTTAAAGGCTGTAAGAGAGAGACAGAAAGTTACATACAAGGGATCTCCCACTAGATTATCAAATGATTTCTCAACAGAAACACATCATGCCAGAAAAAAAAATGGAAGGAAATTTACAAAGTGATGTAAAACAAGGGACTGAATCCAAGAATACTCTATCCAACAAGGCTATCATTCAAAATTGAAGGGGAAATAAGAAGTTTCACAGACAAAAAAAGGCTAAGGGAGTTTATCACCACCAAGCCAGCAGTGTAAGAAATGCTAAAGAGACTGGTGTAAAAAGGAGAAATAAAAAGCTAAGAAAGAAAACAAGCACAAAAAATAAAAATGGCTATAAACAAGTACCTTTCAATAATAACTTTAAACATAAACGGACTAAATGCACCAATCAAAAGACATCGAGTGGCTGAATGGATAAAATAACATGACCCATATATATGCTGTCTACAAGAGATCCACCTCAGAATAAGGGACTCACACAGACTGAAAGTGAAGGGATGGAAAAATATCTTTCAGGCAGATAGAAATGAAAATAAAGCTGGAGTAGCAATACTTATATCGGACAAAATAGACCTCAAAGTGAAGGCCATAGCAAGAGATAAGGAAGGCCAATTCATAATACTAAAGGGATCGATACAACAAGAGGATATAACCCTGATAAACATATATGCACCCAAATTCATAAAAAAAACTCCTGGAAGCTATCAAGGGAGAGATTGACAACAATACAGTCATAGTAGGGGACTTTAATACACCACTGACATCACTGGATAAATCCTCTAGACAAAAAAATCAGCAAAGAAACAGCAATCCTAAATGACTCACTAGGTCAGATGGACTTAATTGACATCTTCAGAACATTTCACCCCAAAGCCACGGAATATACGTTCTTCTCAAGTGCACATGGGACATTTTAAAAAATAAACCACATATTGGGTCACAAGCAAAGTCTCCCCAAATTCAAGAAGATTGAAATCATACCAAGCATCTTCTCAGACCACAATGGCATAATATTAGAAATAAACGACAATAAAAATAACCCCAAACACTCAAACACTTGGAAGCTGAATAGCATGTTATTAAATATTGATTGGGTTACCAATGAGATCAAAGAAGAAATTAAAAACATCTTGGAAACTAATCACAATGAAAACACAACAATCCAAAACCTATGGGACACAATGAAAGCAGTCATGAGAGGGAAGTTTATAGCTCTACAGGCCTACCTCAAAAAGCAAGAAAAAATGGTAGTAAATAATCTAACTCTACTACTCAAAGAATTAGAAAGAGAACAACAAGAGAAGCCCAGAGTGAGCAGAAGGAAGGAGATAATAAAGATCACAGCAGAAATGAATGACATAGAGACCAAAAAAAACAATATAAAACATTAATGAAACCAAGAGCTGGTTCTTTGAAAGGATAAACAAGATTGATGAACCTCTAGCCAGGCTCACCAAGAAGCAAAGAGAGAGGACCCAAATAAATAAAATCAGAAATGAAAGAGGCGAAATAACAACAGACCCCACAAAAATACAAAGGATTGTTAAAAAATACTATGAACAACTCTATTCTAACTAACTAGACAACCTGGAGGAAATGGCCATATTTCTGCAAAAATACAACCTTCCAAAACTCAATCAGGAAGATTCTAAAAATTTCAATAGGTTGATAACTATGGAAGAAATTGAAGCAGTCATCAAAAAGCTTCCAGCAAACAAAAGCCCAAGGCCAGACAGCTTCACAGGGGAGTTTTACCAAACATTTAAGGAAGAACTAAAACCTATCCTCCTCAGACTATTTCAAAAAATTCAAGAGGAAGGAACACTTCCAAGCTCATTCTATGAAGCCAGCATCACTCTAATACCAAAACCAGGAAAGACAACACAATGAAAGAGAATTACAGGTCAATATCCCTCATGAACATAGATGCCAAAATCCTCAACAAAATTCTAGCAAATCGGATCCAGCAGTACATCAGAAAGATCATATACCATGACCAAGTAGGATTTATCCTGGGGATGCAAGGATGGATGGTACAATATCTGCAAATCAATAAATGTGATACATCACACAAACAAATTGAGAGATAAAAATCACATAGTCATATCAATTGATGCAGAAAATCATTTGACAAACCCAACACCCTTTATAAAAACTCTCAGCAAGGTGGGAATAGAAGGATCATACCTCAACATAATAAAAGCCATATATGACAGGCCCACAGCCAACATCATACTCAATGGGCAAAAACTAAAACCATTTCCCCTAAGAACAGGAACAAGACAGGGTTGCCCACTCTCACCACTCCTATTCAACATAGTACTGGAAGTACTAGCTATTGCAATTAGACAAGAAGAAGAAATAAAAAGCATCCAGATTGGAAAAGAAGTGAAACTGTCCTTATTCACAGATGACATGATATTGTACATAGAAATCCCTAAAGACTCCATCAAAAAATTATTAGACTTCATAAATAAATTTGTCAATGTAGCAGGATACAAAGTTAACACCAAGAAATCTATGGCATTACTATACACCAATAATGAACTTACAGAAAGAGAGACTAAAAAAGCAATCTCATTTATCATCGCACCAAAAAAATTAAGATACCTAGGGATAAACTTGACTAAGGAGGTAAAAGACCTATACGTAGAAAACTACAGGACACTGAAAAAGGAGATAGAGGAAGGCATAAACAGATGGAAGAACATACTGTGTTCATGGATTGGTAGAATCAACATCATCAAGATGTCCATACCACCCAAAGCAATCTATAGATTCAATGCACTCCCCATTAAAATACCAATGGCGTATTTCACAGACTTAGAACAAACTTTCCAAAAATTCATCTGGAATAAAAAAAGACCCCGAATAGCTTCAGCAATCCTGAGAAAGAAGAACAAAGTAGGTGGGATCTCAATACCAGATATCAAGCTGTATTACCAAGCCTCTGTTCTCAAAACTGCCTGGTACTGGCACAAGAACAGACATATAGATCAATGGAATAGAATAGATAACCCAGAAATTGACCCAAAACACTATGCTCAATTAATATTTGACAAAGGAGGCATGAACATCCAATGGAGTCAAGACAGTCTCTTCCATAAATGGTGTTGGGAAAATTGGACAGATACATGCAACAAAATGAAACTAGACCACCAACTTACACCATACACAAAATAAACTCAAAATGGATAAATGACTTAAACATAAGATGGGAAACCATAATAATACTAGAGGAATCCACAGGCAGCACAATCTCAGACATAAGCTGAAGCAATTTCTCCACTGATACTGTTCCTAGGGCAATGGAAACTAAAGAGAAAATAAACAAATGTGACTACATCAAATAAAAAGCTTTTGCACAGCAAAAGAAACCATCAACAAAATAACAAGAAAGCCCACTGCATGGGACAACATATTTGCCAATGTTATCACCGATAAGGGTTTAATCTCCAACATTTACAGGGAACTCAAACAACTTAACAAAAGGAAGATAAACAACCCAATCAAAAAATGGGAAATGGACCTAAATAGATACTTTTCGAAAGAAGGCAGAAGGAAGGCCAAGAGACATATGAAAACATGCACAAGTCAGCAATCATCTGAAAGATGCAAATCAAAACGACAATGCGGTACCATCTCACACCTGTCAGAATGGCTATCATCAACAAATCAACAAACGACAAGTGCTGTAGAGGATGTGGAGAAAAAGGAACCCTCGTGCACTGCTGGTGGGAATGCAGACTGGTGCAGCCACTGTGGAGAACAGTATGGAGTTTCCTCAAAAAACTAAAAATAGAACTCCCATTTGACCCAGTGATCCCACTTCTAGGAATATATCCCACGAAACTAGAAACACCAATCAGAAAGGATATATGCACCCCTATGTTAATAGCAACACAATTCACCATAGCTAAGACTTGGAAACAGCCTAAGTGCCCATCAGCAGATGAGTAGATTAAAAAACTGTGGTACATCTACACAATGGAATACTATTCTATCTCTTCAATAAATGGTGTTGGGAAAATTGGACAGATACATGCAAAAAAATGAAACTAGACCACCAACTTACACCATACACAAAATAAACTCAAAATGGATAAATGACTTAAACATAAGATGGGAAACCATAAAAATACTAGAGGAATCCACAGGCAGCACAATCTCAGACATATGCTGAAGCAATTTCTAATAAAGAACTAATAAAAAATTAGTTCTTAGCATTTGCAACAGTATGGATGCAACTGGAGAGCATTATGGTAAGTGAAATAAGCCAGTCAGAGAAAGATAAGTATCACATGATCTCACTCATTTATGGAATATAATGAACAAAATAAACTGATGAACAAAAGTGGATCCAGAGACAGAGAATCATCGATCAGAGCATCAAACCTCAGAGGGAAGGTAGGGGAGGGTGGGGGTAAGGAGGAGATATCAACCAAAGGACTTGTATGCATGCATATAAGTCTAACCAATGGACACAGACACCAGGGGGATGAGGGCATGAGTGTGTGTGGGGTAATGGGGGAATAAGGACACATATGTAATACCTTAATCAATAAAGAAATTAAAAAAAAGAAAGATTGAGTAACTTGTCCCAAGTCACATAGTTAGAAAATATAGCTACATTTTTCATTTTAGTGTCCTTTTTTGATTAAAAAATTTGGTTATCATGTTTGATAGCTAATATATAGACAGGAAATGGAGGATGTGCCTTTTGAGTGTTGAGAGAGGAGTATAAAAACATAATTATATTGACAAAATAATAACCTCAAATTACTAAGAAAGTAACAGGCAAAATCAGGAGGGGTGGTATACCTAGAACATAAGCATATAGGTATATTAGTTTTCTATTGCTACTATAACAAATTATTACAAGGTTAGTGGCTTGAAACAACACAAGTGGTCATCATTACAGTCCTATTGGTTAGAAGTCTTTTTGGCTTTTACTGGCTTAACTCAAGCGCTGTTCCCTTATGGAGGCTCTAGGGGAGAATCTTTTTTTTTTTCCTTTTGCAGCTTCTAGAGCAGCGGTTCTCAACCTGTGGGTCGCGACCCCTTTGGGGTTTGAACGACCCTTTCACAGGGGTCGCCTAAGACCATCGGAAAACACATATATAATTACATATTGTTTTTGTGATTAATCACTATGCTTTAATTATGTTCAATTTGTAAAAATGAAAATACATCCTGTATATCAGATATTTACTTTACAATTCATAACAGTAGCAAAATTACAGTTATGAAGTAGCAACGAAAATAATTTTATGGTTGGAGGTCACCACAATATGAGGAACTGTATTAAAGGGTCACGGCATTGGGAAGGTTGAGAACCACTGTTCTAGAGGCTTCTGAGATTCTTTGGCTCACAGTCCCTTTCTTCATCTTCAAAGCCATCAATGCTATATCCAGTCCTTCTTACATCATATCACTCTGACCTCTTTTCTGCCTCTTTCTTCTACTTTTGCATTGGGCCCACCTCCATGAACCAGGATGAGATCCCTATTTTAAAGGTCATCTTAGCCCAGCCAGTGTGGCTTAGTGGTTGAGCGTTGACCTATGAACCAGGAGGTCATGGTTTGATTCCTGGTCAGGACACATGCCTGGGTTGTGGGCCTGATCCCTAGTAGGGAGTAGGAGGCAACAAGAACAATGATTCTCTCTCATTATTAATGTTTCTATCTCTCTCTCCCTCTCCTTTCCTCTCTCAAGTCAATAAAAATATATTAAAGGTCATCTTATTAGCAGCTTTAATTCCATTTGTAACATATTCATAAGATTCAAGGAATAGGTTGTGAATATTTTTGAAGGGCAATAAGTATTACAACAATAGGCTCTAGAATCCTTCCTTCCTTCCTTCCTTCCTTCCTTCCTTCCTTCCTTCCTTCCTTCCTTCCTTCCTTCCTTCCTTCCATCATTTCTTCCTTTTCCCCTTCTTTTACTAATTAAGAAATTCCTATGCCTTCCTCCATGGTTGAACCATGGTTCTAGGTTCTGGGGATACAGCAGAGAACTTGACTAACTAAATCCGTGCTCTTATGGAGTTTATATTCCAGTAAAAAAATTAACAATGACCAAGGGAATACGCCTGTGGCAAGATATCAGGTAGTAGAAACTATCCTGATGAGAAGGAAAGTAAAGAGAGAGAATCAAGAGTAATGGCAGCCAGGGATCATAGGAACATTTTTCAGAGTGGTCAGGGAAGGCTGACTGTCGAGTAAAACCAGAAATGAGAGCTCTCAGAGATGAGCATTCCAGGAAGAAGGAATGGCAAGTGCAAAGGCCATGGTGTGAGGAACATTGGCATTTTGGAGAGATAGCAATAGGGTCAGTGTGTCTAGAATGAAGTGTATGAGGCAGAACTTAGTAAGAGATGAGGACAATGAGGTAGTAGTATCTCTAGCATAGTCATGAAATTGGTTCTGGGAGGTACAGAAGTCTTGATCAAAACAATGGCTGTTATGGTATGATTTGAAAAGATCACTTTATCTAGTGTATGATTAAATACCTTTGAACCAATAAGAATTGGTACAGGAAGATGAGCCAAAAGACTCCTGCAACAAGCTAAACAAGAGGTAATGAAGTGTTGGATTATGGCGGTGAGTCATGGAGCTGGTAGGATGTCAGATTCAAGACAGGACTTCCTGTGTGTTATAGTGGGGTACAGAAGAAAGGGAATAAGAATATATCATATGTTTTTGTCTTAAGCACCAGATTAAATGCTTTTTCAACATACAGATGGGAAATATTAGGAAGGAACATATTTTGGGGGTTGATAGAATTATCAAGAGATATTAGGGTGAATTTAATGATAATTTCAATTCTTCACTTCCATTCCATAGCCTGCAGCTTTTCTCAGCTTCACTCTCCAGACAATGGGGATAACAACGAAGTCCATTTCTAAAACTGCAGAGACCTTAGTTGAGCATCTTGAGCAGAATAAGAGCTCATTGGTTGGTAGCTGGAACCATGCTATTTATTACCATCATCGTCAGGTTAAATAACATCACATCGGAGTGTCCCAAAGTATTCAACCTACTTTTAAGAAATAACATGTTGGAAATATGTCTCTAAAAGTGACAAACAATAATGTGGAGTAATTTGGCTTAATATTGATAATACAATCACTTATGAAATAACATTTTTTAGACATCCCGATGACCTCATTCTCCCTTCCTTGTGTTTTAACCAATTTTTGTATTTTATATCTAGTTCCAATGAATCTTACTGACTTTTGCCCTGTGCTCATCTTCTTTGCTTTTATTATTTCTAGGTGCTATTAGCTATATATTTACTACTCCCTTCTTAAGACCATGTTTAGGTTTCTCATATGACTCTTATTCTGAAGCAGCTTTTAAAAAATATTTAACTCTCATAGAGAATATCCTCAAGGAATGAGATGATCAAGGGTCACGGGATGCCAAGGAACGTTTGTGTCCCCCAGATTTATGTGTTGAAGCCTAACCCCCAATGTGATAGCATTAGGAGGTGGGGCTCTTGGGAAATTATTATGTAATGAGATTTGTGCCCTTATATGAGACTTCATGGCTCTTATGAAAAAGCCAAGAGACAACGAATGTTGTGAGGATGTGAAGAAAAGGAAAGTCATATACACTGTTGATGGGAATGTAAACTGGTGTAGCAATTATGGAAAATGGAATGGAGTTTCCTCAAGTAATTAAAAATAGAACTACCATATGATCCAGCAATCCCACTTCTGGATATATATCTAAAGGAAACAAAACTGTTACCTCAAAGAGATAGCTGTATACCCATGTTCATTGCAACATTGCTCACATAGCCAAGATATGGAAACAACCTAAGTGTCTGTCGATGGATGATGGATCAAGGAAATGTGGTATGTATATTCAATGGAATATTAGTCAGGATTAAAAAAATAAGAAAATCCTGTCACTTGCACAACATGGATTAAATTGTGGGGCATTATACTGTGAAATAAGCCAGACAAAGAAAGACAAATACTGCATGAATCACTTATAATTGGAATCATAAAATAAACAGAAAAATATTTGTCAGGGTATGGGGGTGGGGAAATAGAGAGAGGTGGTAAAAGGGTGCCAACTTTCAGTTATAGGATGGATAAGGTTTGAGGATCTAGTGTATAACATGGTGACTGTAGTTGATAACACTATATTGTTTAACTGAAATTTTCAATGAGAATAGTACTTAAGTGTTCTCATCACCATTCCCCCCCCCGCCCCCCAAAAAAGTAAATATGTGAGGGATGGATGTGCTAATTAACTTGGTGGTGGGGAACTTCTTTTACAATGTGCTTACATCAAATATCATGCTGTATACTTTAAATATCTTAAATTTTTTATTTATCAATGATACCTCAGTGAACGGAAAAACAAAACAAAACAACAACAACAAAAAACAACAAAGAAGAGCGATCTCTTGCTACTTCTTTCATGTGAGGACACAGAAAAAAGAGGTCCGCTCTGAAGCAGGAAGCGACCTCTCACCACCAGACACTGAATCTGCCAGAGCCTTGATCTTGGACTTCTCAGCCTCCAGAGCTGCTAGAAATAAGTGTCCAGTGTTTATAAGCCACCCAAGTCTATCGTACTGTGTTATAGCATCCTGAGTGGACTAAGACAAGGGTTCATTTGCTAAAGATTCTGGTATTAGAATACCAGCAAGAAATAGATAAACAAATTAGATCAAATTAAACAAAGGGTTGGGTAAGGTGTGGAAACCACAAGAAGTAGTGCAATAACTGATGCTATTAGCAGCGACCCTGTTAAGATCCCCAGGTTTGAAGAGATTAGGGTAAGATCAATTATTGGTTTCAGCCCATGAAGACTGGACAGTCAAGGAACCAGGGAAATAAATATCCTGACCTCACTGACTTCCCACCCCACTGCCCACATGTCCTATCAGGACTCCACACTGACTCTTCCAGCTGAGAACCAGAGGGTGCAGGCGCCTATAGATGGGGTCTGTACCACCAAGGGATAGTACTCTGGGCAGCGAGCAGTGTGGAGGAGGATTTAGAGTGTGTCTGGAGGGGCTCAGTAATTCAGTCAAGATCTCTGGCACAAAGCCTGTTTGGTACTTCCCTACTGAATATCTGCTCTCAACACAATTATCTTCTGTGGGAGGAAGCCCTTTCCATCTTCAACCTCCCCCCCGCCCCCCCAGAACACCTGGACTACTATCACTGTAACATTGGCCTTCAGTCCTCATTTATCTCTTCTCTTCTTGCCTCCATCTCTCTTTAAAATGGATTTCTTTAATTAGGCTTTCAAATGAAAACCTTTCACTGACTGTCTCCATTCAAGTACCTAAGTAAATAAATAAAACTACAGGGAATTCAATACATTCAACTCCCTGCATCTCCTTCTTTCTTCATGTGCTTTATGTTTAATTATACTGTCTGTGCATAATATTTTTAGAGTTCCTGGGCCAGGTCTGGTACCATCTCTGAGACTATATTCAGGAATTAGTATTGCATAGAAGCTAATGAAAAATAAATAAATCTTAAAGGTGTGCCATAAAAGTCATTTTTAAAATGTGAGCTCCAAGTACCCTTCTAAAGCCAGTTACTTAAGAAGAAAGCATTTTTAAAGGGACACTGCCATATTAGTTCAGTTGAGCATAATCTGTAGACTTTTAAATTGCTCTGGTTCTACAGTTGTCCCTGATATAAAAGTACATTTAAGAAATTTCCAACATATGCAATGGCTATGGTCATCTAAAAATAATTTCCAGCCTTCTCTCTCCAGTGTTATGAACTCAATAAAATTCTGACATTCTTTTGAGAGGGACCCGTTGAGTCCCCTAACTAACAAGAAACAAGCATTGCTATTTTGGCTCCAAAAGAAAACCAGGAATATATATATCTAGGTCTTTTCTAGATGGTGACCAAGTGAAAAGAACTTGTTTTTGAGGTTAAATTTTGTTTGGAGAGTGTCCTTTTGAACAAATGTAGAGGGAAGAGAGAATGGCATCCGAGGAACACACTGTGGCAGAAATAACACCAGGCAGTCCCTGGGCAGAGTAGGCTTTGTGGTCAGACAGAAGATGACACTGAGTATGACACTCAAGAGGAGAAAGATTCGGCTACCTCATTGATTTCTGGCTTCAAAGATTTTGTGGGGTTGGGGGGAATGGCCTTGGAAATAGATGGGACTGCCATTCTTGATTCTCTTTTCTAATTAGAAGAAGTGTGAGAAACAAGGATATTGGAAACAGAGACCCAGCTGTGCAGAGTGACAGTTCAAAAGTAATGAGGACAAAGACCACCAAACTCTAGAGGGAAGATATTTTAATTTTAAGTGTCTGCACTCTCCTAGTGCTGTATAAAGGACAGTGAGAGCAGAAATAATGGGAGGGAAGTCATGAAATAAATGGGTCTCCCTCTTGTAGTTCCTTCTGGTACCAAACCTTGCCACTCAAGAGAAAGAACCTCGAGTCAATCATGCAAGAGGAAGCCCATAAGACAAGTGAAAAAGAATGAGTAGGTAGCTAGATAAAGAATGTAGAGGGTATGTAGACTAATCAAATGAGAGTTAACACCTTTTCCTTATATCATGCAACATGGTAGTGAGTTTAAAGGGACTGTGTGAGAAAAGGGAGATGTTATGGGGAGAAGTGGAACAGCTAAGTACTTATCTCCTTCTGTTCCCTTCTCTCCTTCCTGCCCCCCTTTCCCCTATCTCTCTGCCTTTCTCCTTCACACAGTGTTAGAAATAATTCCGGAGCCTGAACAGCTTGGGAGCTGCCCACAAATGTGTTTGAGGAGCTGGAATTTCGGGCATTAAAAATAATTCAGACTATTCTCTTCATGTGTCATAGACACAGCTTGAACGACAGAACAAACTTCCTACAGAAATGCAGATCTATTTTGTCTAGTTACTTTAGTAGTTAAAGTTTGGCTGGTTACATCATGCACTATTTTTAGTAAGACGTCAGTGTAACCATGGAAACTGCTTTTGCTGAAAACTCGCACTATTTCCTTCGAAATTAGCTATAGAGAAGCAAACCTTTGCAGAAAACTAATAAGGAATAAATGAGTTAGATTCAAGGGGTGGGGGTGGTGGGAAACCAACTTAATAGGTCACAATAACATTTACACCCACATAGACACCAATACATGTGTTTGGGACACAGTTACTATTCACAGGCTTATGTTTATATGTAAAAACACTTGCATTTTTATATTATTTTTTGACTGGCAACAGCCTGAGCACCTGACAAAGTATAATTTATTACAATGGTACAACACTGCATATAAACCTGAAGGGAAGCCATAGTTTCCTAGCAACGAGATATTGGAAAGTTTTGCAAGATAACCTTTTTGACCATTTGGAAACTTGCTGGGGTGTGAAGAGAACAATTCGCCATACCATGCTTGAAAAGACTGAACTGTCCCCCCAACATTGCTGTAGGAGAAAACATGGCTAGTCAGATAGTTCTAGATGGTAGAGTTACTTTGGTCAGTTTTGTAGCTCTACCCTGTGGTAGGCACGATGGCCACCCCAAATAGTGCCCATGCTCTAATCCCTGGAAACTGTCAATACATTTCATTACATGGCCACAGGGACTTTGCACATATAATGAAGGTTATGGACCTTAAAATCGGGTTGCTATTCTGGATTATTGGGTGGGCCCAAACTAATCACATGAGCCCTGAAAATCAGAGAACTTTCTTGGTGGGAGTCAGAAGATATAGCAGAAGGAAAATGAGAGACACTCTGAACACAAGAAGGACATCATTGCAGTTGTTGGTTTGAAGATAGAGGGAGACTCGTGGAAACTGTGAGAAAGGAATGAATCCTGCTAACAATTGAAAGAGCCTGGAATTACCCCTAGAACTGCCAGATAAGAACCAGGCCAATCGACACCTTGCTTGTAGCCTCGTGAGACCTATCTGCTGGACTTTTTACCTACAGGACAATGAGACAGTGAGTGGGTGCTGTAAACCATGAAGTGTGCAGCAATATGTTATTATAGTGGTGGGAAACTGATGTATACCCCCAAACTGCTATGTTAGGAATGCAGCTTAATTGTGAATCTTCTTTTCCTTTGGCACCTAAAGGGCCAAGAGAGAAGATCTTTGGGTGTAGCTTAAAAATTTGTAAAAACCTTGAAAAGTTCATACCCTTTAATGAGCAATTATACTCTAAGAATATGTATCTTAAGAATAACGATCTCTGCAAAAGTTTCTAATGTTCTGTATCCTAGCACAATACTGGAAACCACCTGACATTTTGGCAGCTGGACTCTAGTTAAATAAATTATGGCGCATCTGTTGGATAGATATTATACTTCATTAAAGTTACACTGCATAAAACTATTAGCTGATCTGGGGAAATGCTCATGTTGTATATACGTTATAAAGGGGAGAATAATTTAAAAAATAATATGCATTAAAAAGACTGGAAGCATATTGAAGTGTTCAATGCTGTTTCCCCCTGGGAGGTGGGAATATGTATATTTTTTATTTTCAACATTTTTTATGATAAAATATATAAATTTTGTAATTAAAAATCCTAATCAATGTAATTAACATCATAAAAATAAGTAGAAGAGCTTGATACTGTGCACGGTTGCTGCTAAGGGAGCAGTTGGAGGCTGTGGATTAAATGAGCTTCTTTCAAAGGCTCACTGTATTGCTGGCTTGGAAATGGGACTCTATGACTTCAGCTTCCTCCTACTTCTTAATTATTTTTCATCGAGCCTGGTTGAGGCATGCACCTGGAACATGCTTTCTTTTGTGTTAAGTAGGATTTGTGCAGTTGTGAGTTCAGAAACCTGATTCAGGCAGACAAGTGTCAAGTAATGAAAAGCACAGAGGTAAAAACTGGCTTCAGGTAAGGCTGGGCCCAAGTGTTCCAGCAATGTCTTCATGGCTCCACATTTCTGCTCATCTCTTGGACAGGGTTGTTCTCTAGCCGGGCAGACAGAGCTCTCACAATAAAGTCTAGGACTCTAATCTGGTCACAGAAATCAGGGAGCTGGGTGTTCTGAAAGGTCAGACTTAAGATAGAATTAGCCTCAGCTAAATCACATGGAATAGCTTTTCTAGAAGAAATAGTGGGTCTTTTAACAGAAAAAGGAAGATGAGATACTGGAAAGAAAAAATAAGAGCCATCCATCAGAAGATCTATGCAGGATCCAGGCAAGGACAACCAGAGCCCTTAATTTGACAAGGACTCAGAGTCTGCTTCTTACACTTCCAATGAAGGTACATACTCCTAAGGGATGCTGGACTCTTCCTTATCTCCAGCCACCATGTGGGCCATTGTCACCACCTGTTCCATAGCTTCTGCCGTTGCTCTTATGTTTCACCACTTCTGAAACTTGAGGAAAAATCTTTCCACCTTTGAGGAACACCATGCAATGTCACATTAAAAGTAGTTCATGCTATAATAAGGGATAAACCTTTGGGATCCTTCCTAATCGATAGTGACTTCTTTGATTTTCTAGCCCAGTGTCTGGCTTGTGGCAGACAGTTTGTAAATATGTTTTGAATGAATGACTGTCTCTGACTTCTGAAGTTCGGGTAAACATTTTTCTCCCTTTTTTGTTCAGGCCTTGATCTTATTGTCACAGGATCTTTACTGCCAATCCTGACAGCTTTTTAAAAAAATTGAATTTATTGGGATGACATTGATTTGCAAAACCATACAAGTTTCAAGTGTACAACTCAATGAACCATCATTTGCACACTGCATCATGTGCCCATCACCCCAAGCAAAGTCTCTTTTTGTCCCCATATTCCCTGCTTTTGCTCACCTCCACCCCTTTCCTTCTGGCTATACCCACACTATTGACTATGTCTATGTGTTATGTATGTATATATTTCTGGTTAATTCCTTTACCTTCTTTCATCCAGTCCCCTAAACCACCCTCCTCTTTGACAGCTGTCAGTCTGTTCCCTATATCCATGCCTCTGTTTCTATTTTGTTCCTCAGTTTATTTTGTTCATTGATTCCACATAAGTGAGATCATATGGTATTCATCTTTCTCCAACTGGATTAATTTACTTAGAAAAATAATCTCCAGGTCCCACAATGGAATACTATGCAGTCTAACGGCTTTTTCATAGAGGCCTCAAGTATATTAAGGCACCTTCTGCATTCCATGAAACCCTAAATTTGTATGTGGTCATTCAGATTATGCCCTCCATTCAAACCTTATGATAACCAAGTGATCCATTATTATGAATTGTCTGACTTTCTACAAAATGTAAATCTTTTATTTTTCCACACCTACTTCTTCTATATAATTCTCAGATGCTAAATATGTCTGTGGAATTCTGTTTTTTTAAAAATTAAATTTTATTGGGGTGACATTATTCAACACGAACATATAGGTTTCATGTGTGCATTACTAAGTTAAAAATCTGTACATAGCACCATGTGCCCACCACCCAAAGTCAAATTTTCTCTTGCCACCTCATATTAGGGGCCTTTCTCCCCTTTCTCACCCCCCCCCACTGTGGCAACCACCACACTGCTGTTTGTGTTTATAAGTTTCAGTTTTATATTCCATACATGTCTGTGAAGTTCTGAAGAAAACATTTTAACACTACAGTGAACTCTTACTAGTCTTTGAGGACAGAGGAAGAGTTCCTGGAATAGAAACAGGAAAGACTGAGGGATCTTTTAGATGGCCTTTAGATAGCCTGATTTTCTAACCACATTTATATTTCTTTACAAGTGTCATTATATTTCTGGATATCCTCTACTATCAGAAAAATTGTGCATTATGGACCCTAATATGTAAGGTGGCAAACAAATAGGAGAAAATGAGGAGCTGAGGGTTTGTTGTGGTATACATATCGGATAATGGCCTGCATTGCTGCAGAGAGCAGAGCTGGATGACCTCTGGTCTCTCCCATTAAAAATTCTCTGTTTCTGATACTCTGTGAAAATCTTTGCACAAAAATCTTCTTGGACTGGCAGCAATTGTCTTCCACTTTTTTGAACACTTTTGAAAAATACTCTTGAGTGTATGAAAAGGCCTAGAAATCAGAGGCAGTGTGTGCTTCCAGATGATTATCCATTCCTTGAATTCTCTTTGGAGGATACTTGCTGGATAATTACCAGAACAAATCACGGAGTGCCTGGAGGGCCCGCAAGGCAAAAGAGGTCCCTAGACAGAATGGCACAGTAGGCAAAGTTGTCATTGGTTTGCCCTACCTCATTCCCACTTCCTATCTCTAGCTTTTCTATGGCTTCACACTGCCCCCTACCCCCAACTCCTGGCTCTCTAGGACCATTAGCTATACACTCTGTTAAAACATATAAGATATCCTTGCCTGATCTCTTTCCTAATAAATACAGATTCATGCTATATTCCAGTCCCCTAGGCACTCTTCTTGAGTGATAGCTCTTTTTGAGTGACAATTAGCTCATCTGGCATACATATTTCTGCTGTGAATTACTGTTTCTTATATCATTTGCAGGTTAGCAGGGGTGGGCTCTTTGGGGTTGTGTGTTAACATGCTGAAGACCAATCAAAGTCTAAGGGACCTTTTCTTCACACTGCTTTACTACAAGTTACATTTTACACATTACTGCCTTCTATCAAAAATAAACTTGAGGGAGTACATTAGTCTTGATTTGTCCATTTCCTCTTTCTCTCTTATAATGTATATTGTCTTCCTGTTATATCACAGCTTCAAGAGTCATTTGGCTCTTGAAGACCACCAGCAGTCACCTGATCACCAAACTGTTAAGCCTGTTGACCTGTTCATAAAGTTAGACAGTGCCCTCTACCCCAATCTCTGGCCTTCTTTGGCACTCTACTCCTTTGCTTTCTCTGACTGATGAAGTTCTGCTCTTACATGCTGGGCTCTTTTCCTTTGTTTAAACCAGCCGTGGGCAAACTACGGCCCAAGGGCCGGATCCGGCCCGTTTGAAATGAATAAAACTAAAAAAAAAAAGACCGTACCCTTTTATGTAATGATGTTTACTTTGAATTTATATTAGTTCACACAAACACTCCATCCATGCTTTTGTTCCGGCCCTCCAGTCCAGTTTAAGAACCCATTGTGGCCCTTGAGTCAAAAAGTTTGCCCACCCCTGGCAAAGCTTCCACAAGAAGAACTTAGACTTTTCTTTCCTTCTCCCTAACCCACCCAGCTAACCACAAAATCCTCAGCCTGACATCTGCTAGATTGCAGCTCTGTTGCTATTGCTTCCATTTAATTTTGTGTTCCTTTTTCTTGAAATGTTTGCTGTACTTTCCCGTCTCTAGTCTCTTCCCCTGTGTCTGTCTCACACACAACCTTAATTGTCTAGTCTTGATACTCCTGCTATGTCTCAAATGCTTTTGTTTCTCGACTCCTGCTGCATCATTCTTACCTTTCTTTGAAATCTAATTCGTTCATTATTTTCTTTCCTCAGTCTCTACCTCTCCAATAAACACCATTCAAGAGAAAGCCAGGTGGGCCCCTCATAGTCCTGTCCTGAAAACATCTTCTGTTTCCTGGGGCTCCCATAACAAATCACAACAAACCTAGGGTCAAAAACCCACCCACAGAAATTTATTTTCTTAAAGTTCTGAAAGCCACAAGTTCAAAATCAAGCTGTTCACAGGGCTGCCCCCCCCCGCCCCCCCGAAGTCTCTCTGAAATAATTCTTCTCACCTCTTCCAGCTTCTGATGGCTCCTGGCATTCCTTGACTGTGGCTGCATTGCTCTAATCCCTGCCTCCATCATCACATGGTCTTTTCCTCTTTGTCTCTCTGTGTCTTCTTCTCTGTCTCTAGTAAGGATAATTGTCATAAATTTAGAGCCCACCCTAAGCCCAGGATGATTTCATCTGGAGATCCTTAACTTAATCACATCTGTTTCTGAAAGTCATTTTACAGGTAGCAGAGGTTAGAACTTGGACATATCTTTGGGGACACTGTTCAACTCATTACACCTCCTTCCTCTAAATCTGTTCATTTACTATAGCAACCTTTCCTCCTGGAATGCCTTGAACACCTATTGCAATTTGCCTAACTCCCTCCCAGTTTTGAATTCTACCGCAAATTTCAACTTCTCTGTGTAATGTCCTCTCAGTCCCTAGACTTAATATCTTTTTCAAAGTCTCAGATTACCATGTATCTCTCCAATAGAACCTATCATAGTCTTGACGCAGAAGTATGTATGAACCTATGTATCTTTCTTATCCAGAATACTTTCAGTTTTTGAGGACAAGACCACTTCTGTAGAGCCCAGCAGAAAATTTCATATTGAAGCTAGTTATGCATTACTTAAAATGAGTGGATTGCTAAGACAGTGTAGGGGACTTCATGTCCATGGTGAACAGTGGGGATCTCTATGGGTTGACAGGCTGTGGTTTTTATGTCTTAATCCAGAGAGAGCTTTTAAGAGAGGGATGCAATATAAATAAAGATAAAGTAGCTAAGCAACTTTGCACCCAGTACCAGGATTTCTTTTTTAAACAAAATGGAGCAGTCTTATAATTCACAGTCTGTTAGGCACTAAAGGAGACCAGTGTCTAGCAGTCCAATGGTAAAGATAAGTGTATGCTTTGCCTAAAGCAGTGGTCGGCAAACTCATTAGTCAACAGAGCCAAATATCAACAGTACAACGATTGAAATTTCTTTTGAGAGCCAAATTTTTTAAACTTAAACTATATAAGTAGGTACATTGTTATTAACTTAATTAGGGTACTCATAAGGCTTAAGGAGAGCCACACTCAAAGGGCCAAAGAGCCGCATGTGGCTCGCGAGCCGCAGTTTGCCGACCACAGGCCTAAAGCCATATAGCGGCTCCATGACAGTCAGGAATGGAGTGCCCAGGTTTTCTCACTCAAAACCTAAAGAGTAGTTTTTCCAGCATTTTCCTGTGTAATATAGCCAATTTAATCTTTCTCTGTGAACCCGTCCATACTCTAATTAATGGCAAGGATGACAAAATTTACTTTGTTTTAAAGAAGCTTTGAATTCTCGAATGCCTTGAGCATGAAATATCTTAAATTGGAAAATAACTAAGTACAAATAACACTGAAATGTATTTCTCACATTTTAAATGTATAAAATAGCCAGTTTTCTTTTCACCTCATCTCACATTCTCACTAATAAGCAAAAGTCAGTAGATCATGTGTCCATTGGGTTTTGTGGTCATTAGTCTGAATCAGAAAGGTTGTCCTCTAATTGCTTACACCCTGCGTAAAGCACTCTGTTGACTAAGTTGAAACCAGCTTCCTTAGCAACAAAGTGAATCTCTAGGTCAAAAGCCTTCACCAGGTTTGTTTTTTTTTTAATTCTTAGATGTGTTGTTACCAGTATGGGAATCATTAGAAACTATTCTTTTAAAATTACAAATGGTTGTTATAACTACTTTCAGAATGAAAAGTCAGGACCGAAAGATTCCTGCTTCACTTATAAAATTATGTATTTGGAAATCTTGCAGAATACAAAATTAAATCCCATTTAGCTATGATTTAGTAAATCAAGGCCTTTTATGAAAATAGAATAAAATTGGGTTATCCAAGAAAAACTGGGACAAGTGGTTATTGTGCTATGCTTTATCAGCCTTACTAAAAGCCAGAGACAAATAATATGTAGATAGATACTCAAGAATACCCTAAAAATGAGGGCTAATTATAGAACTGAGACCATAGAATGATCAATGAGAAGTTGAAAACAATATTTAGAGAGCAGGGATTGGATAGTTTTATATGATTCCTAACAATCTCATGATATTAAATTAACATTAATAATAATGAGATAACTAATATTTACTGAGATCAAACTATGTGCCTAACCTATGCTACTGCATTAGTAGAATCTACTGTCCTAATAGTTTTATGTCTATTCCCTTAGTTCTCAAGGTAAACTTATGTCATAATTGTAATAATAAAGTATGTACTAATATTGTTCACATTTTATGATTTTACAGATGAGGAAACTAAAACACAGAGAATCTAAGTAACATGCTCAAAGTCACACAACTTAATAAATAGAAAAACAGGGATGGACTGTGGTATGTAGACTCCAGAATGCATTTTCTTAACCTCCATGTCATCATCAAAATTTACTTATATGTCTCCATATGTTTGGTTATATATATATATATATATATATATATATATATATATATATATATATATATATATATATATATGGTAATGTATTGTAAGGTATGCTGGGAAGATTGGTTAAAATGTCTCTGAAATAGTGTGTGTGGGTGACTAGGATGTGTACATTCATTTTCTGGTGAGTTTTTGGGAAAGGCACATGAAGGAGAAATCCTTTCTTTCCCCCATTTTCCCCAATTGTCTAGAATGGCTTGTTTACTTGACAACCACACATGCAAACACAACATGAAAAATTGGGGCAGTTAGGCCTCCCACACCCTGTGAATGGAACATACTGATGGTTGATCTGTCCCCCTGAGGGGAGGTGCTGGACCACCATGCAGGAGCAGTGAGATGGGGGCCCTAGGTTCTGGGCTCCTCTCTAATTGCTGTTTTTGCCTTTCTTCTTGTCTTCCTAATCCCTTTTACTTCCAGACATGGTGGGTGGCCTTATCATGGAGAGCAGCATCTTAACAAGAGGGGACTGAGCCTTTCAGTAGATTTTTGGGCATCAATCTGATGTGTTTTTTTTTTTGAGGAATTCTTGTCCTGAATTGATGGCCCAAAAGTAGTGATTTGGTTTTACTCTGTGGACAATCTGCCCTGGTGATCCAGTATAACTGGTCTTGTGCTATATGAAGGGAGAGGTCCCTCCCAGGAAACACAAGACTGGTCTATTTTATACAAGCTGTAACTCTTATGGGCAGGGATGACCTATCAACTAAGGATATGTCTCTCCAGGCAATTGGTTGCAATTGATAACATATATAAAAAAGACTCTTGTTAATGAATTTTCCAATAGTTTTTTTCCTGTTGACTTACATTGGTCCAAGTTCAGTCATTGGTATCACTGTCTGAATGCCCTTTACCTTTTGAGTGATGTGACAGTGGTATTGCTTGACAAGCACCATACCTGGGTATTTCCCTAACTGGGGTGGCTGTTGACTAGCTACCTCCTCATTGTTCTTCATTCCTCATACTCTTCCCAATGGAGAGCTCATTCAAATTCCATTACCTCATTATCCCTTCCATGCAATAACATTCATCACCGCTGCTCCATTTCAATAAATACCTCCTTGCCTACTGGATATATCCAAGTGAATTTCTCACAATCACTTCAAACTCAGAATTTCCAACATCATTAATTGTCTCCTATAAAAATTATGTCTTTCTTCCTAACAGTCTGCTGGTAATGCAATAGTGCTAGTCATCCTTACTCTGGAATTTTTTTTCAACCCATCTCTCCTCTTTATCTCTTACTTTTCTTTATACATAACATTTTGGGGACTCATTTCTTCATCCTGATTTCCAAGGAACCGCTTTGCCCTGCAGTGGCCTGATTCCTGCCCTGATATTAGTCCCCAATTCTCCTGCAGATTAAGATGGGTTCTATCTTCAAATTCTGGGACTCATCCCATTTATAGACAGAGGAAAATTAAAGAACATGGAGCTAATTGTTTTCATCCCTCTCAGAATCAAGCATCATAATTTTAATCACTCATTTAAAATTTTTAAATTGTTTATTAGCCAAGTAATATGTGAATATTTTCATTGTAATAGTTGAAACATTACCATTACAACTGAAGTCTCTATTGACCTTCCCTAGTCTACCCCAGTGTATTCCGTTTGTATCCTTCCAGATCTTTTCCTAAGCATTAACACACATACATGTATTCATAGAATATACTACTATATTTTTTCCAATACAAATTATCACATATAAAAAGTATCACACCATACATACCTTATAGCATTTTTTTAAACTTTATTTCCACTTATTCAATAAATACTTATTGGGGAGCTACTAGGTGCCAGGCACTGTCCTCAGTTATTAAGAATACACAGGACAACCAACAGAAGAAATAAAAACCCTTGAGTTCATGGAGTTTACATGGGCAATCTATTCATATGGTACAAACACATATATCTTATGCTTTTCAAAGACTATGTAGCAGTCCATATAATGAGCATGTTGGAGTTTGTTTAACCATTCCTGTATTGATGGACATTTAGATTGTTTGCAATGTTTGGCTATGACAATACTACCATGAGCATCCTGATTTGTGCTTCCTTGGACACCTGGTGTATCTCTCTTTGGTAGATGCCAAGAAGTGGAACTGCTGAGCTGAGTGCCCTCCAAAGAGGCCCAGCACTTCCAGTGGCATGTATGAGAGGAATCACTTTTGCACATCCTTGCTAATGCATTTTATTCATTTCATGAATGCAAAATGATATCTTGCTATTATTTAAAGTCAATCAAGTTTTTATAATTTCCACCTACACACTACTATGGGTGAAATGTATAGACTTAGTCAAATCACCACCACCATATAAGTAATATGCAAATTAACCACCACTCTGTGACAAAGATGGCGGTGCCCATAGCCGGGGGGCGTGGGACGTGTGTGTGTGTGTGTGTGTGTGTGTGTGTGTGTGTGTGTGTGTGTAAGATGCTGGAAACATCGCCCCAGCGACACGAGCTCAGCATCCCGCACCCCAGCCACACGGAGGGCGGGGCCTTTGGCCAAAGGCCGGGCGCGGGATGCTGGCATTGTTGCAGGCTGGGCTGAGAGACCCTCACCTCCCGCACCCGTGCATGAATTTTGTGTACCGGGTCTCGAAATATATATATTACAAATTTACCACCTCAAACATTGAGGGAGACAGATATCAAGGATAATGCAGGGAAAAATGGAAATCAAGTGACTACAAAATAATAAATAAGCAGCTATCTTTGGTCTCCCTTGCCCTTCTTTATGGTTAGATTTAATGTTCCTAAAGTTTCCCTGAAACCTAGAGATCAGTCGCCCTGCTGGTCCTCTCTGATCTTCTTTCTGGCTTGTTCCTCAATGCCCGAATCTCAGCTCTGATAATCTGCCTATGAAAGAAGAAACATGTGCTAACTTGGCAAATCCAGAGGGAGGTTGGTAAGAGAAAAAACAGCACACACAAAGGTTACTGTGCAGAGAACTACTGTGCTGGGCACAGAGGAGGTCCCACTCAGTGTAGAATGAGTGAATGAATTAGTCATGAGTATTTCAAAGTCTAAAGCAGGAGTCCAAGAATAGGGGGGGGGGGTGAGGGTGGAGAGAGGGCAGGAGCCTGATCATGAAGAATGTAGTATGATATACTATTAAAGATTTGGCTTTGACCTTATGGGCAAAGGGAAACACTTCCATGTCCATTAGAACTTACCTATAAAGCTATTGTCTTTTGTCTGGGTCTTATTGTTGAAATAAAAATAAAGGAAAAAACTAGCACTTTTCAGAGAAACCTCCTCCTGGTATTAAGATCACTGAATTAGGACTACAGGATAGTTTGATGAACACAATTGGAGCAGAGGGATAAGGATGGCTTTGAGGGAGAATATAACTGTCTGAACAATGCATTCCTTTGTTCAAGTATTTATTAGTGCTTAATATGTGCCAGGTACTGTTTAATTGTTGATGATATCAACTGCACACACACACATACACACACACACATTTCTACTCTCATGGAGCTTATAGTCCAGTGAAGGTGGGGGTGGAGTGGGGGGACATGTGGTAAACAAGCAACCATGTACTATGTCAGGTGGTAGATGCTTTGAGAAAAGCTCAAGTAAGAAGTCACTGAGAATGATTGGAAGAGTGAGAGTGAAGAATGCAGATGAGAGGGTGGGAGCTTTCAAGGTAGAGGGGACAACAAGTGTTTGGAATGTAGGGAACAGATATTTTTGGAGCACCTACCATACACCATTCTAGAATGCTAGAATAGAAAGGGAGGTTGATTACTGCTCATATGAAGAATACCTCCATGATATACTCTCCTTTATTAGTTTGTCTCTTAAGGGTATGTGAGTTTATTAGGGCTATTGCAACAAAGTACACAGTCTGGGTTTCTCACACACTAGCAATCAGTCCAAGATCAAGAGGTAGGCAGAATTGCTTTCTTCTCATGCCTTTCTTGTTGGCTTGTAGATGGCTGTCATCTCCTGGTGTTCTCACCTGGTCTTTCCTCTGTGTGTGTCCATGTTCTAATTTCCTATTCTTATGAGGACACCAGTAATATTGGATTAAAACCCACCCATGTGACATTATTTTACTTAAATTATCTTTTTAAAGGCCCTATCTCAAAATACAGTCATATACTGAGGTCCTGGGCTCCAACATATGCATTTTTTGGGGGGAGAGGAAGCAATTCACCCCACAAGAGAATTAATTATTTCTAAGTTAAGAATAATTATTGGGCCACTGTCATGGCCCCTATTATTTTTTCAAACCCCTATTTGTCTTTTAAGACTCAACTTAGTCCTCACCTCCAAATGCCTCCTCTTAGCTCTAGTCTGATGTACTGCCCTGTCCTGTCTCTGCCCATGAAATCCATGCCTATCTCTGCCATAACCCTTATTGTATTTTAGTATAATCCTCTGCTTGTTTATCCCTGTCCCAATCAGTCTGTGGGCTCCTTGACATGGTGGGAACTGGGTCTTTGGTGTTGATCTCCACTACCATTTTCTGGTACATCATGAGTGCTCCATAAAGATCTTCGCTGAAGCAATGTATACATAATCTGAATTCATATCAGAGTCATCTCCAGAGGCTGGGAGGATCGTTGCACACTGTCCCTCAAAGGAAAGCCCAAGAGAGTGGGAACAGCTGATGAAAGAGTATCAGGCTGGCCCTAGCTGGTTTGGCTCAGTGAATAGAGCATCGGCTTCTGGATCAAGGGGTCCCAGGTTCGATTCCAGTCAAGGGCACATGCCTGGGGTTGTGAGCTCGATCCCCAGTGGAGGGCTTGCAGGAGGCAGCTAATCAATGATTCTCTCTCATCATTGATGTTTCTATCTCTCTCTCTCTCTCTCCCTCTCCCTTCCTCTCTGAAATCAATAAAAATATATTTAAAAACAGAAAAAAATTAAAAAAGAGAGTATCAGGCTGGAGGGTCCTTCTAGGGAGTAAGTCTTTGGACTTCTCTCCTATTCCAATATGAGGAGTAGATAACTAGCCTTTCAAACTACTCCTCCCCTAAGGTCCATCCTCAGAGCAACTATTCCCTCACTAGGAAGACAAGTATGGGAGAGCCTGGGCTCTGATAAAGATATCAGCTACAAATGCCTTGACATGTAACCCTTCTCCCTTATTTCCCCACTGATGGGGGTGGCTTTGGGTCTAAAGGCCAGGCATGCCTGCTAATAAAGAGTCTCATCTTCTTGCCTACCAGTTGCAGGAGGCCTCTTACTTCTTCTTTAGGGAGTGGTTACTTTACACCATTATGAGAGCTTGAAGGACCCCCTAGCCCTTCAAGTAGTTACTTATAATTTTAATGGTTTTACTGGCTGTGTTTATCTATGCATGTGAGCATGGCTGGAAGTTTTACTAAAAACAAAAAGAAAGAAAAATAAAATGAAAGAAAGGAAGAGAAAAAGAATGAAAGGAAGAGAAAAAGAGATATAAAGAAAAAAGGCAGAAAGAGAAAGAAAGGAAAGAAGAAAAAGGAATGGAATTGCTCTAACAGATGACTGGCTTGCCTCTGAGAAGTAATCAGAGTGTGAGGCTTGCTTGGTTTTGATTTGTTCTCTTTTAAGATGAGACCATCTCTTGCTTGCAGCAGTGATTGCCATTTCTCTGGGCTTACTCGGGAGGGTCTGTGAGGTTGTTTTATTCCAGTTAACAGCTAAGTAATTGGAAGTGTTCAGGGTGAGAGGCACCAGTGACAGGAGGAAGGGATTAGCCATTGAGAGATAACTGGGAGTGGGGGCAAAGGAGGGGTGGGAAGGTTATTAAAAATATCACACAGAAGGATGTTTTTAGAGAAGTGGCTCCACTTTAGATGGTCCCACAGCAAAGTTAAAATGGCCATTGTGAATCAGCTGGCTTTCGGCTCTAAGATGCTTTCTCTTTAGTGGGTCTTGTGTGTAGATACATTGGTAGGTCTTGATACCTGAATGTGTCTATATTGCACTAATCTATAGGCAGTCCCTAATGATGAATGAATTATGCTCCTACAGTTGAGTCTTAGGTTGGTTAGTGAATTTTATGAACTCAGTTTTCTCTACCAAAGAGCATACCCTATGACTTCAATGTACACGGTGGAGGCTGATTTCCTGATTTCAAACTATGCTTCCATCACTTAATGCTTGTGGATTGGAATGAGTCACCTTAAGTGTTAGTTTCCTC
The DNA here is from genome assembly GCF_963259705.1 of Myotis daubentonii. Lineage (NCBI taxonomy): Eukaryota > Metazoa > Chordata > Mammalia > Chiroptera > Vespertilionidae > Myotis > Myotis daubentonii. The sequence continues at coordinate 18,148,887 of NC_081841.1, forward strand.
ATGGGTAAAATGGGAATAATAGTAGCAATTCTTACCTTGTGAGAGACTTTGTGGGAATAAGGATCTAGGAGAAATGCTTCTTGCCAGGCACTTAGGATAGCCCATTTGGGCCAACCACTGCATCCTCGGCCCCTATCTTGTCAACTTTCCCCTCTCTCCTTTACTTCCTCCCCCCTCCCTCTCTATTTGGCCATTGCACATGGGACCTTTGGATTCAGAAGGGTCATTTCCAGAATTCATTTTTTTTTCTTTTCCAGGAGACCAGACCACTGAGAATCTTACTATCCTATATAATAAAAGCCTAATATGCTAAGTGTCTGGTCGACCAGTCGGCCATTCAACCAATCAAAGCGTAATATGCTAATGAAATGCTAAGGCCACTTACTGCTTGCTATGACATGCACTGACCACCAGGGGGCAGACAGTCAACTGGTCGACCAGTCGCTATGTTGTGCACTGATCACCAGGGGGCAGACGCTCCTACCAGTAGGTTAGCTTGCTGCTACTGGTGGGGATGGGGACTGAGTGAGAGGGGCTGGACACGCCCTGGAGCTCTTCCATGGTCGGCCAACATCCCGTGTCTCTCCCTGGTCCCATCATGCACCTGTGGGGTCCCTCAGCCTGGCCTGCACCCTCTCAGGAGATGTCGGAGAGCTGGTTTCGGCCCGACCCCACAGGAGTAGTGCCGCGCAGCCAGAAGCTGGGCTCATGGCTGGTGAGAGGAACCCCCCCTCCCCCAGTGCACAAATTTCGTGCACCAGGCCTCTAGTAAATTATAAAGTAATAAGCAATCCCAGTTGTCTTTCCATTTCTCCAAAGTAGATAAGCTTGATTCTTGATAAAACCCCTATGAGGATGCTCATAACCTTGTACCTGATCAGGCATGGGCCTTTAACAGAACTGGCTCTGAATGGTTCTGTAGCAATAGTTGGTGTTACTGAGGCATGGGATGCAACTCTCTCACAATACTGAATGCCCATTTAATCCTCTGCATCCTCTGCTATCTCTCCTTCCAAGGAGGCCCAATGACATCCTAAAAGTCTTTTAACTTATCTTGGGATAAGACCCATTAGGAAGAAAGCTGGCTGCCCAGGACTGAGCTGCAAATTGTGGGCATACATTGGAAAATTGGGCACCTTTTGAGCTCAAAGGAAGATCTAGAATTCATGGTGTAGGGAGTAGTGGCGGGGGGCTTCTTCTAACCATCATACCCAAGCCCCTGACTTTTCTTTTTCTTTTTACTTCCCCCTTCCAAATAAATAAGCTAACAATGTCTATAGAATTATTGAGCTTTGTTGTTTGAATTCACTTTCAAGAATTATTGACCCAATAGAATTTAATGACACTTCAGAATTGAGACCCTTTGTGTAAATCCTTCATCCTTTGCAGATTAGCAGCCAGATGGGGTCTGAATGGCCTTAATGTCCAAATGCTAAAATCTATACCAGACTTTCATCTGAAAGAACGTTACTATTCTTACATACTAGCTTGATTTATGAAAACACTGGGACATCCACAATAAAACAACAAAATTTAATTGATGTCCTTTTCCTTTCTAAAAAAACTTAAGTCAACAGACTGATCAACTGAAGATCAGGCACACAAATTCACAGCTTTCTCTCATAGGTTCCTTGTTCATGGCCTGTAAAACCTGACTTCTAACAACGTCAAATTAATTGAGTATGTAGAGAGCAGCCACAACCACTTAAAGCAGACTCTATTTTAACTTCATCCACGGAAAATATGAAAGTGTGTATTCCTAGGTTCTGTGTAAAAAGCTCTCCCTCTATTGCTAGCTTCTGAAGTGTAATTTTAGTTTGAATATTTTATTAGAGACATCTTTACCATCCCCCCAAACTCCCAAAGGAGTATGCTATGCTGAATTTGTTTGCTTTTAGCCAGGTTCTGATGAAAGTATGAGATTACTAGCTCAGTGCCTGGCTCCTTTGGGATAAGAGGATATTGGGAGTTGGAGGAGGGGGTATAGTCCTATTGTGGAACCCCAGCCCATTTCTTTTTAAAATGAGCCCAAGTGCACAGCCCAGGCCCTGTCTGACACACACACAACTTGGGCTGGCACTGTTATTACCCAATCAAGGCATCTGCCCATTTCTAATCCTTCAACGCAGAAGAGACAATTCCACCATTCCACATAATATGTACCAGTTGAATGGATCCCAATTTATCAGGAAAACTATAAATTGCAGAACACCAGGCAGAAACTAAAGTAATAAACCCTGTGATTTCTGTACCATACATTTTATGCTGTTATTTAAGGTCTCCAAGGAGATTGGTGCCATAAAAACCATTTCTCAGGAATTCTGCCAGCTATAGGAGCGCTCTGCAACTGTTCATGCTAATATATTACAACTTGTTTATCACACTCTGGAAGCAGCAGCATCAGCAGCATTACCAAGGGAGGGGAAATGATGCGCATACCCTCTCAATAGGCAGCCAGATTTTTGTTTCTTATGTATACATGAAAAAGGATGCTTTTGTTTTTCTCATCCTCTGACTACTCTTGTACCCCCTCCCCAGAAATAGTCCCTGAGCTCAAAAGAGTCAGAATAGGACTTCTGTTCATCTTCTTACCTCCTCAGGAGACCACACCACTATCATTACAAAGGTAATGTGTGGAGAAGGTTGTGCTGAATTTGCAGGTTAATTTCACAAAGCATCCATGTGACCTCAGGCAGGATTTTTAACTGTTTTAAGCTTTAGTTTCCTCATCTATGCTTTTGTTTTAAGGCATAACAATGCCTCCTGTGAGGATTAAATGAGATAACAGATGTAAAGAGCTCCTTATTGTGTCTTGTGTGTAGCAAGGACTTGAAAAATGTTAGTCCCTTTCACCTAGTTAGTTGATGCAATGAACAGAACATAAGATACCAATTTGTTACTTTTATAAAAGAGTTGAATATAATGGAAGCAAGATCTGAGTGCATTAATTCTGGCTATCTGCAGAGTAGAGAAATCTTTCTAGGCTACTGACAAAGATAACTTCCCTGTGTTAGTCTGCTGGGCCACATGGCAAAGTACCACAGACCTGGCAGCTTAAACAACAGACGTTCATTTTCTCACAGTTCTAGAAGCAAGAAGTCCAATATCAAGGTGTGCCTGTGTTACAGTTGTTCTGGGGGCCTGGGAATTCAGGGGTTCGTGACTTACTATGGGGCTCTTGGCTTTGCACAAGAAAGAATTCAAAGACAAGCCAGCGTGGAGTTTAAAGTGAACGTGAGTTTCTTAGTGAAGCAGGGAAACAGAGTATGGGCTACTCCATAGACAGAGAAGCCCCCCTTTTAGCAGGATTTGCTTTCTTTATTAAGGTTCATTTCATTGGGGAGTAGGGTATTCGATAAGGTGGAGAAATACTGAGGATCTTCCCAGGAATAAGGTGGAGATTTCTCAGAGGAGCTCCATTGACCATTTTGTTTTTTTTATGTGGGCTTTATGTTTCAGATCACTGTGGTATGGGGAGTGTTGTTTAGCTTGTTTATATATTAAATGAGTGTATAATGAGGCTAGAGATTACCATTATTAGTTGCTATGTTGGATCAAGCTGGTCTCTTCTGGTTTTAAGCCATAAGTCCAGTGGGGGGTGCTCTTCCTTCTCCATAGCTCCTGCAGCTTTTATGGATTGCAGCTGTTTCGCCACACACCCTATCGCAACTTCTGAGATCTCCCTCATTGGCTTGTAGATGCCTGTCTTCTCCCATGGTCTTTCCTGTGTGCATATCTGTGTCCTAATTTCCTCTTCTTATAAGGACACCAGTCATACTGTATTAAAGGCCTACCCTAATAACCTCATTTTAACTTAATTATCTCTGTAAAAATCCTATCTCCATATATAGTCACATTTTGAGGTCATGGGGGTAAGGACTTCAACATATAAATTTTTGGGAATGAAATTCAGCTTCTAATCCACCCCCCCCACACACACACACATTGCCACCCCTGTTTTAGTAATAGAAGAGGGATAGACAGGGCCCACTTGATACCACTTGAAGAGGTGTTATGTGGGTCTAGATGAGTTATGGGTTCATTATAACCTTTTAAAACATAAAGTGAATTTGAGAAACTCACCCATTATATTGTTTAATACATGAAGCAAATCTAGCCAATATAGAAGTTTCAATAAAAATATTACTATCTTCCAATGCCCTCTGCTTAATTGGTTACCTAGCGAAGGACTTGAGAAAAAAAATGTCAAGCCTTCACAGTAATGGATTAGCAATATGATGACTGTGAAATCCTTCAGGTTGCCGAGAAGTCATTTCCCAGTTAATAGAGCTGGTAGTTATCTAGTGTGCTGTCACGGGTGGTTTGGCTCATGATGGATAATGGCTGGATCACAGAGTGGGACATCTGTGCCAAGAAGAGGCTCTGCACATCAGCATCCCTGACTTGCTTCTCTGCTCTAGGGACTAAGGCTTGAGAACGCAGAGTGGCTTCTTATCTCTGTGTGGCCAGTGTAGCAAGTGAAGGCAGGGAGGAGCTTAGCAGCCAGCTCATGGGAGCTGGTTCTGGGGAGAGATGTTAGTTTTTTATTGCCCCTGTAACAAAGCACTACAGATGGAGTGGCTTCAAACAACACATATTTATTACCTTCCCTTTCTCGAGGTCGGAAGTCCCAAATCCATTTCATGGGGCTAAAGTGAAGTTGTTGGTAGGCTGGTTCCTTCTGGAGATTCTGAGGAAGAATCTGTTTTCTTGCCTTTCCCAGTTTCTGTAGACCACCTGTATTCTTTGGGTAGTGGCTCCTTCCTCCATCTTTAAAGCCCATAGCATAGTGTCTTTGGATTTCTTTCTGGTTCCATGACCTTGCTTCCATCATCAAATCTTCTCTGTCACCCTGACCCTCTTGCTTCCCTCTTTCACTTACAAGGGCCCTTGTGATTACATTGGGCCCACCTAGATAAGCCAGGATAATCTTGTCATCTCAACAGCCTTAACTTTTTTTAAAATTGAATTTATTGGGGGACATTGGTTCACAAAATCATACAGGTTTCAAGTGTACTACTCATCAAAACATCATCTGCACACTGCATTGTGCACCCATCACTCCAAACAAAGTCTCTTTCTGTCCCCATTTTTCCCCCTTTGCCCACCTCCACCTATCCCCACTCTCATTCCCTCTGGCTATCACCACACCATTGTCTGTAACTATGTGATATATATATCTCAGGCCTGTTATATCTCTGACATAAATTCATCTTGGAACTAGTGTCTCATGCCAGTACTCACCCTGATGCAATGCTTATCAACCTCCTTTTCACTTGATGGTCCTCGGTGGGCTCAGCTACCTCCCCAAACCACAGGGTATCAAGTCTGCACACCCTCTTCTTAGAGGCAGCCTAGAATCAGCCCCTTGTTCTCCATTCCTGCCTTTTGCTCTTCTCTTGTGAAATTCTTTGCTTACCTGTACTGTCCCTAAACCCCATGATTCACATATTTTCTAATCTCCCATCTCCCTCAGACAACAATATGGCTCCATTGTGGTTCACGTTATCAAACCTGTTCCAAAGATGTTGCTAGATATTTTTCCCCAAACATTAATCATATTTAATTCCTTCCTCTTTCAACCATCCACTTATCTACCTCTGACAAGTATCCTGTGACCACTGTGGGCCAGGCACTATTCAATCTATTTGGTAGGAATATTTCTGAAGACTTGGGCTTAAAGAGCTCATGTTGCCTACTTCAGAACCCAGTGACGCCTGCATAATCCTCCTCTCTGTTTCTACTGTCAAACATTCTAGCTCATGCCCTTAACCCTCTCAGAGCATGCAGGAACTTCCTTGCTGTTCCCTTACCTGATTTAGCTTTAATTTAGTTCCCTCAATAAATTGTTGCAGGGTTAATCTTTAGAAAGCAGAGGTTTATTTTAACTTTCAATTGATTTAATCTTTCTATCTAAAACTTCTATAGCTCCCTATTGACTGTAGAATAAGGTCCAAACTCTCTAGTGTGACATACAAAACCTTCCATGATCTGGCTTCTCTTGATCTTTATAACTTTACATCCCCTTTTCCCCTTTCATTAATCCTATCCAAAACTGAATTTCTATGGTTCTCTCCATCTTCTTCTTCTTTACTCCTCACCTTCAGATCTAATCCACACATATTCTGTATTTTTTTTTTTTGCTTTTATTAAAGTATTTGGTCCTGCATGATCTCTTGTATGAGTGAGTCCATTTGTGCTCAATGAATATCTGTTGAATGAATGACTAGGTCCTAGCCTGGTCTTAAGCATATCTCAATCCAAAACCTAATCCTTTGCAGCTTTATCATGGCCATAAATACACTGTATGCTGTATTATATTTGCTTATGTATATATCTTATCACTTCCATAGTTCTTTTGGTGCTCAGGGCCATACATGATTTAGCTTTATCCACCACATGCCAAACCATCCTCCACCTGAGCACAGTGCCCTGTACTTAGTAGGTCCTCAAAAAATTGTGTGTGTGTATGTATGTACGTGTGTGTACATGCATGGGTGTATGTTGAATGCTTAGGCCCTGACAGAATGTTTTGAGGATTATAGAATAGATTTGAGGCACATAACACATAGTAGGCTTTCATCTGGAAACATGAAAGATGTAATGGCTGATAATTGTGCCAACCCATTTCGATAGAGGCATTTAATAATGAATTAAAGGGATGGGTGGCTAATTTTAGGGTTCTTGGACAAAGTGGAAGAGGTGTGTGGGGCAGGGCTCCTCTAATTATCCCACATGGGCAATGGGACCCTCAGCACAGGGGCAGCCTATCCAGTCACACTGGAAGCAATTGATGCCTATTGGCATTAACACTGTAGAGTGAGGTGTGCTGGCTTCTGGTGGAGCCTCAGGTATTGGAATGGGAGTGACTGGGTTATCTATCACAGGGTTGGGAAGAATATTGATTGAACCAGTAAATAAAGGTATCAGAGTTGGGGTGTGAATGAGAATGCTGGTGTGGACCTCTTTGCACTGGTCACCTCTCAGAGTGCCTCTCACAAAGGTGGAGAAGAACTGCAGGTACCGAAGAAATATAGAGCTTCACTGTTGCCTCATTTAGTGAGCAGACAGCTCTCTAACTGTGCCCCCCTGATAACCACATGTGTTCTTGTTCTCTTCACTTGGTGCCAGTCCTGGGGTGCACAGACACAGGCTGGAGCTGTGTCTTTATTAGAGACATTAGCCACCCAGGGAGCCTGCTCAGAGTTGCACGTGGTTTTCTGCTGAGCAGGAGGCCAGCAAAGTCACACGATTTAATTAGAGACAAGATTTCAAGCTTTGTTTATGTTCCCAGGATTTGGCGAGATGGTGCAGCTGGGACCCTGGTATCTCGCTTCCTCTGTTTAGGTAATTGGTACAGCAGGGAGGGCTTTATTGGACCAACGGTAAGTTTTCTTTATTGAAGGTTTCCAATACCCAAAATACATTTCACTGATTTTAAATTAGTCACTGGATGCAATCCAGCCAAGAAAGGCACATGTCTTAGAAACTCTGTTGCTTAAATTCTCCTCTAAGACTTGGGAAAGTCAGGGTTAGAAGCCCAACACACACAACTCTTACATTAGAGATGTAAAGTTAACTATTTTTTTTGTCAGTCTTTTCTATCATTTATCTCCTTTGTACATTTCAGAATGCTGTCAATCCAAACTGAAAGTATTACATGAGAATCCATCATATCACTAGCCCCCTTACCATCACGTGTTCTTCCTAAATACTGACTGATTCAGCCTAATCTTGCTATCTTCTTGTCCTTGGCCATCCCATATCCAGATGACCCAGTGTTGTGCCAAGTGAAGATGACAGTTTTTGGCCTTTGTGCTGTCATTGATCCTTTTTAAACCCATGGCAGATGGCACTAATTAATTGATCATAGCGTATTTTCTCAAAGAGCTGGGTCTAGTGTGTGGAGTTCTACTCAGAAGAGCCCCAGGCAGCCACCACTCATCAGTGAAAATTAGCGTGTGAGATAAAACCTATTTTCCCAATTAAGCAGTTTCTATTGATGCTTAGAAGTAAAAAAATTAAGATTTAGCTCACTTACAATGTCCCTTTCTCCTCCAGGACTTTTAGTTCTTCTACTGATCACCTTTGTAAATTTACATACAGCACATAGTCAAATAATGTCATTTTGTTCAACATTTTTTTTTTTGTTATAACGTTGATGAGATGCCACAGGAACCTCTTATCTGTATCAGTTAGCCTATGATAAAATCAGTTACTTTATATGTCATTTTGCCTAAAGTTGTAGAACCTATTGACATTGAGGACTTAATGTAGTTAAATTCTTCTTTCTTGTTCAACCAGCTTTTAGCAATATTCCTTGATTTCCTGCTTTGTAAGAAGAGTGTAATAGCTTTCTTATAGTTTCCTTCATCTTCCCCCATTTCACTTCTCCTGATCATTCTCAATAGGACAGTCTACCCTCACCCATCTATTCTCATTAGCCTGCTTTGTGTGTTTTTCTTCACAGCATTTTTCACCACTTGAAAGAATACATATTTAGTTTTTAATGATCTCCCCCCAAATAGAATTTACATTTTGTGAAAGGAGATTTTTTTTTGTTTTGTTTAGGGCAATATCCCTAGCACCTAGTATGTACCTGCTTAAGGAATAAATGAATTCTAATTCTGCTCCATACTCTGGTTAACTTTCATTGGCAGAACCAGCCCTTTGTGTGTGAGGAATGTATGAAAAGAACATCCTGCCTTCTGAATCACTAGGACATTGAAAACTTCCATTAAAGGCACTAGGATCCCATTAAAAGAAATCCACTTAACTGATTATCTAGCTTTAACCTTATGAAGTATATTGGCTTCCTGGGGAAATGGAACCCAGAACAGACAAATTTTGATGGGAAGTTTCAGAACATGGCTTTCCTTAAGGAGGTAAATGTTTGGGAGTTGTGGGATCATGCAGCTCAGATATAAATTGAAAGGAGAGCTAGAAAAGGAACTTCAACTACTTAAATATTTCCTATTGGACAGGCTAACAGCTATATGTACAGCAGCAGTGTTCTGAAAAGACTGGCCTTTGAGGCAGACAGACCTGGGTTCCAATTATTTTCTGCCACTCTTAGCTGTGTGACATTGGATGAGTTACTCAACCTCTCTGAAAATTAATGAACACTAATCATAAAGACAAAACCATGTTGAATAACATCTGCATGTTTCTGCTCAATTGCTCAAACTCAAAATGGAAAAAGTCTCATGCCTTGAAAGAATTCAAAGAAACAAAGACAATTATTCAGCTATAAATAATGAGAGGGGTTTAAACAATAGAAGTATTTCATTATCTCTCATTGCAAGGAGTGTGGTGCTAAGTCACTTTCTAGTTAGGTCAGTAGGTCTGTAATGTTAGTGAGCAAGGTCAGAGTCTGCTTCACTATTTCCTCAAGATTTAAGATGGATGCAGCAACTTGAAGGATATTCTTCTGTGACAGAAAGATTAGAGAGCAGGAAAGTATTTTTCCTCCCCCTCCTCCTCCTCCTTCTCCTCCTTCTCCTCCTCTTCCTTCTCCACTTCTTCCTTTTTAATCAGGGAAGACACTCCATCCCAGAAGAAGCAGGTTCTGCCCGTAAGCAGAGGACAGAACTGGCTGTTGGATAGACAACTAAACACTATCTATTGCAGAGATCAGGAGACTAAAGCAATATGCTTGGAGCAGATATTTTCATTCATCTTCAACCTGTAGTACTATACAGGCAACAGTAGGTAACATTAAAAAAAGTCTTTACACAAATCTTGATCCAGGTTACCGAATAAGGGTTACCATTTCCTGCTGTACACTGGACACTTTACAAACATAAACCTATTTACATTTTCCCAACAACATCTCATAAAGTAGGCAGCATTATTCCTTTATTACAGAAATCAAAAAATGTACAGCAAGTTGCCTAAGGCCACCTACTAGCCAGTGGCTGAGTTAGGATTTGAAGCTAGATTTTTCTGACTCCTGTGTGTGTTATACTTTGATGTCTCCACCACACTCTTCCCCAAATACCCACCTGTCTCAGCCAGGAAAGACGGTCTTCTTCTCAGTGGCAAGAAGTTGGTCAAATAACTGCCTTTAAGGCCCTCTCCAACAGTCACCTATGGAGTGAGCACTCTTTGATGACTTTAGAGATCTTTTATTTACTTTTGTTTTTCTCCTATTGTCCTAAAACCATTTTTTAAAAAGTGTGCTTAGTATGATTCAATGATTCTGAATGTTTTTTTCCCCCTCCCATGTTTAATTTTTCTCTCTGACTGCTTCACTCTTGTTTGTAGCTCCCATGGCTGTATAAAGCCAGGGCAATTCTTTGGATGTCAATCATTTTGAAGGGTGACTTTCTTGCATGACTTGGTAAGATCTGAAAGGAGGATAACCACAATGGAGAGGCTGTGGTGAGGCATCCCCTGACAGCTGTCAGTCTTGAGCTTCCAAATGTAATTGCTCTATTATATTCACCACAGCCTGCCTGCTGTGTTCATCAGGCTGCCCAGTGGAACAGAAGGTAATCAGGGTCGAGACTTCCTCAGAAAGTCAGGCACTCACAACCGAAGTCAAAGATATGTAAAAAAAATTACTTGGATGTGATTTTCTCTCATAGAACTCAATTTCTGGATAAGAACAAGAGGAAACAGTGCAAAACTAGGACACGAAAATTCATCTTCACCGAAGAAAATGCAGGGAGAGCTATGAACATTTAATAACTTTTTTATCCAACTGCCCATAGTAAGTGCTTGCTTAATGCATAGACAAGACAGGGAAATTCAGAAAGCCGGCAACTCAAGGCATTTCCAATTTATTTGAAAAACTCTTTGATCTGTTTTGAAATTTAGGATTCCGCTTTTGACTTTGCTAGATAAAGTTGGAGTAGAAATGAATTATTCATATGAAATATTGCCTCAATAACACTGCATCAAATAAACATAATGAAAAGCTGCCCATGTTATGTAAGGGAAGCTAAGTCACAACTCTTTTGAATTGTAAAGTTAAGCACTCGGAGCTAGACTCTTCCCCAACAGTCCTCTATGGGAGAATCCATTTAGGACGATGTAAGGCTCAGATCCTTTTTATTTCTGGCCAGACATGCATTTGTGGTTTATGGGTTTAAACTGCAGTTGCAACCACGGTGTTATTAAATCACACAGTCCTCATCCTGATTCCAAGTCGTTGGAGGCCACAGAGCAATTTCCATGACAGTGTATCCCATACCACTACAGCATTTTATGTTTACCATAGAAATATGGTAACCGGTATCACCACCATGAATCCTGCCTATTCTAATGTTTTCAGCAACCACTGGGGAATATCTATAGCCATGCCTTAAAGGGAAAACTTTAAGGCAAATAGACCCCTCACTTAACAGTGATGTCTCTTTTCTGATGAAGCTTAGGCTTATAGATGAAAAGAGAGAGAGAAGGATAAAGTGAACTAAAATAAATAGTGCACGTCAGGAGTATTGAACTCTGCTTACATTCAATATGCAACACTTGAATTCTTGCTGACAATCTGATTTTAAAGAGTTATAGTTCAATAAAGGTATAGGAAGTCACCAGAGTTAAACTTGGGCAAATGGTGAGGAAGACAGTCTATCTTCAGATTTGCCTTTGCTTCCTTCCACTGTCCTCTGGATACTTGAGGCTCCACAGGAGCAGGCCCACCACACAAGTGGATGCTTCGTGTTTCCCAGTCACTGATTTAGTTAGGGTCACCAAGGGGTTTTATAAAATCAGATTCCCGATGGCAGACTAGACCTGAATTGGAGTCTCTGTGAGTTGGGGAACGACCTACTCATCCTAAGGAACTGATGCTCAGCTGGCTATGGGAGCCACAAGTGGTGTGGGGTGCAAGGATTCAGAGCACAAGCCCTGCATTTGGCCAGTGGGGGAACCTTGGGCAAGGTCATGAACCATTCTGTTTCTGCCACCTGTGAAATGGTGACAGCAATGCCCATCTCTCAGGGTGGTTGTGAGAATTCAGTGAGATGTTTTCTCAGCCATCTGAGCCCAGTGTCTTAGATGTGTTAAGACTTCAAGTGGAAGGATGGAATTTGAAGACACTTCTTGGTGCTAGAGTCTGGGGTAGCTCCAGCTTGAGTTTAGGTTTCTTTACTTATGAATCGAGAGCAATAATACCCGCTCATTCTGTCACTGAAAATTGTTCTAAGGAATAAATGAGACTATGTAGTGGTTCAACTTAGACTTTATATAAAATAAGTATTATAACAATGTTAAAATAAATTTTATAATATAAATTATAAATATATGCATATAGAAAATAATATATAAATGTAATACCCAAATAAAATAATAATGGTAAATATAACTTGAGCACAGACCCTATAGCAGGCACTGTATTTGGTATGTGAGTTAGTAACACTGCTTCTCAAAAAAACATGTATTGTTTATTGAGAACTCTTGGTTTTGCACTTGGTGAGGGGCTATCTAGCATTCAAAACAAGCTCTTATAAAGCTCTTAATATGATCCATTCCAAGTGCTTTATATATGTGTATTAATTTAGTTATAACTACCAGGAAGCCCTTGTTATTTTTGCCATTTCACAGGTAAGGAAAGTGAAGCCAAGAGAGGTGAAGTAACATGCTCCATGTCAGACAGTGAGTGCTAGATTGTGACTTGAACCTTGCCATTCTGGCTTTGGAACCCGCTCTAAACTACAATTCTAAGCTGTATATATGACATGAAATATATTTCACAATATAGTGCCTAATACATTTTTGTCAAATAAGTGACCCCAGTTTCCTTAGAACTTTGTGTCTTCTGAGGACAACACCATCAGACTCAGAGGGAGAACTGCCTGGCCTTACTGTCTCACTTTTCTTAGTGGATCCCCTCTAGAATACTGTGCTTAGCTCTAGGTGATGGGTTTAAATGGCATATAACATTTCCTCCTCCCTCCATCCCTCCCTTCCTTTTCTTCCTTCCTTCAAAAATATTGATTAGGCATGTGCTATGTTACAGGCACCATGCTAAACTCTGAGAGTTTACTAGTAAAAAGGAAAGCATGGGCGGTTGCCCTTAGAGAGCCAATGTTCTAGTGAGGAGGAGAGGTAATATAACAAGTGACTACCAAATATGTGGGATTAACATGAGGACTGGGGAGATGCAAGGTGCCATGGGAGTGCATGGCTTGGTATCCTAAGGACCAGGGAAGATGTCCTTGAGGAAGTGCCACCTAAGCCAAGGCTGGAAGCATGCATCAGCCAGGTGATGATGTTGCTGGTGAACACTTAAGAAAGTGTCTCAGGCACAGGAAATAGTATGGACCTGGAGGTGAGATAGAGTGTAGCTTGTTGTAGAAATTAAAATAATTTTTCTATGTCTGGGCTAATATTTCCAAGGGGTGGGGATTGGAGAGATGACAAGAGAGAAGGTAAGAGAAGATCAAATTATAAAGAGTTTATGTGAGAGAAGAGAGAGGGTTTGAACTGGCTGCTCAGAGCCACTGGGAGCTATTGAGGGTTTTCAGCAAGGGTGTAAAATCGTGACATTAATGTTTTGGAAAGCTGCCCAGAAATCAGCCCCAACCAATACCCTCAATTAATATTTGACAAAGGAGGCAAGAACATACAATGGAGTCAAGATAGTCTCTTCAATAAATGGTGTTGGGAAAATTGGACAGATACATGCAAGAAAATGAAACTAGACCACCAACTTACACCATACACAAAAATAAACTCAAAATGGATAAAGGACTTAAATATACGATGGGAAACCATACAAATACTAGGAGAATCCAAAGGCAACAAAATCTCAGACATATGCCGAAGCAATTTCTTCACCGATACAGCTCCTAGGGCATTGGAAACTAAAGAGAAAATAAACAAATGGGACTACATCAAAATAAAAAGCTTCTGCACAGCAAAAGAAACCATCAACAAAACAACAAGAAAACCCACTGCGTGGGACAACATATTTGCCAATGTCATATCTGATAAGGGCCTAATCTCCAAAATTTATAGGGAACTCATACAACTTAACAAAAGGAAGATAAACAATCCAATCAAAAAATGGGCAAAGGATCTAAATAGACACCTTTCAAAAGAGGACATTCAGAAAGCCAAGAGACATATGAAAACATGCTCAAAGTCACTAATCATCCGAGAGATGCAAATGCAAATCAAAACAACAATGAGGTACCATCTCGCACCTGTCAGACTGGCTATCATCAACAAATCAACAAACGACAAGTGCTGGAGAGGATGTGGAGAAAAAGGAACACTTGTGCACTGCTGGTGGGAATGCAGACTGGTGCAGCCACTATGGAAGACAGTATGGAGTTTCCTCAAAAAACTACAAATGGAACTCCCATTTGACCCTGTGATCCCACTTCTAGGAATATATCCCAGGAAACCAGAAACACCAATCAAAAAGGATATATGCACCCCTATGTTCATAGAAGCACAATTCACCATAGCTAAGATCTGGAAACAGCCTAAGTGCCCATCAGTAGATGAATGGATTAGAAAACTGTGGTACATCTACCCGATGGAATACTATGCTGCTGTAAAAAAGAAGGAACTCTTACCATTTGCAACAGCATGGATGGACCTGGAGAACATTATGCTAATTAAAATAAGCCAGTCAATGAAAGAAAAATACCACATGATGTCACTCATTTCTGGATAATAAAAACCATTATAAACTTATGAACAAAAATAGATACAGAGGCAGAGCTGCCTCGAACAGACTGTCAAACTACAGCAGGAAGGCCGGGGAGGGTGGGAGGGCAGGAGGGGGGTGGGTAAGAGATCAACCAAAGGACTTGTATGCATGCTTATAAGCATAACCAATGGACATAAGACACTGGGGGGTAGGGGAGGCCAGGGGATTGTCAAGGGCAGGGGAGAAAAAAAATAAATAAAAAATAAAAAAAAGAAAAAAAATATTTTGGAAAGCTCACTTTTGCTCTAGTCTAAAGCAGTACTGTCATTCCCCCCCCCCCCCTCCATCCCTGGTTTCACTTTCCACAGTTTCAGTTACTTGCAGTCAACCGCAGCCTGAAAATATTAAATGGAAAATTCCAGAAATAAACATCTCATAAGTTTTAAATTGCATGCTCTTCTGAGTAGTGTGATGAAATATGGTACCATCCTGCTCCACCCTGTCTGAGACACGAATCATCTCTTTTCCATCACATCCACACTGTACACACTCCCCATCTGTGAGTTACCTAGCATGTTGGTTATCAGATTGACTGTTGAGGCATCTCAGTGTTTGTGTCCTCATTCTTATAGTTGCTTAATGCTGTGCTACAATGCCTATATCATCCACCTCACTCTATCTCATCACCTGGGCATTACATCATCTCACATCATCACAAGTACACCATATGAGTACACCATAATAAGGTATTTAGAAAGAGAGACAACATTCACAAAACTTTTATTACTGTATATTGTTATAATTGTTCTATTATTAGTTATTGTTAATCTCTTACTGTTCCTAATTTATAAATTAAACTTTATCATAGGTAAGTATGTAGAGGAAAAAACAATATATATAGGGTTTGGTTACATATGTGGTTTTAGACATATACAGGGGGTCTTAGAACATATCCCCCATGAGTAGGGGGGCCCTGTAATTGTAAGGGAGCAAGAATGGAGGCAGAGGGAGCTGCTCTGGTATCCAGGTAAGGGATACCAGTGGCCTGGAGCAAGTGGGACAATGGGGTGAAGATGAATCTAGGAGTTATGATCAGCAGGACTTGGTGACTGCATGTGAGGGGTGACTGGGATATCCTCAGGAAACTCTGTCTTAGAGAACTAAAAATAAATTCATTAGGCGAATTGAGTGTATTTAGTTATTCAGAAGTAGAGTGAAGTGGAGACATGAGAGGTAGTATTTTCAAATATTTAGTATAGCATTGCTTTCAACAGGTTTTGATGAACTCTACTGTCTCCCTCAGAAAGAATGACCAGCTAAGAGTGCATCTATTAAAATATTATATTGACACAATGAAGCAAGCTGAGTACACGTGTTCTGTGAACTCATGCATCACATTGTAGAAATGTGAGAGGCCTTGGGGTATATCTCAGTCCAGATATTCTCCAGCACAAACCCCCGGGTGAGGAAGAGGGGTCAGGGGCACTGGAGGAAAGGCCAGTTGAGCTCCAGCTGTCTGATGCCTCTGTCGGGCACACAGGGATGCAGAGTAGGTACTTCTGGAACTGAGCTGGATGGAATGTGTCGGGCTTCAGTGGGTGGGCCTGGAGTTACAAGGAGGCAGATACCAGCAAGGCCCAAGGAAGAATATTCTGACCATTGTCTGGCAATTGTTTCAGTGCAGTGAGCTCCTCATTCTGGAGATGTTTAAGCAGATCTGGCCATACATCTGTCCAACAGAGGTTTTCTGTTGGGGGCCACATCACATTATCTCTAGTGTTCCTTATGACTGCCTGTAAATAAATGATTCTAAGGAATCACACTCCCTACCACCGGGGGGAAAACATGCATCTCTCCCTTGTGGCTATACCAGCGCAAGTCTGTATGAGAAGCACAGATGATTATTATTGGAGCTTTGAGTCTCTCCAAAGAGCATCGTTGCTCTGTCATTCCAGACATTTGCCATCTTACAGTTGTATTACAGCCTTGCATATTGTCTTTGCTTCTCTAAACAAAATTGGAAAGGGGATTTACATTTTATCAAAAGCTAACTCATTAAGTTCTTTTTCAGAGAACTTTGTTTTATGATCAGTGCATGATTTCAAGTGCGGGAAAAATATTACAAAAGATCCAAAAGAAAATATTATATCAATTCTATCTCTAGCTTGACCACCTTACAATAAAGAAGCAGAGATTCAATCAGCTGTTAGGGCTCCAAGTGAGCATGAGTTATAGGTGTTGTTTACAATTCCTTTTGAGAGCACTTACATAATATGAACAAATAGCTGCTAAGGACCCTCCTAAAGCTGTCCAATTTATTTTACTTATGTCCAAATTTTTAATGTAGGTTTACTAAGTAAATAGAAGCCTATCACCCCTTATGCCACCTTTGTTCCTCAGGGTTATGCTTTTAAAAGCATTCTCAACAGGAAATAAGTTTCATTAGTGCTTGGAAAATAAATTGGTGAGGTGACAGATTCTGTGGGTTGATGGAAGCTCAATTATAATTGTATAACATAATACAGCAAGTACAGATGAAATCCTATTAAGGTCTGGAAATCCAATATCTCATCTCTATGACTTTTAATTGATCTTTACACATATTGTCATCGCAGTCAACTATCTGAGTGGATTCCAGTACACATAAACAAATGTAAGCACATTAACTCTGCTAATAATTTTAACAAGTAATCTGTATTTCCCATTAGACCGTCTCCAATTTTGCCTTGGCATAATTAAAGATATCATCAGTGATCAGCCTAATGCGTTATTTAAAGTATGCATGTATTGAAGCCTTGCTTTTATCATTAACTACATCGTTATGTGACCATCATTTAAAAAAATTAGAACTCTTTCTCAAAGCAAAATAAATGGTGGGGGTGGAAAAGGGGGTGGGGAAAAGGAGACCCCGTGGGAGTAGTGTAGAAACCACAGATGGAGAGTAGAAAATCTGAATTCCAATTCTGACTTTATTATTAAAGTAGCCATGGCAGATTTTTAACCTTTCTGGTTCTATTTAATCACCTCTAGTAACAGAAAAGTGGGTGGGTGGGGTGTCCCAATTTTTTCTCCCAATGCTAATATTCTGGTTTCTGTGTGGCAGATATTGACTCCCTATTTTGTATATAACTGAGGGTTGGATGTAAAACCTGTGGCCATATGTTCATTTCATTCAAGTTTCATACAGTTGGACAACGCAAGCTCAAGTGCATGTGAGGGGGAGGTGGTTCTCTTGCTGATTGTTTTATCTGCAACAATAAGCTCAGTGCCTGGCAATTGCTTAATCAATATTTGTTGAATGAATGAATGAATGAATGCATTGTGGTCATTCTGCCTTCCCATGGAGATGGATTGGAAAGATTGGCTGGGCAGCCCCACTCAATATCCCTTGGGTTACTATCCTCCAGCTTGATGAAAACATGGTGAAGTTTCCTCTGAAAATGCACCTTTAATGATATGATATGACACCAAATGCCTTTTTCCACCCTTAGTCAAATGGAAGTGAATCAGAACAAACCGCTATCTCCAGACCATTTCCCATACTTGCCTGTTAGCCAGAGCAGAGTGTGGATATGCTCCTGTTAGTCTAGGGCAGGAGAAGACTCAATTTGTTAGTTTTCAGCTCGCTCAAAGTGGGAAACTAGCATGTGCTCCAAATATGACATTTAAGAATGTTCTTTGAGTACTCAGCGAACATTAAAGTCTAAGCCATGCTGTAAACAAAATAACTTTTAATACCAGCTATAACTAATCCAATGCTTTTGTTCATTAGGTAGAACAAACATTCTGATTTGCAATCAAATATCTACAATTACCGTGAAAGCCTGAGAAAAATTCTCCCTGGAAGGAGATCTTATCTCTGCACACCGAACAGATAAGAGTCATTACTTGACAGTCAGTCTCCACAAAAAAGTGATCCCAGTAAACAGTCTTTTCGGAGTGATTTTTTGCAAATGGGTGGCTTATTTGGGGGTTTATCTGTTTAAGTTCATCATTATCTGAAACCATCATTGCATTTATTAGCATACTAGAGGCCCGGTGCACAAAATTCATGCACTGGGAGTGGCGGGTCCCTCAGCCTGGCCTGCACCCTCTCACAGTCCAGGAGCCCTTGGGGGATATCCGACTGCTGCGGAGGTGGGAGAGGCTCTCACCACCGCTGCCACGTTTGCCAGCTGTGAGCGCGGCTTCTGGATGAGTGGTGCTCCTCCTGTGGGAGCACACTGACCACCAGAGGGGCAGCTCCCCTGGTGATCAGTGCGAGTCATAAAGTCCGATTGTTCTGCTGTTCAGTTGATTTGCATATTAGCCTTTTATTATATAGTGTATTCATGTCACTGATTTTTATTTCTTTTGATGGGGGACATCCTTTCTGCTCCTTATTTCATCTGATTTGTTTTTGAATCAAAGAACCCTTTCTTCTTTATGTGTCCTTGTAAATAAATAGAATTTCCTAAACAGAATAAAAAAGCAGAGTTCTTATAGCAAGACTTCATCAGTTGCAAAAGCCCCATGGAAAAGTTATTAGTGCCCTTCCTCTGGCATTAGATTTCCTTCATTAAGGGCAAAAACACTACAGAAATATCATTTGCATACTTGCTCCTGCATTACAAACTTCTGGGAAGAAGATGGAGAGAAGCTGTTTGAGAATATTAAAAATTCCTGAAGTGAATAAAATCAACTCCAAGGTGACACCAACTTCTCTTGGAGTAGTGACCTTTTGCTTGGTTTTTCTTGTTTGCACAAGCAAAGACTTTTGACATATTCCCCAAGACCCTTAATTCCTCTCTGTTTGGCAAATTACCAGCAATATAAAAAAGAGAGATAGAGAGAAGCTCTCATTTTATCTTTGAGCTGCTTAAATATTTATGTTCTAATTTGTTATTGACTTCATGTGAAGTTTTATCAAAATATAGATGGAAAAGTTTAAAGATTGCTCCTGGGAGAGCAGTTAATCCATTTAAAAATAAATTTCTAATGGCCAGATTTTCTGGGCTTAAAACATGGGGAAAGCAAAACCAAAGAGGCTCACTCTATGTGCTGACATTTGTAGACAAGGATAAAGAAAACTTGGTAATGAAAATGCTAATCAAATATCATTTTAAATGCTCATTTTTTCATTTTAAAAATATTTGATGGAAGTCTTTACTAGATTTCTATTTTAATTACATTTCATTTGCAAAAAATGAAACCTGATTAAAATATACCCTAGGGTAAACCTTTGGAAATGAGTCTTTGTTTTGTTTGACCTCCCATTTCAACCTTACTTTTAGTAAACTCATGGGTTCTTAGACATTTAATATGTTAACTCTTTTAGAAATAGCTACGTTAAATGCAGGGAGTAGGTAATATGTATTGCAAGGGATTGAATTTCTAATGATGAAATTTCAGAAAAAAAGGAGAGATATGTTTAGACAGATCATATACACATGTATTCTTTCAAATCCAGGCACATGGATCTGTGCTTGAAGATGTCCCTTTCACTGCTGCCTTTATGACATAACTGACGTTACTTATCTTTCTTTTCTGAACCTTGCTGACTTTATGCTTTTGATGAATGTTCTTGCATTGAACTAAATATTATTGCAATGAACTAAATATTACAAAGAACATGAGTTTTATCTAATTGAGGAAACTGTTGAATAACTACTTCAATATTAGAACTCACTGAGACTTATTTCACTGCCAAAAGTACACACACACACACACACACACACACACACACACACACACACTCACACTCACACTCTTTGATGAATAAGGGGGAAATGACCTTGGGGACAGTGTGGATCAAGCATTGGAGTAGAGTGACCAGTTTGTAGGCAATACTTACAATGACTGTGGCCAGAGATGGCTCAGACCTAGGCCTTGCAGGGATAATGGAATGGGCTGATCTGAGAAATACTAAGGAGGTGGAAGGAAGAAGAGTCTGCTCATAAACACAGGTTTCTGCCTATTTCCCTGCCTGACCTCCTTCTCCTGCCTGACCTCCCATTTGCTTCCTTTCTCTTTAGTGGGAGTGGGTAATCGGAGGAGGGAAGAAAGGGATGGGAAGCAGGAGGTAGCAGCCATGGGGAGCAAACCAAGGTCCCACAGGCTTTCTGCTAGGACAGGATGTTTCTTTCTGTTCTTTTTGTCAATGCAAAGTATCTCCCACATTTTGGAGCAGAGATGTAAATAGAGAAAACTCATAATCCTCTTTTCCATGTCTATTTTGTTCCCCTCCTCAATATACACATACAGGCACAATGTCTTGGGTGTGCATGTTGTCTTTCTTTAACATTCATCTACTTTTGTTTCCTTTATACTTGTGATGTATATTTGGTGTGTACGTGTGTGTTTAGGGAAGTAAGGTAGTTGAGGAGAGGATAGGTAATTTAAAAAGCCTGAGCAGGATAAGAAAAGGTTTATTCCATTTAATAAGTGATGTATCTGTTCTTTATTAATATGTACACACATCTATCTATCCATCCATCATCCACCATCCATCCATCCATCCATCCATCCATCCATCCATCCATCCATCCAAGTTTTCTGCCAGGATATTATCTATATTACTGACCTCCCCCTTGGAAACTTTGAGTCTGACAAAAAGTATTTCTAGAAGTCACAACATTCTGAGTCTCTTCCAGTTATCAGTGAGGCAAGAATCAATTTTGAATATCTCATTTCCTTGGAAAGTATTAATTTAGAGCTTGCAAGCCAGATTCTATGCAAGCTCTCTCAGTACTCATTTTAAACTCTTTCCCCATACCTCCTTCCATAGAAGTTGCAAAGCTAAACACTCACATTTTTAGACTGCCTTGAAGCTATGAGTGGTCACAGACCACTGTTCTGTACAATTAAACATAAGTAGGAAGTCTTTCTTTTGATTTCTGAGAAGGCCTTTGCTTTCTTGATACAATAGACAACACCATCTGCCTTTATTCTGGAGCCTCTCTTGAGTCAACATTAGCAATTGCATCTCAGATTTTCTATATAAATCCTGACTTCGAGTTTTATAAGACTCACAACTGAAAGCAATCCCTGATTGACATAGGTAGGCATGGGGAAAAATAATGGAAACAAGACTCAGTGTCGTCTCTGGCCCATAATTTTGTGGGCAGAGAAATTCTACAGTAGTTGAGGTCTTTAAGCAGTGTCTTCCAGAGACATACCTTGGAAGCTCAGGGTTTATTTCCTGCCTGGGAAACCTGGAACACATAGATGGATGAGACACATTTCTGGCTATTAATGTGGAATCAGTGGCAACTCCAGTGTTAATCCTCCAGGCTAGAAATAAATTATGCTCTGTCTCCACCAGACCGAATCTTTACTAAAACAGCATTAATACCTATTTATATTTTTTTCTATCAATATTTCATAAACTTGAAGGGAAATAGCTTGAGAGAATTCAGATGATTTTTTCCTTCTCTGTGTATGCATTCAGAGCATCAATTATTGCTGTGGGGGCACCTTCAGCATTGCCTGAAGCTGTAATAAATTCCCTAGTTTTAACTTTGAAGAATTTAGAAATGCTAACAGTTGAGTGTGTATGAATTATTACTCTTGCTCTAACACAGAAATAATCTCCTGAAGAATAAGCAAAATCCTCATTCAACTCAAGAATGGATGATAATTTTTTTGGCCTGGATTAGGGGAGGTGTGAGTGGAGGGTGAGAAGGGAGTGTTAACTTGTTTTAAATTCAGTTTCTCACAGGGTAAAGAATGTAGATAGGTGAAAGGGGAGTATTAGTATAATGTCTATATTTTTCTAAATACTTCACATTTTCTAACTCTTCTGATTCTTAAAAAATATTGTTTTGTAGGGAGGTTAATTATAGTTAATCCCACTTTGCAGTTGGGGAAACCAAAGCATAAAGTATTTTTTTTTTTTATAAAATTACTGGATCTGCTCAGTGTTCCAGGAAGACAAAACTAATTACTTAGAATTAATATAAAATCAAGGTAAACTAGTATTTGTCACATGTTACCTTACTATCCTTCAAGCTTGGTAATTTAAAAAAATAACTTGACCAAGTGCCTTCATTCCACTCTTGAAAACAACCAAATAATGAAAATATTTGTGAATCTATTTATATTTGCATGTAACTTGAACAAGGAGAGCTAAAAGGGAATGAAGAGGGAGGAAGGAGAATCAGGAGTAGAAATTGTTGAATACTTGTTGAAGGTTGGAAAGGTCTAGGAGATACAACATAGGTTGTTTCAGGGATTCTGAACAAGAACTTTGTGGAAGATGCATTATTCACATTTTACAGGTGGAGAAAGAGAGGCTCAGAGTGATGGTTACTTGCCCAAGGTCACATATAGCTAGCATATCAAGGAAGAAGAGTCATACTGAGATGTATATTTTTAGGGTCTATGAATACCTTGATAAAGAAACTGTCATATATATATATATATATATATATATATATATATATATATATATATATAACATAATGTTCATGTACATATTTCATATAATATTCATATATATACTAGAGGCCCAGTGCACAAAATTCATCAACGGGGTTGGGGGGGGTCCCTCAGCCTGGCCTGAACCCTCTCCAATCTGGGACCCATCAGGGGATGTCCAATGGCCTCTCGCAATCTGGGACCGCTGGCTTCTAACTGCTCACCAGCCTGACTGCCTGATCGCCCCTAACTACTCCCCGTTGGCCTGATCACCCCTAACAGCCTCTGCCTTGCCCCACACCCAGGACCCAGAATTCCCTCCTCTGGCTGGTCACAGGCACCCAGGACCCAGGCTTCCCTCCCTCTGGCTGGCCGCAGGCACCCAGGACCCGGGCAAGCTTCGCCCAGGCTGGCTGCAGCTGCAGGGGACCATGGGCGGGTGGCTTCACCTGGGCTGCTTCAGGCACATGGGACTGCAGGGCAGGCAGCTTGTCCCTCTCCCAGGCCACAGCCTGGCTGGTCCCCATTCCTCTCCTGTGAGCTCATTTGTGCCTGGCTGGTCCCCATTACTCTCTCCTCAGAGAGTGTCTGAGCAGTTCCTGCGTGAGGGAGTGAGGGCTTGAGGGTGTGAGGGCATGACAACCATTTGCATATTAACTCTTTATTATATAGGATGCATATTATTCAGCCTTAAGAAAGAAGGAAATCCTGCCATTTGTGACAACATAGAAATACCTGGGGAGACATTATGCTAAGTGACATATGCCAATCATGGAAAGACAAATACTGCATAATTTTATGTATAAAGGTACCAAAATAATCAAACTTATAGAAGCAGAGATTAAAAAGGCGGTTTCCAGGGCTTGGGAGGAGAGGGAAATTGGAGTTGTTGTTCAATTAGTATAAAGTTTCAGTTATGTGAGATGAATTAATTCTAGAGATCTGTTGTACATCATAAGTGCCTGTAGTTAACAATGCTGCATTGCACACTTGAAAATTTGTCAAGAGGGTAGATGTCATATTAAGTGTTCTTACCACAAACAAAAATATACTTGTGCTTTCACTTGTGTCTTTTCGGTTTATATCTAAGAAGCTTTTGTCTGACCCAGGGTCACAAAGATTTACTCCTACGTTTTTGTTTTTTAAGAGTGTCATAGTTTCAGCACTTACTTGTGGGTTTGTCATCCATTTTTAGTTATGTTTTGTGTCAAGTATAAGGAAGTAGTCCAACTTCACTCTTTTGCACATGAATATCCAATTGTTGCAGCATCAGTTGTTGAAAAGGCTGTTTCTGAGATTGAGTTGTTTTGGTTTCCTTGTCAGAAATCAATTTACTGGAAATAGAAGGGTTTATTTCTGCACTCTCAATTCTATCCCATTAAGTTATATGCCTGTCTTTATATTAGCACCACATTGTCTTGATTGCTGTAGCTTTGTAGTAGGTTTTAAAATCAGAAAGTGCAAGTCTGCCCACTTTGTTCTTTTTTAAGATTGCTTTGTCCCTTGTATTTTCATATGATTTTTAGGATAGACTTTCCTATTTCTGCAAGAAAGCAACTTCAGGTATTTATAGGAATTTCATTGAATCTATATGTCAATTTGGGGAATATGGCCATTTCAGTAATATTGTCTTCCACTCAATGAACATTTATTATCTTTCTATTTATTTAGATCTTCTTTTATTTCTTTCAATATGTTTTGTATTTTTGAGAGTACAAATTTTGTACTTCTTTTGGTAATTTTATTTCTATGTGTTTTGTTCTTTACAATGTTATATTAAATGAAATTGTTTTCTCAATTTCATTTTCAGATTATTCATTGCTTGTTTATAGAAACAATTGATTTTTTCTGTATATTGATTTGTACCATGCTACGTTTACTGAGCTTGTTTATTAGTTCTAATATTTTTTTTAGTGAAATTATTGGGATTTTCTATGTGAAAGTCTGTTATCTACAAATAGAGATATTTTTATTTCATCCTTCCAATCTTTATGCTTTTAATTTCTTTTTCTTGCCTAATTGCCTGGTTAGAACTTCCTGTACAATATTGAGTAGAAGTAGTGAGAATGGACATCCTTGTTTTTTTTTGTTGTTGTTGTTTGTTTTTTAATCTTAGGAGGAAGGCATTTGGACTTTCACAGTAAGTGTAATATTAGCTGTGGGTTTAATTTTAAAAAATCAGATTGAGGAAGGTCCTTTCTATCCCTAGTTTCGTATGTGTAATTTTTAATCAGTAAAAGGTTTTGGATTTTGTTAATTACCTTTTGTGTATATTGAGATGATTGGGTGGACTTTTCCCCTTCATTTTATTAATAGGGTGGATTATTTGAATTGATTTTCTGATGTTAAAGCTACCTTGCATCCCCCAAATAACTCTCACTTGATCATGGTGTATAATACTTTTTATATGTCAAGATATGGTTTGATAGTATTTTGTTGAGGATTTTTGAGTCTATACATAGAGGTGCAAAAGTAGGCTTACAGTTGTTTGTATGGAAAATAATACAATAATTAATAAATAATACAAGAATAAACGTTGTGTTTTGTGTACTCACAACTGTAAGACTACTTTTGCCAAATCCTGTATTTAGAAGAGATATTTATCTATGGTGTTCTTTTCTTATGGTGTTTGTGTCTGGTTTTGGTTTTAGGGTCATACTGACCCCATAAAATGAATTAGGACATGTCCTCTTCTAATTTTTGAAGAGTTTGTAAAAATTGTTAATAATATTATTTTTAAAATGTTAGAATTTTTCAGTGAAGCCAGCTGGTCCTGGGCTTTTCTTTGTGGGAAACGTAAAATTTACTAATTCACTCTCTCTATTTGTTATAGGTCTATCCAGATATTCTTATATTTGAGTCAGGTTTGGTAGCTTTTGTCTCTATAGGAATTTTTTTTTTACTTCATCTAAGTTATTTAATTTATTGCATACAGTTGTTCATAGTATTTCCTTGTGATACTTTTTATTTCCTTAAGGCTGGTAGTGATGACCCCTTTTCACTTCTGAGTCTAGTAATTTAAGTCTTTATTCTTTTCCTTGATCAGTTTGTTTAAATATTTGTTAATTGTATTGATTTTTGGTCAAAGAATCAGTTTTTGGTTTTGCTGATTTTTACTGTTGTTTTTCTATTCTACATCTTGTTTACTTCTGCTCTAGTCTTTATTATGTCATTTCTTCTGCTTGCTTTGGGTTTATTTTGCTCTTATTTTTTCAGTCTCCTAAAATGAAAGGATAGTTTATTGATTTGAGATCTTTCCTTTAAAAAAACATAGGCATTTATTATAATTTCCTTTCAAATACTGTGTTAGTTATACATTTTTCCCAAAGTACTGCTTTAACTGCAACCCACAAAATTTGCTATATTTTGGTTTTTGTTTTCATCATATCAAAATATTTTCTAATTTTTCTTGTGATTTCTCCTTTGGATTATTGGTAATTAGAAGTGTATTATTTAGTTTCTTTTTTTCAAACTATAAAGGAAAGTTTACTATTTAGAAAGTTACAGAGATAGTAAAAGAGTGCTTGGGAATTAGAGGAAAGCAGGAGAGAGGTATGCATCTTGGGAGACAAAAGAGGGAGGAGAGGTTCAGGTATTCTGGGGGTGAGGGGATAGAGAAAGAGTGTACCATGGCGAAAGAAGGGGATGGAGGAAGACAAGGGCATGCTCCATAGAGAGAGCCACCAATTTCTCTCTATGTATTTGTGCATCTCTCCAATTTCTTTCGGTTACTGAGTTCTGACTTCATCCCATTGTGGTTGGAAACCATTCTTTGTACACTTTCAAACTTTTCATTTTTACTGAGGTATTTTTAAAAATGGTCTAGCACATGGTCTATCTTTGTGAATGATCCATGTGTGCTTGAGAAAAATGTGTATTGTGCTTTTGTTGGGTGAAATGCTCTATGATGGCTGTTAGGTTCAGCTGATTTACAGTGCTATTCAATTCTTCTATACAATTGTTGATCTGCCTTGTTGTTTTATTAAAAGTGGGATATTGACGATCCCAACCAATACTGATAAATTGTTTATTTCTCCCTTCAAACTGTCAAGTTTTGCCTTTTTTTTTTTTGGAGACTTTGTTGTTAAGTGCATGCATATATGTTTATAAGTGTTATACCATCCTGGTAGATTAATTTATTATTATAATATAAATCTTTCTATTGCTTATAACATATTTTTCTTTTAAAGTCTGGTTTGTCTGATATTAGTATAGCCATTCTAAATCTTAGCATTTCTCTTTTCATGATATAACTTCCATTGATATGAGTTGCACTGTGAGGTGATCACATGGGTCAGGCTCAAATGCCACAGATTCTTGCTGTTCTTATTAAGATTTATTCAATTTTCTTGAATAAACATTTTTTCCATTTGCTGTATGCCCTTAGGACAATGTGCAGAGACTAAATTATTTAAAAAATAAACTTTACTAGTTATGATTGTTTTGTTGGGAAGAAATTCCATGAGATTTTCACAGCACCACTGTGGAAGCTCTTTTTCTCAAACTTGATTTTAACCTCATCTTTATCTTCTCACCACTCTGCCACGCACCTTTCCTTTCAAATTCAACTGCAACTTATAAGACCTGAAGTAGAGAGGGGTATAGGGTCTGATTTTTCATGCTCCCTTCTATTTTCTTTTCTAGATCTTAGAGAAGGGATTAAGGGATTAAATTAATGCATATTTATCTTTTTACTGTATCTGGCATGCTTATATTATTATTTTTTAGTAAGTTCTTTCAGCTTTCTTAACTAAAGCCAAGGGCCACTTGGGGCTCTTTATGTGGCACAGCATCCAATTCTTGCTTTATCGTGTGTGTGTGTGTGTGTGTGTGTGTGTGTGTGTGTGAGAGAGAGAGAGAGAGAGAGAGAGAGAAAGAGAGTTTTGTGGAGGGGGTCCATGGGACCTCTTGCCTGAAAGAGTCTCTGAAATGGAGACCTATATCTCATGGGGAGGTGCTGTTTCTTCTGCATTCCAAAATGTTTCCAAATTGACCTTAGAAAACCCTGTGCTCTATGCAGCAGCAGGGATGGGGACCTTTTCAGGACTGTGTAGAAGATGAATGTCTTATTTCTAAGGATCTGTTTTATCTGATTTCTTTCTTTGGTGAGGCCTCACTGTTGACTATTTGATAGGGACCCACTAGTTTTTAAACAGAACTTAGTTTTAATTTAGCACCAGATTCTAGAGAATTTTTAATGATACTTAATTAAGTAAAATATAATTCTTAAAATCAATGACAAAGAAATGATAAGTATGTTATCATAAAACAAACAATAACTTTAAGGTCAAATTCAACAAAGATGAAAATTGTATTCCCATTATAGAAATATTAAGCATTCAAGTGTAACTCTCAAATTCACTAAACTATGTAAACTACTTTATCTTTCCCAACTTGGGGGTTGGTCAGACTTTTTGTTCCATTTGAGCCTTCAACTGGTTGGATAAGGCCTACTCACCTCAGGGAGGATGACCTGCTTTACTTAGTCTACTGATTTAAATGCTAATATCATCTAAAAACTCCCCCACAGAAACACCCAGAATCATGTTTGATCAAATATCTTGGTACCTTGTGGCCCAGTCAAATTGACACATAAAACTAACCTCCATTCTTTCCTTCTTGCCTATCTTCTTGTCTGTGTCACCCAGAGTAGAGTTTCTGTTGCACCGAGTTGGGTATAGCGTGCACAAGCAGACTGTGGCTCAAATGCCACCAATTCTTGCTGTTCTTATCAAGATTTATTAGATTTTTCCTAAATAAATGTTTCTCCATTTGCTGCATGCCATTAGGAAAATTTCCACACTTGCAGGAATTCCTTCCTTCCTTTTTTATTCTAACACATGCTTATTAGGGTCTCTAGCTCTACCACAGTCATATTAAGAGGAAAGTAAATTATCTAATCATTCTTATTTATCAAACTCTTTGAGGAAATAACTTGCAAATATTGGAGAGCTAAGAACTCTGAATATGGAAACTGAATGCCAGCCCTTGGATTCCCGGTGGGAAGTGTGACCCGGGAAAGAGGTTTATATTGGTAAGGATCAGACAAGACTTTTTTTAAAATGGAATATTTGCCTCAAAAATTATTTGTATCCTGTGCCTTGGAGGAGAATAATACTTTGATGGATTATGCATTTATTGGTTTCAGTGTTCCACATTTGGATTTGAGCTTGATTTCAATATTTTAATTCTTTTTAATTAATATACATAACTTACACTATTGCCTTTTATTTTAATGAATTTTTATGTTGGTCTAAACCAATAACTCAGTGACTATAGTTATTGTCTTTCAAAGAGTGGGTTTTTGTTATTTGATCATAACTTTGTTGAATATTTTAATGCCTAATGTAGGATTAATATGTGGATATTGTACATTGTATGTTTTAAAGTAGTGATTTGTTTAGATTTTCCCCTAAATTATTTATGCTTCTCCATTAGGAACTTGAATTATGATTTTGTAACTTTATTAAAAATAGCTGAAGCAATTGTTTTGAAACTAGTGGGAGACTAACCGCATCTAATTCATCATTTTAATAATGTATACTTGGGAGGGTATTTTGGAATATAAGTTTTAAAAGTAATAATTATTTCTTCAAATAGTAGCATTCATTTTGTATATGTGTATGTGCATATGTGTGTGCATGTGTGTGTTTTTGTTCAGTTCCAGAAATGGAGATTAAATGCCCCCACATCTAAGAACCTGTGCTAGACACAAAAAGTCCTTTACCAGCTTTCGGTTTACTTGGAGGCTGAGGAACATGTATCTAAGATAGGGAAAAGTCTAAGTCTAATACAGTTATTCCAAAAGTTGGAATAAAAGCCACCAAGTTTCAGAGAAGGGAGTAAATGAAATTTGTTGGAGGAAATGCATAAGGAAGGTGATATTGAAATTAACAACATAGGCATTTTGAGTAGGAATTAATTGCTTCTGCATCCATGTTCTTTGCCTCTTCATTATAGTATTTATTTCATTCAGCTTTAGCATGTTGCATTATTTGTATTTGCTTATCTGACTAGTTTTCAAGCTTCTTGAGGACAGGGACCTTGTCATAGCCATATTTGCTCCAGATACCTGCTATTCTTTGATATCCTTTCACCTAGTCCCCATGGTAGTTGCTAAACAAATGTTTGTTTAATTAAATTTAACATTACTATGAAGATAAAACTATGCAACAGCTCAAACCTCTAGTCTATATGGGTCAAAATACCTGCCATAAGATGGTTTAAGGTTAACAGATAAATGCTATGGAAATAATTAACACTTCCCTCTAAAAAGCAGTCAGAGCCCAGATGGAGATAAGGCCAAAATCTATGAAAATATTTTTGAGAAGCAAGGAAGATATGGCAGGATATCCTTGTTTATAGACACACAGGAGGAAAAAGGTAAATGGCAATTAATGCAATTAAATAGTGACTGGAGTACTTATTTGTACCCATCAGTATAGGTTTCCTTTAACTTGCTAAGGATGAACTATAATGCTCACTTAGCTATCTAAGGCTGTTACAAGGTAGGAACAGATAAAGAAGACTTAGTTCCTGCCCTCAAGGAGCTTTCTAAAATATTTTTCACACCAGAAACATGTTATTAGTATTGTTTCTATGGCTTCTGCCTTCCCAGTTTTTCATAACTAGGGCTTTTGACTCTTCCTACCCAGCATCAGCTATGTCCCGACTCTAAAGCTAATCCTGAGTGAGGTAGAGAGATAGCCTCATTTTCACTATTTAGGAGGACTCTGAAATGAGTCCCACTCCTGGCCTGAGATCCAGGACCCAGGGCTCAGCCATGGGTACCGGGTCACATCACTTCCTTGAAGCTTTTCCTTAACATTTAGTCTTAGAATAGGCAGTTTGTTGTCACATGGCTCGAGTTAGAGTATTTGCGACTCTATCTCTTTTACTTGGTCTGGTACCTTCCTTCCTCTCAGGATTCTGCCTTAGCCCCCCTCTCCTTTGTCAGCCATATCACTATGCCTATTTATCCTGGCCCTCTGACCCCAAACATCAGTCTGTGTGGTTCTTTCCAGTCTCTTTTCCTGAGGGCTGGGGCATGATTCTGGTATAACAGACTGCAGGCCCCAACTCTATAATGGAACGGTTAGATCTCCCAGGACAGACATTACTGCCCTATTCCCATTTCTTGCTCTCCTCTTTTTTGAAGTTGCCATTCCTGTGTACGCTCCCTGTCAGCCCAGCTCCTCCAGGAGTTATAGTTTCCTGGATTGTGCCAAGTTTGCTGTTTCCCTTGGATTCTAAGTCTTAGACTATACAGCCTGTCCCCAGACCATCTCCATAACTGGATCAGATTCTGTGCTACTCCCACCCCATCTCCATTCTTACCCCATCTGATTTCTCACTTTCTTGCAGCTCCATGTTTCTGAGTTCCCATTATACTTCAAGCTCAAGTCCAGGTAGGTATTGTCAAATTGATATTCTTGTATTAAATGATGTTTCTAATCTAGTTAATTTTTATAACAGTTATAGAAATATATATCATTATTCACCCATAATCCATCATCTTTAAATATTACCTTTGTGTTCAAGTGTTGGTATTTCTTTTCATCCATCCATCCACCCATCCATCCAGCAGATCTTTAGCAAGACACTCCTGAAGTTAAGACATCTGGCTCAAATGATGTTTGGTAAATTAAAGCCATACAAATGCTCTGAAGGTAAAACTCTGCCAGCTTCAGAGTTTCTAAAATGACAACATGAATTCTTTAACTTTTATGCTCTATAATTATAAATTATAAATTCTAGGCCATTAAATGTAACTTTGAGACTAAGCATATTTTAAGTTCAAGTAATAAAAAATATGATCTCAACTCTATTATATGGGATTTTAAAGCTAACTGTTATGTGTCAGGTACTTTACATACTTATAAGATAGGTTTTATCATTATCCACAAGTTAAGATATAAAAATAAAAAATGGAAGCTCAGAGAAAATTAAGTAACTTATCTAAAGTCAATTGTCAGAAAGCAGTGGAAAAAGATGACAATTTAGGTATTTCTAGGTTTAAAGTCCAGGTTCTTACATCTCATCATATTACCTCTGCAATATTTAATAAAGATTAAAAGCAACATTTGAATTTTCCTAGTGGAAAAATTCAGCTATATCTCTCTTAGAATATTCTACTATTTTTTCTTTAAAATGGTTGCTATTTTATTCATCCTGATAAATCTGTCATTACCAGGGAATGTTATATGGTCACTTCCATCCCACCATGCCCCCAGCATTTGTTTAGGATTTAAATGATTGAGGATACAGCTAAAGAAAAGGGTTTGGCCCATAAAGAGAAAACGCATGGCTTTCTTCTGCTCAGAAACATTACCTGTGGTGTAGTATCTCAGCCCCACACTCAAATTTTACAGCTCTGAATTTTTATCAAATTCTGACAATGCTCCTTATGTGGTTTTCTTGCTCATGGCAGAAAGAAGTGGGGATAAAGAAGTCATGTAACTGCAAGAAATAGCAGCTTCTGTGTTTTGATGAGAGAAGGGATGGGAAAACCATAAGAGCAGGCAAAGGTACTAAGAAAACAGTATTTAAGAGACCATTTCTTGTCATACACTAGGTATACCTGTCTCAATGAGGCACTGCTGTATAATTGCCTCTTTGCAACCAT
The DNA here is from genome assembly GCF_963259705.1 of Myotis daubentonii. NCBI lineage: Eukaryota > Metazoa > Chordata > Mammalia > Chiroptera > Vespertilionidae > Myotis > Myotis daubentonii. Next base: position 18,181,517 of record NC_081841.1, read on the forward strand.
TTTGAAGGGAGTTGGTGTAGAGGGACACACATAATGATAACTTTGGGAACCAAGGACAAGATTAAATTATATTTCTATTCTTTTTCTTGGAAGGCAAGAGACTGTGCACCACATGTGAGACTGCTGACATCCAAAATGGTTTTAGGGCTTCAAGGAATAAGCTTCTATTATATGAAAAATGTACTCATTTGGAATCTGCCTCTCAGTGCTACTTCTTACTTGCTCTGTGACCGTAGGAAAGTCACTTGATCACCCTGACACTGTTCCCTTCTCGTTACTATGAAACTAACAATAATACTGATGGGTCGGCTGTGAGGATTAAATTAGATCAAGAGCTAACACAGCTTCCAACATATGGTAAATTCTGCTATTGTTTCTCAGGTTCTGTCCATTTGCATTTTGCCTATGTTTTACTTAGATCCATGGACTTCAGTTCTTGTATTTTAGAGTTTAAAAATTTAATCTGCAGCAATGAGTTTATTGGGGAATTTGCTTTTGTATCTTGAGATCCATCCTTGCCTGAGTTCCTCATTACTTGTTACAATTACACAAGACTCAATTACATTTCTCATCTCTTCTTTTCTTGCCCAATCACTCCATAGGAACCACATGGCAACCATGATCTAGTTTAAGGAGCACTAGACCAGCCTCCAGAGACCCAGATTTTACTTCTTCTCTGCCAGTAACTCACTGTGTGAATATGGGGGAGCAGCTTAACTTCCCTGAGCTTTTTTAGTCTGAGTGACTCCCTACTATTTCTACCACCTGCTTTTATAGCATTTTCTGTCAGTCTTTGGAACTGCTTAAATGTTTTCTTTGGATAAATTTAAATGTTTGCATAGTATAGTGTATGAGTACATGTGGACTCTGGAGTCCGTTTGACTAACTGCAATACTTAACTAGCCCTGTGAGGGTAGACAAATTACCTAACTTGCCTGTACCCTGGTCTACTTAGTTATATAATAGGCATAAGAATATGTACTTTGTAAAATTGTTATAAGGATTAAAAAAATACTAACATACCTGCAGTATTTGAAATCATGCCTGGCACATAGTAAAAGCCCCATAGGGATATGGAGCTGGTAATTTAGTGGGGTGGATTAGAACATATACCAATAACAAAGAAGAGTATGATACATATCCATTAGAGGGGGATTGGAAAGACCTCACGAATGAGGCTAACTGTGGTCTGGACATGGAGGAGTGAGCTGATTATTAAGAGAAGAAACAAAACAAGCCAGAGCGAGAAAACACAGAAAATGCCTGATGTGTAGCTATTTTTTTTTCCTGGAGTGCTATTGCTGAATAAGGGTGCGTACTGGAATATGAAGTTGAGAGAGTGGCCTGGGATTAGATCAGCAAGAAGTTTAGTGGTTGCTAAGGTGTACAGTGTTAACTCTACCAGCAATGGAGAGCATTGGAGGTTGATTCCATTTGTGAATTAGAAACAAAAGACTCAGGTGATTCAATCGAGGAGAGATTTGAGGATAGACAAACTGGTGTCAGGGAGAACAGTTAGGGGCCATTGGAATAGCCTAGGTGAGAAATTTTAAGGGCCTAAAGTAGAGATGTTGTTGGGGTGAAGAGAAGGAATAGAAGAGCTGGGAAGATAGATGCTTATCTTATAAATTCTCCTACCTGCTCATTGTTCCTTTTCCTTCTTGTTGTACCCTCTGTCAGCATTCCCGAGCCTTATGGAATTCCCTCGTGATGGTCCACCTCTACTCAGTAATCTACATGGGTCTAAGCATAAAAGGTTTAAATGGCAAGTGACCTATGAAACCAATAGCTTTTTAAGATGGGGGATATTTTAAAGCAGAAAACAATTATACAACAAACAGCTTTTGTTCAATGGAGGATAGGCTTCTAAGCAATAATTAATCTTTAAAGGGCCTTCTTTTCATACAGAAAACCACTACTGAGATATGCATTTAAACCTCTTCAGTGTAATTTGCATTAGATATTGTGGAGCAGTAATTTTGTAATGCAGCATCCGTAGTATGGAGAGCATTGTCTGTCATCATTGTCTGGATTTGTGTAAGAGGCAATAGGAAAGGGACCATCTAGATCAACAGAAACAGCTATTGGAGATGGCATCTATATATTGCAAGACTGACATTCTCTTGACTTGATAGAGTGCATTTTAAGTAATTGAAGGTCATGAGGATTCTTTTTAGTTAATTATTCCTGGCCTGACAAAAGAAGGTGAAGTTCATAAAACTGTGTGAAATACAAATCAGAAACCAATCAGTGAACACTGATGCAACAGAATAACAAAATGTGAATATCAGAACCAGGTGGAAATGTAAAGTTAACAATTCTAGAGTGACAATGATGCCCCTATGAGAAGAGATTGTTAATGAAGCCCAGAGCCACCTTGTGACAATTATTCTTCATTGATGTATATGCGCATATTTATAGTCATACATTTATACGTATGTACATAGATGCACATACATAATATGATGATGCATGTATGTCATGAAGAATAAGTCATTCAACAAATGTTTACTGAACACGTAATGTGTCATAGACACTGTTCTAAGTAATGGGGTAACATAGGCAACAAAAACAGACCAAGTCCTAAAGAGCTTATATTCTAGTAGGTGAAATAGACAATAAACATATATCAAATCAGGTGATAGTAGAACTAAGAATCAAAATTGAAAACATGTTGCTCTGGCTGGTGTGGTTCAGTTGGTTGGGATGTCATCCTATGCATTGAAAGATTGCAGGCTCAATTCCTGGTCAGGTCACATGCCTGGGTTGCAGGCTCAAGCCCCATTGGAGGGTGTGCAGAAGGCAGCCAATTGATGTTCTGCTCTCACATCAATGTTTCTTTCTCTCCCCCCCCTCTCTCCTTTCCCCTCTCTAAAGTTCAATGAAAAAATATATATTTAAAAATACAAATCATGCTAAGGGGACAGAGAATGAAAGGTGGAGAGAAGGTTGCATTTCATTTGGTATGTTTCATAAGGGCCTCCTTAGGAAGGTCATGCTTGAGCTGAGACCTGAGAGTAGGCGTGTAAATATCTGGGAAGGAAAAGTGGTCCAGTCAGAGGGGACAGGAAGTACAAAGACCTGAAATGAGATGTATTGGTTTTCATAGGAACAGCAATCACAGGGTGATGGTAGCAGAGAAAGGAAGGAGATAGTAGGAGATGGGGTTAGAGGAATAGTTGGGCACAGTAAGGACTTGGGAAGCTTCTAGAGCCATATTATTAATATGTTACATTAACCACATAGAGTTAATTTTATAACTTGCATCTAGTTCTTTATGATCCTATTTTCCACCTTTAAGTCCCTAAAGTAAGAGATGTTCCCATCTAGCCCTCTTTTGTTTTGATTGCTTGCTTCTCACCAATGTGCCCCAACCCACTGCAAAGGCAGCTCTGGATTCTGTCCTGGGTCCTGCCACTGTAGCCTTAGATAGTTTTATTAAAGCACTTCTTTTACTCATTTTCACTACCAAAAAAACAACCAAAAAAGAACACAACCAACAAAAACAACAACAAAAAACAATGATAATAATCTCACCAAATTCACTTTATGAATAATTTAATTAGGAAAAAGGAAATTAAAAATGTTCAAACTCATCCTATCTAATAAAAGAGTAATATGCAAATTAACCATCACTCCAAGACAAAGATGGTGGTGCCCATAGTGGCCGGGGTGGGACACTGGCGGCGTCACCCTGGCAATGCGAGCCCAACGTCCGCGCCCCCGCCACGCCACGTAGAGGGAGGGGAGGGGCCTTGGGCCAGAGGCTGAGTGGGCTGAAGAAGCCCCCCCCATGCATGAATTTCGTGCATCGGGCCTCTAGTGATATTATAATATTCCTTATATTTACACAATTGTCACAGGGCTTAGCATGTAGTAGGTACACAATAAAGGCTATAGAATTGAAATACTAAGGTAAAATGGGGGGGGGGGCCTGTGTGAAATGTTCTCTGAGATCTTTTAGGCGTAATATAATTTTATTTGCTCAGCTCAAAAGATATATTTTTTTTTCTGGGAACATCACTCTTGCTACCCAGAGAGTGATTTACTTTGGTTTTCATAATGCTTCTGTGATACTCTTTTTTAAGAGTTTATTTTATATCTTAAATTAGAGAGTAAAATGGTAATTCTGCTTAGATTTATACTTTTGATGATGTTATAAATAATATATATTTATTATTCATTTCACAAAATTTTGCCAACAATTTTAGAACATGTCTTCTCATAAAGTTTTTCAGAATGTTCTGTGATACTTTGAGTCTAGTTTTGGTGGTAGAGTTTTTGTAAAAATGATCAGAAGTTCTTCCTCTTCCTTTTTGCATGCCCCTTTGTGATGTGACTTTGTAGCAACTCCCATCAAGAGGTGGTTTCTGTTTCTCTATTCATTGAGTTTGGACTTGACCATGTGAGTTGCGTTGGCCAATGGAACATTAGCACATGTGATGCAAGTGGAGCCTTGAAAAGTACTATACACAAGATCTTCTCTTTCTTATCTTCATAACCCTTTGACCACTACTTTGTGAACAAGCTCAGGTTTACCTGGCATGTGGACCAGACATGAACCATCCCAGCCAAGCCTAAGCCAAATTGCTAATTCACAGAATTATGAACAAATAAATATTTTAACTCTTGCATCTAAAGTTTGGTCATGTGACAAAGTTGTGGCCAATGGGATGTGAATAGAAAAAAATATGTGCTAAGAAAGGTGCTTGCACTCTACTCTCTCTTTCCTCCTCTCATTCTCCACTCCCCATTTCTTTATGTTGGGAAATGGAGTCAGCTTAGATCCAGAGAAGGAAGCTGTATGTATGTGGATGGCCGAGCTAACCCAACAGCTTGGGTCCTAGGATGACTTTGCAGACCAAACCTACTTACCTACCCTATACCACTCACCTATCATTGGTCTGTTATGTGAAAGAAAAAGAAACTCCTATCTTTAATACACTACAATATTTTCATGTACCTTTGTTATACTAGCTTGATTTTTACCCCAACTCATACTTAACAAGTACTCAGCAGGCACAAATATATAAACACACACTGGCTAACAGAGTACTTCAAACTTAGGAGCTCATATTCAATAACAGTCACTGAGTTCCAATTGTGTGTTAGACACAGATTGCATAGCATAGATAATTACATTTTGGAGGGAAGCAGGAACTATCAAATGAGCAGGGAAAAATAAGAAAAAAATAGCAAAAGAGGAGATTAAAGGTGAAGAGTACTGTAACAGGGGTAGTATCTAAGAAAACAAAAGGATTTGGACCTCTTTAAAGTTTGCTGCAGTGGGATGAAACACAAATCATGAAATGAAGCATCCATTCAATGCACCTGTGCAATTACTTTCCCAGAATTCAGAGGTCTTCCCTCACTTGTTTCTGGGTCACTGACCTTGAGCTGGGGTGGGGGCAGGGGATGGCCACTGGTTTTCTGTTTTCTCACTTCAGACTTCCAACACTAGTTTTTCAAAGGGTTCTGTATGTTGGGCATAAGGGTGGCAATGGGGATGGAGGTTAGGTTTAGAGGATTACTGACAATCCTGTAATAACTTTTGAAATAGCTTTTCAAATCAATTCCCATTCATTTTCCACTTTACAGAGAAAAGAGGACCAGGGAAGGATCAACAGTTATGAGAAAAACTAAGAGAGAAAATCTCTACTCACTACACCTGGAAATGGATGATGTCTCTTTGTTTTGTGTCCCACTTTCTTTCCACACCATCAATGACTTATTTGTGTTTTCCTTCTATTATTCACAGTGTTAGTTATTCTTTTATTGAAAATATCATGGGAAGAGAATACTAAGTAAGATCTCATTGCAAAAATTCAAGGAAAGACCATATATAATATCCTGGGTGTTAGTTAAGAGATGCTAAGCATGAAAAAGAATCTATTGAAATAGGTAGTCCTGTTTATTTCATCTAATTGCACCAATCCTCCTGTCATACTATTTTTTTATCTGCTGTTAGAATGACCTTTCTCTTCTGAATGCCTTGCCTATATGTGCCCTATGTTCTCAGAATATACCATATATTTGTGTGTATAAAAAATTGAAAGGTGTCTTATACACTGAAGTCAGCCGAGGTGGGAGCCTTGTGGGTGCGAAGCTACCCATACCTTGTCAAACAGGCTTCCTCCAATCATGAGCCTTATTGTTACTGATGTCAACTGAGGTGGAGGTGGAGAGTGCACAGATTCAACAGGACCAGAGCATTCTGAGCTCATAAAGATGTCAAAATAAATAAATAAATAAATAAATAAATAAATAAATAAATAAATAAATAAAAAGATAAATACCAGTAAGCAATTGTCTTACTCTGCAAAATTCAAACTGAATTCAATCAGCTATGCAAAAAAGCATGGAAATAGAGCTGTAGAGAGACAATTTGGACCTCCTCCCACTGAGTGTATGATCAGACAGTGGAGAAAACAGGAAGAACAACTCCTTAAGATGCCAAAAAAGAAGAAGGCCTTAAGAGGAAAACCAGAAAAATGGGCAAATTTGGGGCAGATGCTTAAGACTTGGATTATGGAGCAGCGCCAGAGTGGCTTATGAGTGTCAATCAAGCTTATTCAATGTCAGGCAAGAATGTTTGCAAGCGAAATGAACATTGTTGATTTTATAGGAAAGGCAAAATGATGCTTCAATTTCATGAGGAGAGAAGGATTGGTCACAAGAACACGAACAAAGTTAGGTCAGAAAATGCCACCAGTTTATGAGGATGGCCTCACATATATAGTGTCTCAGAAGACAGCAGTGATACAATAGGAGTTGAAGAAATTGATATGTCTGGAACTAATAGTGATGAATAAGAGAGCAGTGATGCAACAGAGGCTGAATAAAGTGATATGCTGCATAATATCATAGTACTGGTATGTAAACATTACCTGTGGTAATTACTAAATAAAAATGTGTTCTGTTTTATGTGTAAAATATTGATTTCTTAATTTTGGGTTGGAAAAGTAAGGGGCGTCTTATACATGGGGCATCTTATACACGGAAAAATACGGCATTTCATTTTCAGGTTGTAGGGTAGATGTCTTTTTACAGATTATTCATCCTTTATAGGCCTCAGTTTCCTCATTTGTAAAATGACTAGATAATCCCTGACATCTCTTTGGGTCTGAAGTTCCAAAATTTGAATTTCCTTATAAACATATTGATTAAAGTCTGGTGACAACTGTAGCTACAATGACAACAGAATGATGAAGCATATTAACATTAATGTTAATGCAATAATCAGCTGTGTTTTGTTCCATATGGCAATTTAGTTCAACAATTAAGCCAAACTCCATCTGTTTTGGCATAAACAAGTCTTTTCAGATGGGTTCCTGAACCACATCTTTGGAAATCATTTTATGTTTTTCAAATATTGCTACTCTCCATAAATGACAAATCTTTCTGATTTAAGAAAAAAAATCCACTGATGCCAAAGCCCATATTATTTGACAAAGAGATTGTTTTGCTATTTGACCTTACAGATATGTTATCCTTGTCTAATTGAGAGTCCCAGAAAAGGAAGATAAAGCTCAGAGTCAGTGTGAAGGGAACACGCATGAGTCACCGGTTTCCAGAGCAGGAAAAGCAAACCATCACTGTCAGCAGCAGATTTCTGTTTTTGTGACCTGAGGATCCTATTGGGATAGGACAGTGATGGTGAACCTATGACACGCGTGTCAGAGGTGACACATGAACTCATTTTTTGGTTGATTTTTACTTGTTAAATAGTATTTAAATATATAAAATAAATATCAAAATATGTATTTGTTTTACTATGGTTGCAGATATCAAAAAATTTCTATATGTGACATGGCACCAGAGTTAAGTTAGGGTTTTTCAAAATGCTGACACGCCGAACTCAAAAGGTTCGCCATCACTGGGATAGGATGTGCCTCAATATGTGATGGATATAAAACAAATGGTACATTCCACACATCCGGCCGGGGTGCCTCTCATTGACAAAATAGCAATAGGAAACATTTGTCTTTATCTTTATAACACTTGACAAGAGGTATGATTACTGCTGTAAGGGTATCAAAATAAAGGAAAAAAAAGGTCTGTCCAAGAGCCCTGTTATTTATCACATTCAGAAACTCTAACCCAGACTAGCAGGCTAGAAATTCCTTGTCAGATTGCCTCTAAAAATCATTATTTTCCTCTCTGAGATAATATGTGAAGCCCATGGATCTCACCTGTGCTCTCTGTCTCTTCCCTCCCCGCCTTGTTTGCAAGTTGGGGACAGTCTTCTCTTGAGCCAGCTGTCCATGTGCAGACTGGGAGCTGCTCATTTCATGTGCCAGCCTGACGATAAGGACACTGTTCCCTGCTTGTGCAGAAAATACAGGGGGTAAAAGCAGCTAGCTGGCAGCTTATTAACAAATATTGAATGTATACAGCAAAAATTCGATTTATTGTGCAGCAAGTGCTAGGATGTCTCAAGGCAAATTAGAGCCAGAGTTGACTTTGTTCAACCCCTTTATTTATTTTCCTGTTCCTTGTTTTCTAATTAGGCAGGCTTTCTTCTGCTTTACAAACACCTTCTCTAGCTAAATCATTGCAGGTCTATTGAATCCTGAACACAATATGCTTACGCATTCATATTAATACCATGATAGGGAGGTGTAATTCACTCTGTTGCATATAGGCCCCAAATTGTTTTAAGAGTGATTCTAAATGCCTTTATGGTGCAGTAGCATTTTCCTGCTGTGACCTGTTGGGGACTACAGGTGCTATAGCCAATCTTTTCCCAAAGATATTGTGAACAGGAGATGGGGTCTAAGCGGTGTTTGCTTTGAAAGGCCATGTCCTTCAGTGTATGGCACCAAAGTAGTTTTTTTCTTTTTAAGTGTTCTCTTTCAGCAGCCTTTGCAAAAGAAGGCACTGCTCACAATTCTTCATGAAGAGTGATTCAAGAATGAAATCAATGGCCATGTCCTAAAGCTTGTTTGGAATTCAACATTTTATTTGGACTTGGCATTCTTATGTAAGGTTTAGAGCAACCTTGGCTGTACATTAGCATCTGAGGAGCTCTAAAAGAGCTGGTGCCCAAGTTCCTTCCAAGGCCAATTAAATAAGGATTGTGGAGGGTGGTTACTAGAACACTGACATTTCTAAAAGCTCATGATTCTAATGGGGAGTGAGGCATATTTCTTCAAGGTCAATTAGCATGCTGGGTTACTCATTCTTAAGTGCCCGGTACTGTTCTGGGTGCTTGCATTATACTCTGATAGATAGGCGATAAACACTGAATACAACGAATAAGTAAATTATGTCATTTGTTATAAGATGGTAAGTATGATAAGAAAAGGCAGTCCAGGATATGGAAGATTGGGAGTGGCATGGGAGGGCAGTTACATTTAAATTAGAAAGTCAGAGTAAGTCTAATTGAGAAAGTGAATTTTGACAAGATATTTAGATTGGCCAACTTTTCCAATTTGCCTAAGACTGAGGAGTTTATTGGGATGTGGGACTTCCAGTGCTAAAACCAGGATAGTGTTAAGAAAACTGGGATGGTTGGTCACCTTAGAACTCTACATTAATATTTTTCCTATCTACTAGTTCTAAACAACATTTTGTTTTTAAAAGCCTCTGAAGTTTCTTGCAAATTTTAATTTTAATTACTTCAAGTTGCAGAGGTAGATGCATAAGGTATAAGGAATTGATGTTAATGGGTCTGGAAATCACCATGTCCCAGGAGGCAGCCTTTTAAAAAATATTTCTCCATTCCAGTTGTACCAAAGTATTTAGTAAGTTGAGGATCCTGGTTATTTAGCTTTTACTTATTTTTGACTTTGGTACTACCTAAACATTATCTTCTAGGAATTAGGAAATGGAAAATTATAATAATGAGTGGGTTTTGCAGATCAAACTTTGGCTTATACATTTTGTATTGGCTGAATAATCTTTATATTCTGCCATCAGCCAAAGAAGTGGGTTGTCTCTGAATATAACTATTATATTATCAGCCATAATAGTCTTTTCCTCAAGGGCAACGTCTCAAACAAATGGTTTCAAAATCAATAAGCACCCTGTAGCCCCCTGTTTCAGAATTTACTTATTCATGAGATGCTTATCTCCTGTAAACTCCCAGGAAGAATTCTTATTGCTTAATCCCACTATATTGGATTGAATGCTTATCAGTTCAAAATTAGTTCTTATTAAATTTTCTTGGCAACTTTGTAATCATCTCAGGAATTTCTCCCCTAGAGAGTTATTCTTACTTTTAAATCTTACATGAGCAGAAACTCATTTTAACATCCTAAAATTCATTAAACATTGGCCTGCCCGATTGCAGCGGGTTCCATTTCAATATGAGTGGGGCAAAGGCCATCCGTCCACAAACAGTGCTTTTTCAAAAGACTATTTTGTAGTGCTGCATGTTTTCATTATTAGACACTAACAGTCTCCATCACTGACAGGCAGTGACAAATTGAAAGCTGAAACTCGGTAGAGGCTAGTGTAGGTGCTTTCTCATTTTTCACCTTGAAGGCTGTTTCTTCTGTCCTTTTGTTTGGTCACAGAATCATTAGCAGCTTCTCTCCCAATCAAGGGATGTGACCTGGTGTCTTTGGAATTATATTACCACACACACGGGCAGGTAACTAAAGAGGGATGGTCTGCTCAACTGCCTGATTGGGAGAGAAGATGCCTGCTCAAGATGGCGAGAGCCTCAGAAATAACGCTGTGCTGTGGGCTCATTTGAATAATCTCTCCACTCATTAAACACAGCTGCAAGGCAAGAGGCAGCAGAGTTCAAAAGGCAAGCCAAGGGAATATATTAGTAATAGAATTATAGTTTCCGCCTTCAGGCATGTTTCCCCAATATTTTTGTACTCCATTAATTACAATAAGAACACTTTTGTCACTTACTAAGAAAAAAAAAGTTGAGAGGAATATTTTGACTAAGAAACATAAGTCAAATGTGTATGTTTTATACAACTGTTGGGTATGCTGCAATTAAAATTTTTAAGACAAATTCTGGAAGTTATCCAAGAAGTCAGTTCCTCATTGTACAATTTAAACCCCTGGTGAGCTGGGATTAGAAACCTTCGGCATCATTTAGCTTCATGAGTCACTTTACCTTTGGTAGAGTACATGGGTGTCCTCACCCAGTCAGGCAGCTAGGGGTGTGTGTGTGTGTGTGTGTGTGTGTGTGTGTGTGTGTGTGTGTGTGTGTTTGCTCTGTTGGGTAATTTCTGGTCTAAATCCCAGAATGCATCTTACTTATACCCAATCAGAGCATCGCATTTATTATAGAACTAGAAAATATTTAATGGAAGAGAGAAAAGAGTAGAAATTAAAGGTGGAAACAGAAAGCAAAGGTTTCCTCTTGAAGACCTCACTGGCAGCACTGTCTTTGAGATTCAGGGTCACTCTGGGCTCTTTTGGAATTGCAGCATCTAAGGTCATGTTTTTGCTCTCAATCTGTCCCCATCCTTAATCTCATCTACCACACCATCTTGCCTGGGTGACTCACCATGACATTTTAAGATATTAGGAATTTGATGTATTTAAATTCAGAATGGTTTAACTCTGAATTCAATTCTATGTCCTCCCTTGGGCTATGGATTGAATTGAGTTGAGTTTTATTACCCCAGGGACTCATGTTCTCTTCCAATATGGAAGCAAATGGCTTTCACTTTGTCATAGTTTCTGTATGGATTTTTAAGAATTTATTGAAGTCCAAGGGTGGACAACTCCATCCTGCTTCTCTCCTCATACACCTGTCTAAATGGACAGAAAGTAAGGAAGGTGCAACACAATTAGAAGTTGTAGGGAGATTCCAGTTCTCTGTTTTCATTCTGCAATATTTTCATATTAAAATCTTCCTAAGGCATGATGTAAAATGGTGACTGAAAGTAAGAACACTTTGAAATGAAGCTACTGAAGAGTTTTTCTTTTTAAGGCATCTTATTTTATCCAGAATTGTAAGAATGAAAAAGTTTTCTTCTCAGATGACTTCCAGATAACTGAATGTAGCAACATTTGAAGAAGAGTCAGCTGGTAGTTTGTCAATTGGATTTGTATTTGATCTCTGCCTCTATCTATGTGGCTTTTCTATGTGTTAAGTGATAGATATGAAGTGTGGTAGACTGATAAATGGCCCTCCAAAGATCTCCACATCCCTAAAACCTGTGAATGTTACCCAAAATTGCAAAAAGGAGATCGTTGTGGGTGTGGTCAAGTTACAGATATTGAGGTGGAGATATTTTCCTGGATTGATTGGTTGGGTCCTAAATACAAACACGTGTATCCTTATATGAGGAAGGTAGTGGAACAGTTGACATACACAGAAGAGGAAGGGATATGAAGAGGGAACAGAGAGAAATTTCAAGATACTGGCCTTGAATATTGGAGTGATGTAGCCACAAAGCATGCCAGCAGCCACCAGAAGCTGGAAGAGGAAAGGAATGCATTTCCCCCTAGAGTCTCTGAAAGGAGTGTAGTCCTAAGAACACCTTGATTTTGGCCCAGTGACATTGATTTTAGATGTCTGGCCTCCTGAACTGTGAGGTAATAATTTCTGTTGTTTTAAGCCACTGAGAATGGGGTAATAAGAAACTATTAGAGCAAGGCACTTTCTTAATATGCACACATTTGGGCCCACCAACCAGGCAAATAAACTTCCCTCATGTTCCATTTTTTTTTTTTGCAAAGAATATTCTAGGCTATTTGGAATAGTCCAGCTGTCTGTTTCAAACTCAGCATTCATAAGCATGAAATATTTTGCAAAATGAAAAGAGGCCTATTATTTCAAGGGCTATAGACCAAAAGGAAAATACAGACTTGGTATCTATTAACTCATCCCTCCCTCTTATTTTTGGCCTAAAATAATCAGTTCTTACAGCCTGGCTATTTTTCTTAGGAAGGAAGTACATGACATTGGATATTATACAAATAGATTTTCTTGGATGGGAATCTGACGGCTGCTTTGTCCCCATTTTCAATTGCTTGCTACATTCTTCTAGAGGAAGTCATGAATTGTCACCTTAGATCTCTGAGTATCGGGTGGTCCAACAAGATGCACCCCACAGCTTTCCTGCTCCTGATGAGGCTCTAACCTCTCACCTTTGGTTTTCAGAGAATAAAAACAGCCCTGATTTTTAAAGGTACTCCCCATCAAGGCTATTAAATCAGAAGTGAGGAACACTAATTTGAAAGAATATATGCACTCCTATGTTCATTGCAGTATTATTTACAGTAGCAAAGTTATGGAAGCAACTTAATTGCCTATCAATAGATGTGTGGTTAGCAAAGCTGTGGTACAAATATACAATGGACTATTTCTCAGCCATAAAAAAATAATGAAATCTTACCATTTGCAAAAGCATGAATGGACCTAGAGGGTACTATGTTAAGTGAAATAAGTCAGTCAGAGAAAGACAAATACCTTATGATTTCAATTACATGTGGAATCTAAATAACAATATACACAAACAAAATTGAAACAGACTTAGATACAGAGAACAGACTTATGGTTGACAAAGGGAGGGGAGATTGAGAGACTGGGTGAAAAAGGTGAAGGGATTGAAAAGTACAGATTGGTAGTTACAAAATAGTCATGGGGATGTAAAGTAAAGCATAGGAAATATAGTCAATAATATTTAAGAACTAAGTATGGTGCCAGGTGGGTACTGGAAATACAGAGGGGAACACTTTGTAAGTGTATGATTATCTAACTACTATGCTATTCACCTGACAGAGTTTATATTATCCTATATAGTAAAAGCCTTGGTGGTGTTGTGTGACATCATCACAAAATGGCCACCACCAGATGGCCGCCACCAGATGGCCAGAGGGCTGCCACAAGATGGTCACCACAAGATGGCCAACAGGGGAGGGCAGTTGGAGGCAACCAGGCTGGCAGGGGAGGGCAGTTGTGGGTGATCAGGCCAGCAGGGGAGGGCAGTTGGGGGCAATTGGGCCTGCAAGGGAGGGCAGTTGGGTGCAACCAGATCAAAAGGGGAGGGCAGTTGGGGGTGAGATCAGGCCAGCAGGGGAGGGAAGTTGGGGGCTATCAGGATGGCAGGGGAGCAGTTAGTGCAATCAGGCTGGCAGGCAGAAGTGGTTAGGGGCAATGAGGCAGGCAGGCAGGTGAGTGGTTAGGAGCCAGCAGTTCCGGATTGTGAGAGGGATGTCTGACTGCCGGTTTAGGCCTGATCCCACAGGGGCCTAAACCAGCAGTCAGACATCCCCCGAGGGGTTCCAGATTGGAGAGGGTGCAGGCTGGGCTGAGGCCCCCCCAACCCCCATGCATGAGTTTCGTGCACTGGGCCTCTAGTTAAATATAAACTGTAATTGAAAAAAAAAGTAATAAATGAGGAGACAAGCCTTCCTGTTGGCCAATTTCCTCCTAAGACATTTTACTTTTGGATCTACCAGTTCTATTTCACTAGAGACAAGTTTATAAAGAGACTACCCAAAGATCTATTTTTTGCTAGATTGGTAAAAACAGAACAGTATGTATCTTCTAAACAATAACATTGGAACCATCAGACTCTAAACATATCTGTTTGACTTTTACTTCTCTGTGGAGAGGGAGGAAGTAGGATTTTTTGCTGGACAGCTCCTGTAGCAGGCACAATGTCTATTTTACATGTTATTTTTCTTTAAGTTTAGAAATAACAAACGGAACTTCGAGAACTATTCCACATATCTCTAAACACAATTATTACATAGGCAGCAATAATTCACTTGTTTAGAATCGTGATATTAGGGTGGAAGGTGACAGTAACAGTTGAGAATCTGGTTGTGGGAAATTTTCAGAGAAGAACATTTTGGTGT